>NC_090021.1:52314952-52662452 GCF_037176765.1 Anolis sagrei | reverse complement strand
TGTGTAACCTGACAAGTAGTTGCTAGAGTGGTCCAGCATTTCTGTGTTCTCAAATAATATGCTATGTCCAGATTGATTCATCAGGTGCTCTGCTATGGCTGACTTCTCTGGTTGAAGTAGTCTGCAGTGTCTTTCATGCTCCTTGATTCGTGTTTGGGCGCTGTGTTTAGTGGTCCCTATGTAGACTTGTCCACAGCTGCATGGTATGCGGTAGACTCCTGCAGAGGCGAATGGACATTCCTGGACATTCCACAGATATATAAACCCAATTTTCCTAGTTTCCAACAGACCTCACAATCTCTGACAATGTCTTCCATAGTTGCAGGTGAAACGTCAGAAGAAAATGCTTCTAGAACATTGCCATACAGCCCGAAAAACCTACAACAACCCAGTGATTCCAGCCATGAAAGCATCTGACAATACATTTTTTTTTCATCGTTGGAGACTTTTAATCAGTTCCGTACATTTCAATATGGCGCATTTGTTAACCCCCGCCCCCAATGGGGTGGAGGGAGCATCTGGGAGAGATAATTCCACTCAGTTCTTTCCCCAGGGGACTCTTCCTCTGCCACAATCGTATATGCTCCCTTAGTCCAAGTTCAAAACGGGAGGAGAGCATCTGACAATACATTGACACTTTCTTTGTTATCTTTTTACAACCAGATGAAGAAAAATTTACTTCAGTAGGCCTTAGAGAATTGCTGAAGAGGAACAGGCTAGATACCATATTTACTTGAGTCTAATGCTCCCTTTTTTGGCTAAATTACATCGCTAAAATTGAGGTGTGCATCAGATTTGATAGTGCATTAGAACTGCACACCTAAACCCATCTGTGCTGTTGGACAAGAGATCCCAGTTGGGGGCAAAAGAAAGAGGGGCAGTGGTGGCTATAAAAAGACTCATGGGAAGCTGATGGTGGTCATGAAAAGGCTGGTGGAAAGGCCAGACAGAGGGACACAGCCTACCACCAGCCTTTTCATGACCACTGCCAGCTTCCTACCAGGCCTGATGGAGGGGCAGCTCTCCCCACCAGTCTTTTCAAAGCCACCACTGCCACGTATTACAGTCAATAGCAAGTCTGTCTTGTGATGTATATTACATTTGATAGTGCATTATATCCAAGAAAATATGGTACAATGTGTTGGATCTTCTATGTTTTCTACTTTTTGTTTTTATTTGTTTATATTTTTAACTGGTTTCATTTTTACTTGGTTTATTGGTTTTTAAAGTTTTGCATGTTGTAATTTTTTGACTAGGGTTGAAATGGCAGGATACAGCAACAAAAACCAAAATGTTTTAAATGGAAAATTGAGGCTCACTCTGAAGAAAAGGAATGAAACCATCTAAAGGTTTTTTTATTGGCTAGTAAGGTCAATCAAGACATTTTGGCTATACACCATCATTCAGCTGCATATTTAATCTTTATTTGGACCTTCAACTAAGTATATATGTATATGCGTATATATATGAATAAGACAAGTTAATAGTGAGTACTACCTCTTTATAATATGCAACTTTCTCTCATATATATATATATATATAGAGAGAGAGAGAGAGAGAGACCATGTATTATTTTGAACTTATTGTACAAAGCCATTTAAAGGCAATACTGTATCACGTGTTCTTGAATGCAGTGTTGTTTTGTAAAATCATATATTTTCCCTGTGACTTTTATTTCATGTCCTGGTCTATGACCGAAATAAATTATTTGATTTGATTCCCTGTATTTTTTCCCTTCCCAGTATGTTTTATAGCCTAAAGAAACACCAAATGTTGAACTTTGAATTGGTTAAGTGAGATGGAAAGTTTTGTGTATTGTGTTCCCAAATTTTCTTGAAAACACATGCATTAGGACTCAAAGTGAGGTTAAAAATATTAATTTTTCCTTTAAGTGAGTAATGTTTTTGGAAATACAGAGCCAAATTTCGAAGGTGCTTAATGCCTTCTGGGCTCATTACATCAATAAAAGCACCAGGTGTCCAACAACCTGGAAATGAGTATGTGATAATTTTCATCTCACATATTTTTTTTAAAAAACACAGGCACAATCAGTAGAACATCAACTTATTTACTTTCCTACTCACACAGCTATAGACCCAACAGATGTCTTCAGTGAGCAGTCTCTGATGGGGGTAATTTTAATTTTGGCTCCCTCTTGACAACAGCAGATGGCACAAAGCAGGTAAAGGCGTTAAGAGCTACCATTTTGGAAAGTAAGGAATGTTGCCAATAAATAAACCTCATGAGAAAGGGAGGGAGGGAGATAATGTGTATAAAATTACTCATTATATCAATAGTTAGAAGTGAAAGGTTAAAAATAATGGAATATCAAAGCTCAATCAATTAATTAATTTAATCCCCAAGTGATTAATATGCAAACTGCCTGCCTTGAAGGAAGGGCAGGGATTAAGTAAACCACAGCACAGGAACAAACTTTGCATGAAAATAAATACAAAAGTGAATCGAAGCAGACAATTAAAAGAGGAAGAAAGTGGAATGCTAATGTCTTCAGCTGTAAAATATTTCTGCTGTCTATCAAGAACCTTCTGCTTTAGCGCCACAGTACTGTAAGCATAAAGAGAAAACAGAAGGCCTGGTAAGAAAGAAAAACACCAGACATCTTAAGCATTCCACCCCCCCCCCAAAAAAAAACCAGTGCCCCAACCACCACTACCATTTATTTAAAAATGTATGTAGTGCACACTTCAACACTGAATGACAACAGAAGCTGTGTAGAATGGTTGATTTGTGTATTTTATTAACTTCATTAGAAAGGATGCTCTGAGACCAAAACCCTGTGGACTTAAATATAGTAACAAAATGCATTTCTAAAAATAAAAACAATCCACTATTTTCCATCCCAATTCCCCAAATGGAATGGAATCAGGTAATAATTATGTGGCGTCCTCTGTCATTGAGCATTCCAGTTAACTTGTAGACAGGGTTGCTCTCTTTCCCCAATTTTGTTTGCAATAGTGATTGAAATGTTGGCTAATGTAATTAGAGAAGAAATAAACATATAAGAAATAGGAACTAATGAAAAGTACAGAATAAATTTGCAGATGATACTCTTTTAACTGCTGATAACCAAATACAACAAAGGGAAAAAATGCGGCTCACTTAACAGAGTTTGGAAGAATAACAGGTCTACAAGTTAACTGGAACAAGTCAGAAATGTTATGATTTAATTATCAGAAAAAAAGAAGAAGAAAATTATATCAGGAGGGAAAAAATAAAATTAAAATCAGAGAGAAAATTAAATATCTAGGTATAAATATATCTAAAAAATTTAAAGAATTTAGAGATAAATAATTTTATCAAATTGAGAAAGGATGTGAATATTAAAGTTGTTGTTTATTCATTCCATTGCTTCCAACTCTTTGTGACCTCATGGACCAGCACACAGCAAAGTTCCCTGTTGGCTGTTGCCACCCCAAGCACATTCAAGGCCAAGCCAATCATTGCACAGATGACATCCATCCATCTTTCCCTTGGTTGACCCCTCTTCTTTTTTCCTTCAATTTCCCCCGTAATCATTATCTACTCCAAAGTTTCCAGTCTTTTCATTATGTGGCCAAAATACTTCATCTTTGCCTCTAATATCCTTCCCTCCAGTGAGCAGTCGAGCTTTATTTCCTGGAGTATGGATTGGTTTGATATTCTTGTGGTCCAAGGTACTCTCAGAATTTTCCTCTAACACCACAGTTCAAAATCTTCCTTCGCTCAGCCTTCATTATGTCCAGCTCTCGCATCTATAGGTTATTATGGAGAATACCACTGCTTTAATTATTCAGATATTCATTGCCAGTGTGGTCTCTATTCTTCACTTTCTTATCGAGATCAGTCATGCTCTCCTCCAAAGAAATATATGTCTTCTGATATCCTAGCTGCAGTCTGCATCTGCAGTAATCTTCTTGCCTAGAAATACAAAGTCATTGCCTCCATGTTTTCTCCCTCTATTTGGTAGTTATCAATCAGTCTGATTGCCATAATCTTGTTTTTTTATGTTTAATTACAGCCCAGCTTTTGCATTTTCTTCTTTCACCTTGGTTATAAGGCTCCTCAGCTCCTCCTTGCTTTCAGCCATCAAAGTGGTATTATCTGCATATCTAAGGTTGTTAATGTTTCTTCCAGAAATTTTAACTCCAGCCTTGAATTTATCAAACCCCACTTACTGCATGATGTGTTCTGCATACAAGTTAAATAGGTTGGGTGAGATTATATGACTCTGCCGTACTCCTTTCCAAATCTTGAACCAATCTGTTGTTCTGTGGTCTGTTTTTACTGTTGCTACTTTGTTATTATACAGATTCCTCAGGAGACAGACACTTGGTATCCCCATACCACCAAGAACATGCCACAATTTATTATGATCCACCCAGTCAAATAGTCAATAAAACAGAAATAGATGTTTTTCCGAAACTCCCTGCCTTTCTCCATTATCTAGTGGATATTGGCAATGTGGTCTCTTGTTCCTCTGCCTTTGCTAAACCCAGCTTGTACATCTGGCATCTCTCTCTCCGTGCATTGCTGGAGTCTTCCTTGCAGGATCTTGAGCATTACCTTGCTGGCATGTGAAATAAGTGGCACTGTACAAAACAACCCAAACCACAGATACTTGTCCTATGGGTATGAGAGTCATACTCTTCTATGAATGGGGCTCTAGGTTTATAAGCATGTATTTTGCTCTAAAATCAGACAGAATAAGAAGTATCTATTTTATAACTTCTATGTTTTATCAATTTAAAGGTTTCCATACATACTGAACGCAATGTGATAATTTGTCCAAGTATTGGGAAGAATATGTGATACAATCCATTCTCCAAACCTGCATGGTATCAAAGTATGGATATTTAGACACATTTTTCATGACAGCCCACATTCTGATGGAGGCAATGTTTTGGAAATTAGATGCTCAATATATCCTTAGCAAGTTTTTTCTGCTACCTTTGTTTCTTCCTTGTCTTATGTGTGTGTTTTTAGCAAGCCTTTATATGTTTAGCAAGAATCTTCAACATATCTGTCATGGAATCAGATAGATTTTTTCCTCTGAACTGCTTGGCTGATTAAGCATGAAGGAAACTGAAAGATGAGTGGGAGGCAAAAGGTATAGATGGGCTGTATTTGAAAACGGCCTGTATTTCCACCCAGAAAATTTATTCCAGGCTATGTCTTTGAGGGTTATTTCTATAGTTGCCAGTAGCAGGTGAACTGGTGCTAGTGAAATATCTCTCTAAGATGAAGTCTCTGAATTTTTATTCTTGACCAGTTCTTCAACAGCTTGTTCCAAAAGTTTCATATAAGAGTATCCAGAAAATAAATAAAATTTTAAAAAGTCCTGACCCAAAAGTGAAGCGATCTGCCAAGTTCTCTTGCACTGAAAAAATGAGGATTAGAAAAAAAAACACCTTCACTTTCTGAAACTGATTATATATATATATATATATATATATATATATATATATATATATAAATGGAAAGCCATGCAATATCTTTTTTTCCCATCCAAAATACGAAGAAATGCACATTATTCGAAGTCTGGCACATTATTCAAAGCATGGAAATCAAACTATTCTCAGCACTCAAAGGACTTTGTTGTCCCTCCCTGCCATGGAGGTGTTGAGGTTGGCTAAACTAGCAAGAGAGCAGAGACATATTGGAACTAATGTAGTTAAAGGTGTGGATAAATCCAACCATAACTTTTAAGAGCTGAGCACTCATAATGCCTGAGTGGATGAATCTGACAGTTTTGATTTCTCCCAGACTTGAAATGTTATAATCTAACAGAGCCAATAAGTTGGCTCTTATTGAAAACCAACTAAATTAGAATTCTCATTCATCTGTAGAACAAATAATAAATTTTAATTTTCCTGTCTAGTCCTTTTCACAGGGGAAAAATACACATTTTTTTCTAGGTGTCTTGGTATTTAGGTCTGTTCCTGGAATTATTTGAGGTGGTGATTCAGAAAATTATATTGGATGGATCATATGAGATCTAGTTCTTTAGATATGGGTATCATGATTTTCCATGGGCGAGCAGATGATGACTAGTAGATAGCATATGTTCTGTATCTCAAAAACTAGAAGTGATAATGAAATACTCGTGCCATTTTAGAATCAGCAGGACAAATATACTCAGGAACAAGGTTAACGTTTGAGGCACCAAAATGTGTGTTGGCTAATAGTAATATAACTATAGTATTATGCCATAACTCCATTCTATGGAATCATTGGGCTTACAGTTTAGAGAAAGGTATTTGGAATTGTGCCGTCATGCTCAGATGCCTTAAAAATAAGACTGCGATGTGCTGCTATCTTTGTCTGAGCAGACCACTGGGATCTTTCTTTGTAAGCTCAAACTTTCTGAGTAACTGAGTCCACTTCAAGTATGGAACATTTATTTCCAAAGCCTTTGTAGACTTGGCACAGCTTATCAAAGTTACAAACAGTCAATTGGTAAAGCATAGAGATGAGCTTTCGTGCATTCAAGTACTGAGGTAATCTTTCTCCAAAAGATAAAAATAAGGAATTCTGGAATCCCTTTAGCCTAACCCTGAGCTCCTATGGCTAGAAAAAAGCAGTTTTTTCCCTATCTACAGCTCAGAGTTAGCTTTGGAGGCAAATGCTCAGTATCTATCTAACTCAATATAGCTCAATAGCTCAATAGTTATCTATAACTCAATATTACTTAATAGTTCTCTATCTATGATTTCTCTATAAACTCAATATTGTTCAATATCTCAATATCTATCTATATTAACTCAATATCTCAATAGTCTTAATATACTATAACTCAATAACTATCTTTATCTTTCTATCTATTTCTCAATACTCAATAGTACTTGCAATGGTTTCTCATAGCTATCCTGATCTGGACACCAGAACATCTGAATTCTTCCTTTAGACTGAAAAGGCAGGGGAGATCCTAAAATGGAGATCCCTTCCCTGGGAGAAAGGGCAGGCTCTAAACCCAAAGAGCTGCTGTCTAGGCCAATAGTTGCAAAGAGGCCTGCAGACTGGCTTTGCATACTCTGATACTGTTAACTTTCAGAGCTCTTGCAAAGCTACAGCAGCCCTGGGAGAAATGCAAGGGGAAGCAGCTTCAAGCAGCTGAAAGGTAAGGCAAACCAGGCTCTTGGGTGATGGAACAGGAATTTAGGGAGGAGAATTTGGAATACTCCAGAGAGCTCTAGTGCTTCACCAATTCCATAGGACACCACCATAATGCTATAATTGTGCAGTACCAAAAGGCTCTTTGAGTCTAGCAGAAAAGCCAATTATAGAAGGTAATGATGTTAAATTATACATTTGATGACATTGTGGGTAGTAACACTTTTCTGATTATACTATTTCACACAACACATCCCTTTTGTTGTTTTGTTGTTTTTAATTTCTTTGAACTGACAGTGTAAATTGGCCCAGCATGGTTATTGGGCATAAAAACTCTGATAAGAAGCAATACTTGAGTATCTCCAATAACACGTTTTCTGTGGCATTAGTCCTAAAGTAATGAATTCAAGAACTTAAAAGCTATTTTGTGCTAAGTATATTGCTATATCACAGTAGGGCATCAATCCAAGGTTTTTGTTTTTGCTGCTACCTGGATATTATATGTCATTTACCTCGCTATGCACATGCACTCATTCTAGTCTCCATTTAGGCTTTATCCAATTTTCCAACATAACCTATGGTTTATATGATCTTGTTCAACTATTTAATCCTGAAATAATTAAAGTATATAAATATTTTAATATATAACTGCTACTCATATTGCTAAATCACTATGTCCTGTCAGTTTATCTCTTCACACCCTTTTAATCATGGTTGTTACCATGTTAATTGAAAGCTTTATTTTCTTCTCTCTTGACGATAGCGTCTTTTTTGATGGTTCTAATGGAAGAATCAAATGTTTCTTGTCTTGACTCATATGAAGATATAAATTGAAAATATAATGCTTGGTTCTGGAGAAATATTTACAGAAAGTTACCAGTGCTTTTCTACCTATACTACTTCTGTTTCAGCTAATCGTTATAATTTACTCTGAAGTAATTTCCATTTAGTTAAATGCCCCTCCCCCATGTAAGGAGGCATTGGACTGCAATGTCAGAACTACTCTGCCATATCATCCAGTTTCTGAATGCAGATCACCTGATTTTAAATTGGATTATATGGCAGTGTATACTCATATAATCCAGTTTAAAGCAGATAATCTGCATTCTGAAACTGGATTACATGGTAATTGTAGATGAGGCCTGAAAGAGGCACACTAGCAATGAATGTTGTCACCAGGCAAGTTCTCAACTGCTAAAGGCACTGCTCTAACCTGAGATGCTCTTCTCATTTCTGAACTCTGACTATAATCAGATCTTTAGTTGCTCAAAAGGGTTAGCTCTGAATAAACTTTGATAGTTTTGCTTACCTTAAAGGGGAAAAAGAGGTTTCCAGCTTGAGCATCAAGGAGACAATAATCCAATTGTTTCATACTGTAGAAGGTTTAGTATAAATCTGTACCTTGGTCATTGCACCATTTTATTTTACTGAAACTATCATGGCTTTTACTACAGTGTGTTTTATTGGGCACTTCAACACCCATTTTATCGTTTTCTTTGTTAAACACTTATATTGATGTTGCAGGAGAAGCCATACATTTTTTAACAGTTATTCTCCATACTTTGGCTATGCTATGAAAGAATTTTATAGTGTTATTCATTCTAGGTCTTTATAGTACATGGTACATTTTCTCTTTTTTATAGGATTGTCCTTGAAAACCGTAGCAAAGAATTTCAAAAACATTATTAGAAATGCAATTGAATGTATGGGATGTGTTTGAAAAAAATTATCAGTTCAGCAATGACTTTCCCAATTTCTCATCTTCCCTTTCTTGCTATCCCACTTGGATCATTCCTTCAGATCCTGAATTCTTTTAAGGTTGAGGAAAAATGATTGCATAACTGCTGTCAAAATTACAAATTTCACACTACTCAAGGTTTACCAAAGTAAATAACATTTTGCCTCAGAATTATTTGGGTGCTTGTTGTTAGTTTTAATTGCATACATTTGTGAACCCTGAGAATGTGAATGCCTAAAATGCATTATATTTCTGAAGTATCCACAAATATGTTTTAAATTATGGGAAGTATGTCTAAATTTTAAGAACTGTACACCTAACATTAAAGGACTCTTCCACAACTGTTGTTAGCCAAATATTTATCTAGATGAAAAGGACAGACTGTCCTCTCATGAGAAGAGAGTTCATAGTCTGGTTGCTACTATGATATATTTCTTGTTTGTGCTTAAAGAGCGAAAGAGAGAGGGAGGTGCACTCCAACTCTTTACATACACAGTAATAACCCCCGTTGAACTGAAATGGAATTTAACTGGAAATTCCCAATATTCAATCTGAAATCTTTGCACACAGGCTGTGTGCTCTGCCGTTACCACATCTTCCATTTATCTAGTGTAATTCCTCTGCAGCAGCTGCCATGATTTTGTCATCAAAATAGTTCGCCCAACCAAGTAATCAGGTTAATTGTGAAACATTCAGTGTCAGGTGAATGGCAGAAATCAAGAGACAGACCCATAAGTTCAGATCAGGTGCAGTATGTTTGTTCAGCTTTGTGAAGGAGTACAACTCTTTATAGCACAGGTCACAAGCCAATTGCTAACTGAGAGGGTTAGGAAGAAATATCTTCCACGTTATCATATAATGATGTTTGGAGACCAGGTTCCAATATTTCTACAATATGTTCCAGTTCAACCTTTGCCTTCAGCTGTACAATCTCTTAAATGAAAGAGCTGGCACTGCCACTAAAAATGATACTTTTTCATTTACTCTTTAGGCTGGACTCCCTTCCTTCACACTGCGGATCTATGTGGTTTCTGGATGACCTTTTGAAGACTTTTACCAAGTGTTAATGATGGCAGGGAGGAACTGGTTTGGTATAATTAGGCCCTAAGGGGATTCTTCAGTAGAAATGCAAAAGTAAATAAGTTTGAATGTTCAAACCAACATCTTTAAATTGTACTTTAGTATTATAGGAAATTAAATGTAAAGGGATTCATGTGAAGTCAAATATCTCTTGAACCTAACTCCTAAATGGATGCTGACAGTTGTGGCGTTTAGCAACATTTTTTAGACATCTCCAGTACTATCTATCTATCTATCTATCTATCTATCTATCTATCTATCCTCAGTTTCATTAAGAGAAAATAGAATTATAGAATAATAAAATGCTACGAGGTAGAACAGGTGCCTGGGAGAAATCCACAGATAAAGCATCACTGAAAAGTGTCCACCTACTATTTCATCACACTGTGGCATTTTGCCCATTTGAAGCACTTTGAGGCAGGGGCCTGCCAAGTGTTATCACTCGCCAGACCCTGCCCCATTTACCTTCTAAGTGCAGAGGAAGTGTTGGAAGATGCTTACCTGGCAACTATGGAAAGGTAAGTGCTAATGTTTCTGCCTGCATTGCTGCCCTTTCTCCCATTTATTTATTTATTTACAGCTTTTATTTTATTTATTTATTTATTTATTTGCTGCGCTTATATACCGCAATTCTCAGCCCCAAGGGCGACTCATTGCGGTGTACAACATGAAGAAAACAAGTGCAATCTACAAAGCATAGTGCAAACCAGTGTACAATTCATCATAATCATAAAAACATCTTAACAGACAACAACATTACTACAAATTTACTACTACATTCCGAATCGTCTCATCGTCAAGCCACAATCCGATCTCATTTCCGGTGTTCCATTCCTATGGTCAATTGCCAGTCATTGCACTATTGATCAAATGCCTTCTTAAATAGCCAGGTCTTTAACTTCCTGCGGAATATTAGCAGGGAGGGGGCTAGCCTGATGTCCACGGGAAGGGTGTTCCACCCCGCAGGGGACTCAGGGTGGATTACAGTGTACACATATATGGCAAACATTCAATGCCATTTTTTGACATACAAACATATACAGACATACGCAGAGGCTATTTAACTTTTTCTGGCCGCCAGGGGAGCTGTCACTTTCATTGTCCATCTGCGACACTGATGAAGCACTTCCGCATTCCCGGCATGCTTCCCCGCTGGAATGCTTTGCTGGAGTCTTCTTTATGGCCTCATAAATCAGTGAATTTAGCCTCCCCACACTTTAAGGTGGTACCTAATTTTCCTACTTGACAGATGCAACTGTCTTTCGGTTTGCAAGGGTCGACAACAGGCTACACACAATTGGTTGGAAACCCACTCCAACCCGGGCTGGTTTTGAACTCATGACCTTTTGGTCAGAGTGATCTTAATGCAGCTGACAATCAGCCAGCTGCGCCACAATCCCGGTGCAATCCCATTTGATGGGGACAGGGACAGGGTGCCAATGTCCCCATCTGATGTGGGAAGGAGGCAGATTGAACAGGTCATGAAGCAAAACCCTGAATTTTTCCAAAATGGTTTTGATGCCTGGGTTAAATGATGGCACAAATGTGTACAAATTGATGGAGACTATGTTGACCAGTAGTTCTGTGTAGAGGACAGTTAAGGCTATGATCTGTAGCAAATTTCTGCTGTTATGTGTTCATTCATAATGTTTTTATGACACAGGAGGTAAAACTGTTTGACCCACACTTGTATTACTAACTATAATATTTTAAAAGTACTGCTTTGATGAAAGAGAGGAGGGAGGAGAGATAAGAGAAGATACTAAAAGCTTTAGTAGAGGCAGGCTAAAGGGTGACTCAAAGCTCAAAGCCAGCCTAAAAGAAAAACACACCCACCCACAAGTCCCCAAACACCGCACACCCACCCACCCGCACTTTCCAACTCTCACTCCCACTAAATAAAGAATCAAGAAAATCTAGGAAAATAAAAAAAGATTCAATTTTAAAGTGAGGCCAAGCCAAAAGATAAAGCAGAGAACAAGAGGTGGCAAGGTATAATTCCCACTGGATGTTAGGAATTGCTAGAATTGAAGACCTGGAGTACCGAAGTTTTCCATGTCTGCTCTAGAACCATGACACAACTGAGCAGTGGAGGAGGCACTCGCCCCATTAAATTGACCCAGCTTACGTAAGACACATTACAGCTTTCTTCTGTTCTGATTAGCCCAGCAGCCAGGGCTCACACAGGGAAAACCCATGCAAGCATGTGATAGCCCCTCTGCATACTCCCGAATAGAGCAGAAAGAGCCGTGATTGGCTCCTTCTGTCAAAATAACCTTGGCGGCAGAGCCCTTGCCATTATGGGCATCCAAAGAAGCTGAACAAGCCAAAGAAGCCAAAGGAAAACAGTCAAAATGAATCCTTTACAAGACAAGCCAGTGGTTGCTTACTAACTAGCTACTTTGGATTTCATTACTGAAGGGAAGGAAGGTTATCTGTTCTAGTTAAATATTAGCTTCTAGCTACTTTATCATGGTTTCTTCCCTACATAAGACTGGTACAGTATTTATAGTTTGCTGTGTATTTAAAAAACACCAAGGTACTCCGAGAATAGAGAGATTGAGAATTACATTAGTTTAATTCTCTGATGGAGATATTTTTCAGGGTCTCTTAGGAACTTCTGTCAGGAAGCCTTCCATCACCTAGCTAGAAAGTTTGTGAGTGATGTATTCCTGGTGTGTGTTTGTTCTTCTTGTATATGTGTGCTCGTCAACAATTTCATGACCTATGATATGCACAATGAGCAAATTATCTGTAAATATGGCTGTGAGAAGAGAGAAAGAAAAACTAATGGGGTGATTTGAATGCAATATTCCTGCTTCTTGGCAGGGGGTTGGACTGGATGGCCCATGAGGTCTCTTCCAACTCTTTGATTCTATTATTCTAATAAAGAAGGGAAAACGGGATGGAAGTACAATTTCTCTTTCCTCCTTTTTATAGCTCTTATCAGATTTATCCAAAGTAGCAGTTTCTTATACACCATACATTTTATTTTTCCTTTTCTTTCCTGTTTTCTGCTTTAAAATTCTTGTTAGTCTTTCTCTCCTTCCCCTTTTGTGCATTCTCATCTTCTCTCACCCCCATCATTGCCAAGTAACATGTTCTGTTCTTTCACCCTCTTGTGCTTTCCCACTTCCCCAAGTCTAGGGAGGCACATCATGCTTTATTCAGATATTTAAACCATTTAAACCACTGATTAGTAGTTTTTACAGATATATCAATACATCATAACTTGTGAATATTTTTCAGTACTCAATCCAAATTGTCCCATTCCTCTACTGTGAATAGCCTTAAACTCCCAGATCCAAATCCAGTCTGATCTCTTGTTCAGAAACTGGCTGTTGGAAAAGTTGGAGGTGAGAGTGAGGATTTTCAGGTAAAACTTGGTGTGAAAAACACTATTTCTCATCCCAATGTCCATTATTCATCCCTGCAAATGCCTCCAGCTCTACATTAACATTATGAGGGAAATAAGGAATTTCAGATCCATACCCTTTTTTCTTGCAATGTGTTATCTGTTCCACATTTAAAGGCATCTGATTTTGGCAGATCAGACCCCTGTGTTTTGATAAGTAGCCTAAGCAAGGGAGGAGAATGAAAGGATTACCATCACCCAATTTTCCAGACTCAGGTTAACTTGGGAGAAACATTATTTTCTGTTATGCTTGAATTGTATTAAATTTGACAGTTTCCCTCTCTTTCTTTCTTACAGTCCTAATCCTAATTTGTTTTGCTATGCCATTGTTAGTTTTGTACCAAAAGCTGTTGTGAAAGGTAGGCCATCAAGCTCAGTAAAATGAATTTTGCTCTCCTGTAGCTTCCTCCGGTGATTCAATCAAGATCCTGAGAACCTTCAAAGGATGGAGGGGTAGCTGACTGAGCCATTAGACTTGCCACTTATTAACACTATCACTTTGTCATTGTGGTTGTGACTGTTTACAGTAACGTATTTTTCATAATGTGGCAGTGAATTGGTCAAAGTGATTTGAGGTGAACAGCGGGTAGCAAGAACAGAGGCAGAAAGCTTATAGCTTTCATGCAAATGTCTCTGGAGCTGTATAATTATGGCTGGATGGATGTGTGATACATTAAGTAGGATTTATCCTCGGCTGAATATTTTCAGGAGTAATAATGGCATTTTGCTTTTGATGACAGAAGAACATTCCATATGATAGATTTTTTAATATATCCTGAGCACCAAGGAAGATCCAGAGAAAGTTACAGAGTCTGTCCTCATGTGATTTGAGAACTCACAACATTTAATGTGATTGTTTACAGTAACCTGTCAAGTACTGGCAACCTCAATTCCCTAGGGTTAGATCAGGCAAGGAAAAATTCAATGTTGGCTTGCTATTGTCTACAGCACCTGGTAGTCCTTGGCAGTTCCCTAGTCTGATATGTCAGACCAGATCCTGTATAACTTATAAGGCGCGACAGGACTTGATGTCTTCAGAGTGTTTAAAGTACATAAAGATAGACAATCTATCAATTGTTATTTTCTTGCATTTCTTAAAAACCCACTATCATTTTTGCCCCATTGAAGATGTCTTGAGACTATTTATGAGACGATTTCCATCCTCACATGCAATCCTTGTGAATTTGGCTTGTTTTGTTCCCATTTTTTTCATTGAATGCATTTTAATGTGATTTCTCCCATTGGCCAAAGAAACTTTGTGCACTTTTTTCCCCAAGCAGCTAAAATCAAACTTTTTTTGGGGGGGGGAGGGGGGCATATTTATTAGTTGTGGTCTATACCTAATAGTGCTTTTCCAGTGATGAAGGGAAGAGTTTTTGCCACCCTTTCTAGAGATTTCAAGGCCTGGTAAACCTGCTCTGTCCTCAAGCTATAGCCTTTTTCCAACTGAAAAGCCTAGAATATGTCCTAGTTATTCAGATACCATGCAATCATAACCAAGAAAACTTATATTGCCCATGAAAAGCCATTGTGTAAACAACTCCAGCAAATTCTAAATACTATCAGTGTGCATTAGCAAGTAAAACAGAAATTAACACGTGTGCTATTGTTGTTGCATCATTTATGTTATCAAATCCGAACAAGATTTGTAACAAAACATTACTTACTTACTTAGGCGATCCCTCGTTGGACGAGTAAGATGGTCTTCCGTTATGGATTTCTCTGTGGGTCCGTATGTGGCTGTGGAGCCCTATTCTTGCTCTGCATCTTCTTCCGCAGTGAGGGCATTGGTTTCCAGGTGGAAGGCGTTCCCGGTCGGGGTTTGCTTGACGCGCCTTCCTCCTGGCACGTTTCTCTCTTTCACCCTCCACTCGTGCCTCCTCAAATTCTGCAGCACTGCTGGTCACAGTTGTCCTCCAGCTAGAGCACTCAAGGGCCAGGGCTTCCCAGTTCACAGTGTATATGCCAGAGTTTTTAAGGTTGGCTTTGAGCCCATCTTTAAATCTCTTTTCCTGTCCACCAATGTTTCGTTTTCCGTTCTTAAGTTCGGAGTAGAGCAACTGCTTTGGGAGACGGTTGTCAGGCATCCGGACAACGTGGCCGGCCCAGCGGAGTTGATGTTGGAGGACCATCGCTTCAATGCTGGTGGTCTTTGCTTCTTCCAGCACACTGACGTTTGTCCGCTTGTCCTCCCAGGAGATTTGCAGGATTTTCCGGAGGCAGCGCTGATGGAATCGTTCCAGGAGTTGCATGTGACGTCTGTAGACAGTCCATGTCTCACAGGCATAGAGCAGGGTTGGGAGGACAATAGCTTTATAGACAAGCACCTTGGTCTCCCTACGGATGTCCCGGTCCTCAAACACTCTCTGCTTCATTCTGGAAAATGCTGCACTTGCAGAGCTCAGGCGGTGTTGTATTTCGGTGTCGATGTTGCCTTTGGTGGAGAGGTGGCTGCCAAGGTAGGGGAAATGGTCCACATTTTTTAATGTTACACCATTAAGCTGTATTACTGGCATTGGAGAGGGATTGGCTGGTGACTGCTGGAACAGCACCTTGGTTTTCTCAATGTTCAGTGACAGGCCGAGCTTCTCGTATGCTTCTGCGAAGGTGTTTAGAGTGGTTTGTAGATTTTCTTCTGAATGCGCACAGACGACATTGTCATCAGCATACTGGAGTTCTATAACAGATGTTGTTGTAACCTTGGTTTTGGCTTTCAGTCTGCTGAGGTTAAAGAGCTTGCCATCTGTCCGATAGATTATTTCCACTCCAGTGGGAAGCTTCCCATCAACAAGGTGAAGTATCATAGCGATGAAGATGGAGAATAGAGTTGGGGCAATAACACATCCCTGTTTGACACCCGACTCCACCTTAAATGGGTCACTTTGGGAGCCACTGCTGTCCAAGACTGTTGCCATCATGTCATCATGGAGGAGCCGCAGGATGTTCACAAATTTGTTAGGGCACCCGATTTTGTGGAGGATGGTCCAGAGAGCGCTGCGATTCACTGTGTCGAATGCCTTTGCAAGGTCGATGAATGCCATGTACAGAGGTTGGTTTTGTTCCCTGCATTTTTCTTGGAGCTGTCGTGCAGTGAAGATCATGTCCACGGTTCCTCTGGAGGGGCGGAAGCCATTCTGGGATTCTGGGAGGGTGTCTTCTGAGAGGGGCAGAAGGCGGTTTGCAAGGATTCTTGCGAGGATTTTCCCAGCGGAGGTTAGAAGGGAGATACCTCGATAGTTTCCGCAGTCTGTTCTTTCCCCTTTTTTGAAAAGGGTGATGATGGTGGCGTCCTTAAAATCTGCTGGGATTTTCTCGGTCACCCACACTTTTTCTATGAGCTGGTGGAGTTGGTGTGTCAGCTCAGGTCCTCCCTCTTTAAAGATTTCAGCAGGGATCCCATCAGGTCCACTGGCTTTGTTATTCTTCTGTTGGCTGATGGCATTGCTGACTTCTTCCAAACTAGGCAGTGCTGCAAGCTCATCCCTGGTTGGTTGTTGTGGGATTTGTGAGAGGACCTCTTCGGCCACGTTGGAGCTGCGGTTCAGGAGGCTTTGGTAGTGTTCTTTCCAACATAGTGCAATTGCGTTTTGGTCCTTCAGGAGTTTGGTTCCATCTGATGAGCGTAGAGGCTGTATGCCATGGTTTCTTGGTCCGTAGATGACCTTTGTGGCTTTGAAAAATCCCTGAGCATTATGGGTATCTGCCAGGTGTTGGATTTCTTTGGCATTCTTTGTCCACCAGATGTTCTTGAGTTCTCTTGTCCTTCTTTGGACCTCAGCTTTTGCACTGGCATAGATCTTTTTCTTAACAAAACATATTAGCTCTTTAACACACTGAGGTGGCAAACCGGCACAGGGCTATCACTTTGATGACAATCCCTATCACATTACATTGTGTAATCCCCGTTGCCAGTCCATTGCTTCTCTGTGACTGCATCTACATTGCCCTATATGGCAGGATTATCTTCTATATCACAGGATTGTCTTCTTATTCCAGATTATATGGAATTGGAGACTTATATAGTCCAGTTCAAATCAAATAATCTGGGATCAGATCCTGAGATATAGGGCAGTGTAGATCTAGCCTGTGATAGCAAACCCTATCAATAGTTCCTGATCACACCATAGTTTAACTTGTGTGGTGAGCCTGGGCACTTCCATGGCAGCACCTGCCATGCTCTCCTTCTGTACATTTTTTTTCAGTTAAAATGTCTATAAGATGGGGGGAAATGAGGAAAATCAGCACACCAAAACGGTAGAGTTTTGTTGTCCACTTGGAAGTATGGCTTCTTACAGCAGATACATCACAATCACATGACACCAGTGGCTCTGAGAGGCTGCCATCACCATGACAGTAAGTCATGGCATAGTATAACAGCAGGTATATAGTAATATTCTTAAACTCCTTAAGCTTCTGCTCACACATTTATTGGAGTCCAAAATACTCACCTGACTGAGGATGTCATAAGTTATTTGCAGATTAAAGGGAAGAGGCAAAGGGAAATGCTCCCACCAAAAATAATTATTTGGCCTGCACAAACTGATTATCAAAAGGAGTCAGCCAGTATTTCTCAGTCTTTTTCTTTCAACGAGAAGTAATGAAATTTAATTAGAAAGAAGAGGCATCTTTCAGACTTAAGAAGAGGGATGAAGAGAAAACTGGGATATGTATGTGTAGACCGAATAATGCTACAATACATAATAGTCCTTATTAAAACTAAGTTAATAGACAGAGATGTTTGGCCTCTGCTCTCCATTGCAGGGCTTTTAAAAATAAATACAAGGCTTGAAAAATGAGCTAAAGCAAATATAGTACCATTATTAATAGCAGGAGGCTTAGTTCTGCTAGGTTTAAAGGCACAAGTATAATTCTTTGGCTTCACCGTGATGTGAATCCTGCCAAATTTAAACAGTAATAGGTGCACAGAGTTCTTTATTAGAACAGAGTTTATGCAGATTCATAAGCCCTGAATTCAAAGAAGTTTTCTTTCATCTAGTTTCCCCAGTCTTGAATATTATTAAAACACTGCCATCGTAGTGGGAAGGGAGACAAGGGCAACTTTGAACCATTACTATGATTTTTGCTTGTGCAATTATGATGGACATTTTTAATTGGAAATTACTGTTTGAATTCCAATTACTGTATCTTTAAAATCAGGGTCGAGGAAAGTATGGCCCTCCAAACATGATAAAATTGCAGCTTCCAGTATCCTGAGCAAGCAGAGTCAGTGATGAGGGATTCTGCAACTTGCAGCTAAATAACCATAAGTGGGCCACACTTTGCCCATCCCTGATTTAAATTGAAGGACAGAGGAAAATGAAATGTGATTTTTAATTTTTTTTGACTGAGTATGATATTTATTTATTTATTTATTATTTATTTATTTATTTCACAGTTTTGTATACCGAGCTTCTCAACCTCGTTGAGGGACTCAGCCCGGTTTACAGCCATAAAAACATATACATTCATTAAAATATCATATATCACAAATTACAAAACAACTTTAAAAACACTAAATATAAAACTACAGGCTGGCAGAGTACTTTACAATAGAATTATCTAGAGGGAGTCTAAAGCCCAGTGTGAAGTATAGTCCTCAAGGTCTACTGCTTTGTTTGTGTGAGCCACTGTGTATCTTAACAGGGGAACTGACACAGAAATAAAACATCATGGCTTGTATCCTATGGAATCATTCTACAGAGTGCAAAGCTGCTTCTGTTTGCAGAAACTTTACCTTCATCCTTGCACAGTGTCAATTTAATACTTTATTTTTTCTTAAATAAGTGCTTTCAAAGCTTTTGAGGATTTCATTTGCCTCTGTATTGTTTGCACTAATGGTCCTGGTTAGTATGCTAGTCCTTGTGAAATGACTACAGGAAATGCAACTATTTATTTATTAACTACATTTCTATACCGCTTTTCTCACCCCTGGGAGGACTCAAAGCGGTTTTCAACATAATAAATGGCAAATTCAATGCCTCACATATATATAAAATATCACATATCTAAATCAATAACATATAACTGCAGATAAAAACCGTTAAAACTATAAAAACATCAAACATAGACATAAGCATTAAACATATTATTGCTGCAATTAACTATGGATCATTCCACCTCTTTCCCTTCATACAATAAAATTGTGGCTCCATTCACAGTTTTAATTGTGGCCTGGGATATTCCTGCTCCATATAGTTGTATCAGGGTTATCCACTTTTAACAATCATGGTTCCACCCTATGGATTTGGTGGATTTGTCATTTAGTGCCATACTTAGAAATATCTGTAAAAAGCTCTAGTTCAGGGGACCTCAAACTAAGGCCCGGGGGCCAGATACGGCCCTTCAAGGTCATTTACCCGGCCCTTGATCAGGGTCTACCTAAGTTTGAAACAACTTGAAAGCACAACAACAGCATCAATCCTATCCCATCAGCCAAAAGCAGGCCCACACTTACTATTGAAATACTAATAAGTTTATATTTGTTACAATGGTTCTTAATTTTAATTATTGTATTGCTTTAAAGTGTTTTTGCACTACAAATAAGATATGTGCAGTGTGCATAGGAATTCATGTTTTTTTCACATTATAATCTGGCCCTCCAACAGTTTGAAGGACTGTGACCTGACCCTCTGTTTAAAAAGTTTGAGGACCCCTGCTCTAGTTCCTGACTGCAGAGAATTCACCCAACAGCAAATTGTTGCAAATGCATAGTGCAGATGTATCTGTATTTCTACATAACTATATGTCACTAGGTGCTTTCCATTAGAACATATATACCCCACTAAGGGAGTGGAAACAGTGACCCCTTAAACTGTGCTACATCTTATCTTCATTAATCATTCTAAAATGCTATTAATTTTCTCCCTTGGATATATGATGAGAAAATACTGCTTTTAAATAGATGTAACAGAATTTTTTCCCAGCAGCCTGGAATGTTTGGGTCCAGCTGTTTAGAATTGCTGATACAAAATGTTTTGGTCATCTAAGTGCTCACTATTTTGTAGGTGTATAGAATTCAGTGTGGATTCCATACAGGTCAGTTGTTTGATCATGAACAAAATCTAGAAAACAATTTTACTTCATAAAATTTAAATGAAATCTGATTTTTATAAATGTTTAAAGTTTACCCTCTCTTTGACCTCTCTGTGTGCCTTACATGAAGTACCTTAATATCTTGTATATATGTTACCTGCTCCCTTATTAAAGTTTGATATTATCAAAATAGCACTTAAAATTTCACATTCATGGAGGCTAGTTGCGTCTTATTCCCTTCTTCCCCTAAACAGTTTTTCTTTCTTTCTAGGGAAAACTCAGATGCTTGATTGGTATCTGTGCGTGGGTTTTCTAACAGATCATATTTCCCACTAATGCAGCAATTGTTATTGGTTCAAGGTAAATCTCAGCCATACTTGACTATTTGTAGCAGTTTTCAAAATAACCCTTTGAACCTCATTTTCAACCATTTCTCATGAGGAAGCAAAGTTTGAATTTAATATCATTCTATATTGAGGTATCTCCAGAATATCAATATGGAAGATTCAGAATGTTTTCTTCTTAACAATGAATTACACAGAAGAGGGATAACAGATCTGTCACAAGTTTCCATCACCCCAAATTTGAAGCCAAAGGGAAGATAGTCAGCTCTTACTATCCATGGACTCTGCATCCACATGTTCCAAAATCCTTGGAATATATGTGTGTGCATTCAGAAAGCAAACTGTAATCTTGCTATTTTATATAAAAAGCAACATTTTCCTACACCACTGTATATGATGGTACATGCACAAATATTATCACTACTAAAATCTCCATTTTGTCTGCAGAAGTGTGTTAAGCAGAGATTGGGCATATATGGCAAAACAGACTGGCACATAGTTTTCTTTGAATGCTGTGCGGTATTGGTGTAATTCCCTACCTTATTCAGTAGATATGGGGCTTCCATGATGTGTACATGCCCTACTTCCTACATGATTTCTAGCACAATCAGGGCTTGGGTTGTTGGGTTTCTGGATAGCAGTCCAGATTTTAGCTAAAATACCTCAATGGTCTGTCTCAAGGTTGTCTCGGAAAATATGTGTATGCATGTGTGTGTGACTTCAAGTTCCCAGTCAAGTGAATTTTATAGGGTTTTCTTAGGCAAGGAATACTCAGAGATGGTTTACCAGTTCCTTGTTTTGAAATTTAGCTGATAGCATCTGGTATTCAGTGTCACCCTCCTATCCAAATGTTAACTATGGCTGATAGTGCTTAGCTTCCAAAACCAAACCCTCCCTAGGTATTTGGACCCTCTCTAGAAATTTACGTGACTGAAATTTAAAGAAGTACTTGCTGCCTTCCCCTTGAAAAAAAGAAGACCTACTGGCAGTTTATGTGAACAAAAGAAAGTAATAAAGGACCACTGTTCATTTTGTTATATAGACTATGTAATTGAAGGTTTTAGGACAAAGGAATAATGAATTAAAGCAACCTCTGCTGAGAAGTGCAGAAAGTATAATAGAATCAGTGGCTGCATTTCTGGTTTTGGTTGGACAGAGATATTCACTTGGCTAGAAAGCATCATGACACCAAATGTAATTGAATGTAAGGCTTTCATTGACTGGTGATGAAGATTTTATTCACTTAAGGAAAGAATATATATTGTTTTCTTCCATACAGATGACAGCCTGCTGAAATGTAGTTTCTGTTCAAGCAGGCTTTAAATGACCTACTTCTATGTTAAATTTTTGCTCTTCACTGGTGGTGAAAAGACCAATTTGTGCACAGAATTAGTAATAAGGAGTCAAGCAGCAAAAAGGAAAATGAATTTGCATTTGAACACAGGATATAGAAGAATATTCTACACATAAGTACACTTTTAAGGATGTAAAAAAAAAAAGGCTGTGGGATAATTTATAATAGTACATGTCCTAAGTAGTGTCCTGACAATGCCGGAAGGAAGGAAAGTACATAAAATAGCTAAAGAGAGATATGTATCTTGGTAATTTGTGAATAACCAGATGTTCTTTTTAACCACAGCCTGCTCCCTGTTATGAAGTAGAACGCATTCTCCCATCACTTATCTCATCCAGGGTTTTATCAATGTTATCCTAGAGCATTTATTTATTTATTTATTTATTTAAAACTTTTATATCCCGATCTTCTCAACCTCCTTAGAGGGACTCAGACCGCCCACTGTGTTCTATTTCTCTATCATGTTATTTTGTAATTGTTTATTTTATTTTGTTATTTCAAGTATTTATTTTGATGGTATTTTCTGCTTCTTTGTATTTTATTTTGCTGTACTGTAATTTTGGGCTTGGCCTCATGTTAGCTGCCCTGAGTCCACTTGAGGTGGTGGTGGCAGGGTACAAATAAAGATGATGATGATGATGATTATCTTACACCAGTGTTGCTTTTAGAATACACCTGTTTCTAAGGATAATAGGAAAGTACCTTATAGTTCATTTAATCCAGTGGTATTTGCTCTTGTTAATAGCAATTTTCTAGACTCACCAGCTGAAATCTTTCCCATACTTGATTATTTTAACTTGAGATGAAAGAACTGTTTTCTTCCATCAGTCTTTCTCAGCAGAACTTGTTCTATCATTAGGCAGAACAAAGCCATTCCTTCAAAATGAGCATTAGGAAGGGTGTTGGATGACAGAGTTATGTCTCATACAGCTTGATTTACAATCTCTCAGATAGTCTGCTTTCCTCACATGGAGTGTAGGTTGCAACCATATCACCAGTGCTGAAGTAATGTCAAAATCTATAAAATAGCTACAGACTTTGGGGCAAAGAAAGTCAATTATATGATAGGAAACAAATTGTTTAGATTCGTTTTAATACAATACTGTGTTCACTCCCTGTCAAGAAATGAGCTTTAGAAGCCTTGTTCATTCAGAGATAGATACCATTTTAACAAAGAAAAGATGTATTTAATAACTACCTGTCAGAGAAAATGGTAGAAAAAGAAAGGAAAGGTACCAAAATTATAGCAATTTATATTGGCAAGCTCTAAGAAGGGCAATACATGCCATGTTTTTAAGATAAAAATTTCACTTGTTATTCTTTAGTTTGTGTATCGATCTGTTAAAGCATCATAACTGTTACATCTTTGTGTCTGGTTTTGGTTACTATATTCTCAGTCTTTTGGGCGGTGAAGATACTATTTTTCTTTCCAGATTGTTTTGTTACTCCTAAGTCAGCACCCCTTCATTTTGTTAGTAGCCCACAATTGTTGCTCTACCTGAATTATGCTCCAATGTGCCAATTTCCATAACAAAAGCTTTATTCCAAATAATAGTACCTCATGAAAAATCATCAGGTTTCTGTTCACAATATCTTGCCTCCCCCCTCTCTCTCACACACAAGTGAAGTTTTATTTAATGTGATAGATGCCACATTAAATTGTGAGGACTAGAGGCAACACAATACTTCTTGATTTTGAATTTAAAGCATTGCACAAGATTTTCTTTGTGTAATTTCTGCTTAAAGTGTCAACTGACCTGAAATGGCACTACCTTGGATGCTAGTTCCTACCATCCTTGACACTAGGCAGTTGTGATAGTCTCAGGTGCTTGCTTTCAAAGATATACTTTAGGCATTTGTAGGTACACCACTGCCTGAGTTATTTTGCAGGACTGTATAGAGCTCATATCAAAAACATTACATGCAATGTTTTGCTTCAGAAAAGCCTGACATATTGCAGGGAGAACTTGGAAGATGGGAAACCAGTGTCCCATATGGGGAAAGGCCTGACTCTGGTGGTCCACAAAAGAAAGATCTTTCTATGATGGCTGCCATTTGTATTAGAGTGAAGAGAAAAAAATAGAAGAATGACATAAAGGCAAAAGACAAGACAAACCATAGCCATACATGGAGCATGATCTATCTTTTGTACTAAACATAATACATGGGCATTGTAGACTGACAGACATATGACTACAACTAAAGATTCAGGGGAATTACTTAAGTCTTAAATATTGCAATAACCTAGACTGAAATAAATGAAGATTCAGTAACTGATATCCATGTCTCCTTGTTGATCCTAAAGCAATTGTGGTAGGTCGGGGGGGGGGGGGGGGACTTGCTGCCCTGCCAACCTTCAGTGATCACAGACTTCCCACAAGCAAACACACAATAAAAAGATCATGGTTACAAAAATGGACAATTTAATAAATCTTAAAGAATAAAAGGAAGATCTATAGACCATTTTAAAGTTGAATTTGTGTTGCTGGATGTGTTCAAACAATTCATCTTCAGACTATTTCTGTCAAAAAATGGGCAACCCAGAGAGTCTGGCTACCAAAACAGTTTTGGAGAGCCACACGTAACACCTGGGTCACACCCTGACTGCTTCTGTCCTAAAGTGTCAAAATAATGGGCTGTTTTTTTGTTGGGTGGCAAGACTAGAAGGAATGTCTTGACACTGGAAGGAACATCTTAATAGTAAGAGCAGTTCAGCAATAGAACCAGTTGTCTAAAAAGATTGTGGGATCTCCTTCTCTGGATCTCTTAAAAGGCTACCACTATGGGCTGCTTTAAATTGAACATACAATTTCATAGCAATGAGCATTGGCAGTTAAATAGGCATCAAACTATATCAATTCTACAGTGTTAATGTATCTGCCTCTCACGCCTAGTAACAGCCTTCTATGCTGACTTCTTAAAAATCTAGCATTTTTAACATTATCCTATGAAAAAAGTGGGAAAAATGCTGATACACAGAGATAGACACAAGCAAGAGAGCCCAGTAATCCATGTAGAATAAATTATGAGATTCTCCAGATTGTCTCAAACCCAATTTGACCTTTGTTGTCAGGTCACACACACACAAAACCCAGGGTTCCAGAGAGGGATATGGCTCAGTGTTTAAAGACACTGTGCAGATATGCATGTGTCTCTCTCAAGATGTTGGATAAACAAACCATGGCTTGTTAGAACAGAACTGGAATCTGCTACACTAAGTTAACTCTGTACTGAAAGCTGCCGATTCTTGTCCTGCCTAAATTTCTGGGAAAATAGCAATAATCTTATACCCTATCCCTAATCTTCGCTCAGGATCACTAATGGAAAAAATGCGATATATACAGCCAAGCATGGGCCAACTCTGGCTATGAAGAGTCAGAAAAAAGATTTGGAAAGAGACTTGTAAGAACATTGGGCTGAATGCTTGCTTATACAGTGGGGTGGTATGGATATCTTGTTAGGACAATTCTCCAAATGGAAAATGCTCTACGCATCTGCATTAAAAAGAGAGGTCTTTATCACATATGCACCATAAGCTAAAAGAAAGCAAATATGCTTTTTTATCTATAAGGCAGACAAGTTTAGTAAATATTCAGAGATATTTATAGGAAAGCATACAGCTTACTCTGGATCCCATGAGTTATATGTCACTGCTTGAGTCACTATACATTTATCATTCTTAAGCCATAAAGAGATGGCTTCATTCATCTGTTGTGAAATAAGGTACTGTATAAGAACCTATTGTAATAGGCATCGTTCAGTTCGTATTTCTGAAAATATCACAGATATTGATTTCCTCACTTCCATGACAGCAATCTTTTTAACAGTTGTGAACCCATACTCTTGAAAAAGTTACAAAGAGATTCTGAATTTTTCTTAGATATTTCTATGGCAATATCATGGAACTGGTTTTACTGACAGTACTTCAAATATTTTAAGGAGACAAAGAAAGAGAGTGACGTTTGAAGTTCTGGGAACCTAGGTATTTCACATGAAATTATGACGTTGATGGGGGTTTATTTGATATGTGCCATAACCTAAGTCTGCTTTATCATGATCAATCATAGGATTTTCTTGGCAATATTTATTCAGAAGAGGTTTTCTATAGCATTCCTTTGATGGTGAAAGTAAGTGACTTATCCAAGGCTACGCAGTGGGTTTCCATGACTGAGAGAAGATTCAAATATTGAACTACCAGGATCTGAGTCCAATGCTCACACTACCTCATAAATAAAAACAAAAAAACCCCCCAATCATTTTTTTTCATTTGTGAAGAGGGGGCTGACATAGCACAATCCTATTTGATATGCTTTTCCTTTAGAAGCGTGTCCCACTTAGTGACTTACTCTCTTGACAATGTGGTTAGGAACAAAATCTTGCAATGCAATATACTTTGCTATGACTAAACTACTAAGTTTTCTTTTTCTCAATACTTAATTGAATATGTCACTCTAAACATGCTTTTCTGGCATTGGCATTGCTGTTGCCATTGTTCAAAGCAACCTTTTCAATGCTGACTTTCACTGTGTCAAGTTTAAGAAGTGGGATGCATAATCTAAGGTGAATATGTAGAAAAGTGAAGCTCATAACACTCCCCCTCCCCCAAACGAAAACCAAATATGACAACACCTAGTCCTTCTGAATGAAAGTAAGACACTATCCTGTTCCTCAGTTCATTATTTGTACTTTTACCCTGAAATAATACAGATTGGCTGCCATATTATATGTAGGTGGCTCCCCCCTTCCAGAAGCTTTATATTTTCATGAGGCTATGTAACAATCAAACATTTGCAATTCTTTATGTTATAATCACCTAGGGCAGACACCCGACTTATTTCACTCCTTTTGTGTACATCAGTTGAAAACTTTGGAACTGCCTCCTTCATTTCCATGTCCAGGAAAGAGATTTATACATAATTCCTTATATGTGCTCAAGTAGGTTATCATCAGCATGTCTGAGCAATAAGACAGGTGAAAATCTGTCTGTGAAACTATGTGCTTTAGAAATCATAAGCTGGCAGTCAGTAAGATCAGCCAGAAAAAGATAATACTTCAAAATATTGACTCTGGAGACATACAGATATATTGGTACTGAGAATGCTTAGATTAGAAAAAGAAAAAAACAATGTAAGCTTGAACAGAAACTAAATCTCATCAGCACTGATAAAACTAAGGGTGGAATTCAGGTTGCATGAATTGTACAATATTTTCAGGATTTTCATATAAATAAATTTAGTGTTTAGGCATCTGTCTTCTCACTATAATGGAAATTCAGTTACATACAGGACAAGTAAATGTGAAATGTGTACATGTAAGTCTGAATATAAAATTAGGTAAAAAGACCCACTCACCCAATGTAATATGTTTCTTGCATTGTCCTCAGAGAAACAGGGATTTGCATACTTGTATAGGGGTTATTGAAAAAAATGGTCAAAGATTATATGCAATTATGATGGCCATTAAGATCACATTTATTTTGATCTGACTCAGAGGGACCAAAAGGTATGTTATGATAAATATCAACAACTAAAATGGAGCTGAAGTACTTTCAGATACAGTGAATTTTTACTCATATGACTCCTTTGTCTCAGTGGTGCTTACTCTCATGCAAGTGACTACATGATTGCAGTCTAAACATATGAATATTTTGACAATTACTTATATATTGTAAGACTGACTGATGTTTAGCTGCATTTTTGGAAGCAAATGCATATAGCATTGTATGTGTATATTATTATATCTACCATGATCCTAAAATCTGAAATTTGAGGATCCAAAACAACCCCAAAGGGCACGTATACATCTATTTCTGTTTCTTCCCTTAATGTTGTTTTAAGATGAAGTAGAATGCAGTATTTGTATCCAACATCATTTCACAATTAATGGAGATAAGAGGAAAGGAAATTCTAATATCTTCTCTCCATTTTTATCTTTTTTTATATAAAAAAATCCTGAGAATTATAGATTTAGGTCACATCAGTAAAATAGTAACATATTACCTTTGCACTGAAATTTTGCTTCAATATTTCACAGATGCACTATGGCTATAAGGAAAATAATCTTTTTTATTCAAAACAAAAAATTCATCCCAGCCTTGGAAGCCCATCTATCCAGTTTAAAATCAATGGTTTTGTTGTATCCAGAAGCAAAAAAAAAAAATCCCCAAAAATAATTGAAAATAGAATGAGTGTCAGAGAATGAGTGAAAGGGAAAGCAAAAACAACAACAAATAAACAAACTAAAAACAAAACTGGCAATACCTGGCAAAAATGAAGAAAGTATACTGTGAGAGACCATACTTTTTATACCAGTCTTGAAGAACTCAATGAAAAGAATGCTGAACTGGTGACCATATGTTTTTTGAAAACCAAATACGGTCAGGACCTTAATGGTAATTTAAGAATGAATATTCACAGAGTAATGAAAGAAGTAGCAAAAATATTTTAAAATGCTGAAAAAATGTTTTTCAAATATCAGTGAACCCAGATGAGAAGAATACTGGACTAATGAAAATTTTCATACTTTGGTACTTATTCTTTGAAAAAAACCCCACACTTGATTGTTTTATACAGAAAAAAGCATTCTGACTGTTGGTTTGTTTTGTAAGCACAAGCAACAATCTATGTTGGGGGCAATGGGGCTGAGCGGCAATCACAGCCACACTTACTGCATCACATTTCTTAGCCAATCAGAGGGCTGGCTCTGTCCATTCTCCTCTCCTCTTGTGGCATGTACTGTTTCCCCAAAATCCCTGTTGTAGTTTTTTAATTTTTTAAAAATATAATCTTTATTTAAAAAATTTCCTAAAAATTCTTAAGAGAGATACAGTATGAACAAAACAAAACAAAGAAAGCCAAAAACAAAACAAAAAAGGAGCAGAGAGTAGAACAACAGAGTTTTTTTTAATGTTATTGGTAAAACCTTTTTTAAATTCCCCCAAATTAGTGGATTACCGAAGCATTCTGAAACTTGGGGACTTATAGTCATTAATGTGGCCTACAAGTATACTGGGTTTAATCCTGATAGTACTAAAAATGACAGAGGAACAAATCCTCCTGAATGTTCCTGAATGCAGCGAGCTGCACCATGTTTCTCAGCCAATTAGAGGGCCATTTCATTCTCCTCCGTCTTGTGGTGTGCACAGCTTTGGACTTAAAATCCCCAAAATGGAGGGTTTTGTTTTTTTAAAAAATGTTATTGGGAAACCACTTTTGAAAAATACAAAAAAAAAAAAACCATTGGATAAGCGAATCATCATGAACCTTGGCAGACTTACAGCCATAAATGTATTCTACAAGTGTGCCAAGTTTCATCCCGATAGCTGTAAAAATGTCAGAGAAAAAAGCTTCTGAAGTTTCTTCTTGGCACCAATGGACTGAACCTTACTGAAACTAAAATGGAACTCACGGTTCTGAATTATGAATCTGAACACCCCCCTCCCAGAATCTTCCCAAAAACAGAACTGGTGGGCACCCAAAATTCAAATCAGAAACAGAACAGATTTCTGCCTTTTTGCACACCCCAGTATCTGCCCACCTTTATGATATCCAAAATAAGATACTCCTCCAGCATTCTCAGCAATTTATTCCATCACCAAACAATTCCTACTCTCAATATGTTCTTTCTAAAGTTTAATTTTTAAAAAGTACTGTCCTATAATTTAAAAGCATTCAAAACTGGGCAGCAGAGAACAGGCCTTCTCCCTTCATTCTGTGGCAGCCTTTAGGATATTTAAAGAGGGGAGTCATGCCATCCTACACTCTTTCTTCACCAAGCTGAATAAACCCCGCTCTTTTACCTTCTGTAATATGTTTTCTTCTCTGCAACTCTTAATTCAGAATCTTCAGCTAGTACATTTTCAACAGGTAGCTATGTAGCCTTTCTCTGAAGACATCTGTTCCTACACACAAAAAAAATCTGTTTCCTGTGCAAATCAACAATGTGCAAATTTTCCACAGAATACATTCCTAATTGGAATTTTTGGGAAAAGCTTTCTTACATTAGGAATAAATGAATTGTTGTTGTTGTGTTTATTTTTACTTTACTTTTTCTCTCCACAAGGAGATTCAAAGTGGTTTATTTTAAGAGCATTTCAATACAATTTAATATCTACAAATATACAAGCATTAAAACAGAATTAAATATCATTGGTATTTTAAAAATTAAGTTAAAATCCATAAAAAAACATATTCAAACTAAAAACCATAGTACTTCTTGACTTGAACTTTAAAAACCTTCACTAAAAAGCATCACTAATGTTGTGATATTTATCACTTTCCACTGATGAAATGTCTCTTTTTAGACCATTACCAACATACAGTAACAGATACATTGCCTAATGAATTTTTCAAGCTGAAACTCTCAACACATTTAGTAGGCTGAATGGGCCCATATGATGCTGACACTTGACACCTATGAATTGACGGCATATTTATTTATTTATTTATTTGCAGTATTTGTATTCAGCCCTTCTCACCCCACAGAGGACTCAGGGTGGATTACAATGCATATATACATGACAAACATTCAATGCTATAGACACACAACATATATATAAGACATAAGGAGGCTATTTAACATTGCAGCTTGATGAGGTTATTCTGGCCACCAGGGGAGCTGTTGTTTCACCGTCCATTTGTGACACTGATGGAGTACTTCCTCATTCTTTTGCTTGCTTGCTGGGGATTTTATGGCATCATAAATTAGTTAAATTAGCCTCCCTGCATAAGTGGTACCTAAATTTCCTACTTGACAGATGTAACTGTCTTTTGGGCTGCAAAGGTCGACAGCAAACTACACAATGATTAGAAGCTCACTTCGACCCGGGCTGGCTTTGAACTCATGACCTTTTAGTCAATAGTGATCTTAATGCAGCTGACTCCCAGCCAGCTGTGCCACAGTGCCAGTGCTATTATTATTATTATTATTATTATTATTATTAGTAGTAGTAGTAGTAGTAAGGAGTAAGTCCTGTTAAATATACTGGGATTTCATTTGCAGTAAACATGCACCATTTCAGCAGTTTTCTAAATGTTGCTCTAAATGTTTTTCTGTTGACCAACTATGCCTTCATAAAATTAAGATGAAAATAAGGGATTAGCATTGTAAAATTTCCTAATTAGATAATGATTGTGATCTAAGAAATGCTAACTATATCGTACTGCAGTTGCTGAGACGACTAGGTTACTACGGCAACTAGATGCACATTGATTGACTGGATTCCCTAAGCAACCTTGTCCACTGCTTAAAAGAGGATTTGTTCTATAGCTGATGTAAAGCATAGCATGGTTATTTTTTAAACAAATGAAATCTGTTTTCTTTACTGAATTATTAATTCATACCAGAAGAAAAAAGCAGCAACATGACCAAGGCAATTGACAGCACAGCTGTAACTGTTTTCTGACATCATTGTGTGGCAAGTGGCATTTGTTGCTGAAGTTCGTAATTATTTTTTATCAGAACATGAATTTGTCAGGTTCATAATGCATGGATGACTCCTGAACAGACCTTTATTTTCTCAGTTCCTGTTTTTCAGGCTTTAAAATACACCCCTAAACAATTGGGGACCTGCCTAACTTCATGACCCCATCTTCCCTTACAAACCTTCATGATCTCGTAAGATCTTCTGGGGAGGCTCTTCTCTCATTCCCACCCCCATCACAAGTGTGGTTGGTGGGGACGAGAGAGAGGGTCTTCTCGGTGGCACCCACCCTGTCCACTCTCCGGAAAGATCTAAAAAACATGGATGTTTCACCGTGCTTTTGATTAGTAAGTTCCCCAGAAAGTTTGGCCCCAGCTATGATTCAAAACCTAGTCCTTGCACATTACCGCTGTTCCCCAATTAGATATATAGGGCCCTTTTACATTGCTCTCAATTCCCTAATTTTGTCATCTGATTTCAGCACTTTATCAATCAGCCCTGTCCTTGAAAATGACTTGCACCAGCCCGCTCAACCAAGCTCAGAAACTGGTTATTACTCAGGCCATTGGTGGTCTGCTCATTGGTTTTTTTATATTGTGTTATGTGTGGTTTGTTTTATATTATTGATGAAACTGTTTTTATTAATTTTGTTGTGTTATATTTTAATCATGTTGATCGGACTTGTCCCCATGTAAGCCACTCCAAATCCCTTCGGGGAGATGGAGATGCAGTACAAAAATAAAGTTGTTGTTGTTGTTGTTGTTGTTGTTGTTGTTGTTGTGAAGTCTCAGCCTAGTTTTTACTCCTCTGTCTATTTCCCTGTTTGCTCTCTTGGAGGTGGACTGTTCCATTTGCTGAGTTTTAGGGGAGGAGGTTAGGATCGCCCTAGAGGCCGAGCTCTGTTGGTTCAGCCCTTCTAGCTCAGAGCTTGATGGAAGGACTTTTTCCCTCCATTCTTCTTTGGCAGAGCTTTTAGCTAGCTGAGCCAGAAAGTGCCTGGTCTGGCTTGCAATCTGAAGCAGGCAATCCTAAGCACGTGCATGCCTCAAAGAACATAGATTTGTACATGACATAGATAATAGATGTACATGTCATAGACAATAGCAGTATTTGTCCCATAGATCAGAACATAGATGTACTTGCCCCATAGATGAGAGCTGTACCATCATAGAGAGTATTTACCTCATAGATTATAGATTTGTTCTTTACCTCAGAGCACATACCATCATTTTACCTCATAGTCTCCTGATATCTATATTTACCTCAGAGTTTATACTTCATATCCGTACTTCACTATTCTAATTCTATATCATTCAATAATCAAACTGCACCTTTGTACTACCTTGTTTTGATTCACCTTGATTGTTCAGTAAACTTAATTGGTTAAATTTAGTCTTGTCTCCAGAGTCTTATTTTGGGGGAATTAAAGTACATATAGGGCATACCGATGGTCACTGGGAATATAGCCGGACACGTATAGTTTTCTTTCAATTCCTGGCGTGCCATCACAATTATTATCATCATTATCATTATCATTGTTGTTGTTGTTGTTATCATCATCATCATCATCTCTGTGTAAATTTGATGAGTGGTTTCTAAATTGTGCCACCATGTGTCATCTATTTTTCATTCAAAACCTCAGTGCTAATTATATAACAACTATACTTTATTTTACTTGTTAGTGCAATTAAACCCTACTTTGTCCCTCGGATCCCCTGTCCAAATATATTAGATTGCTCTTTCACCCAGTGTTTTTGAACTCTTAAACTTTTAATTTCTAACCAACCTTGTCCATTGTGACCAATTTTCTCTGTTCAAATATTGTGATTTTATATTGTCTGAAGTGTTTATTTATACTGTTTCTTGTATTTTATTTTTTCCCCTTTATATTGTATTGTTGTATTCTTATGTATGTACTTGCATTGTTGTATTGCTGGACTTGGCCTCATGTAAGCCGCCCCGAGTCCCCTTGGGGAGATGGTGGCGGGGTATAAATAAACTATTATTAATATTATTATTATTATTATTATTATTATTATTATTATTATTATTACTTCTTTGCACAGGATCATTACAATGCTGGCCCATCCCCTTCATATAGCCATCAGCTATTCATATTCACAGATTCTGCATCCATGGATTCAGCTATCCACAAAATAAGCCTTGATTGTGCCATTTTAAATATACACCATTGTATACCATGGGACTTGAGCACCCACAGATTTTGATATTCACAGGGTATCCTAGAGCCAAACTCTAGGCCACTGTTATTGCCTTTGTTTCTAAGAATACAATACAGGGGAAACCAAAACAAGGATGGGTAACATTGCCACTGATATGTTATTAAAAAAACAATGATGCAAAATCCTTTTATTTCATTAATGAATGTGCTGTCCTTGAAATTGTTTGGTAGGTGCTTCTGGTTTGAAACTGTAGTAGGTTCCGAAGTTGCAATTTGCTGTATTAGATGAATTGTGAAGATTTTATGTGTTTGGACTTTTTTTCAGTAGGCCATAATAACTGCAGAATAACTGCAACAAAATAAATAAAATGGAGGATATTATTGTGGCAAGGAATATTCCACATCTATCTGGCCTTTGCTGCTGGTAGATAAATGTATAAATAAATACCAAAATGAATTTAGGTCTTTATACTCACTTTTAACAGCCCTGAAAACTTAATGTGTTATTGAAGGCTGTCATGGCTTGAATCACTGGGTTGCTGTGAGTTTTCAGACTGTATGGCCATGTTCCAGTAGCATTCTGTCCTGACATTTCACCTGTATCTGTGGCTGGGATCTTTAGAGGTCTGCTGAAGTGAGGCAAGTGAAATGTATATAATCAGTGGAATGTCCAGTCCTCTGAAAACTTACTTTTTTGGACTACAACTAGCCAGTAGTCACATGCCCATTTATCAGTGTCTCTGCTTAATTGTTTAAGAAAAAAATCAATGGGAGGAAAACAAGGCAAAAAACATTAAATTATGAAAGTAGGTGGACAAGGAAATGAGCTATCTTGGATGCAGCTGGGCAGACAATAAACCTTGTTTCACCAAGGAAAGGTTTTAAATGAATATATATATATATATATATATATATATATATATATGATTAATGAGGGACAATAACATTGAATATACTGCAGACAAAGATTTGTCATTTCAAAAGAGGAGCACAGCTACAAAATTAACAATCCTTGTCCTTAATTACCGTTCTAGAAATTATATCTGGATCAACCTGAATAAACCATCTTTAGCAGTGGGCAGCAAACATATAAAAGAGATTTCTAGAGTGAAAGGAAAGAAAGATGGCAGGATTCACAATGCAATTCATAGTGGAGGTGAGATAATCCACAGGTATTAAATTCTATAGAAGATTTGCTGTTCAATTCAATGTCTGCACCCGATACTCACTGGTTTCTATTGATCTAATGCTCCAATGTATACAATGATTTTCTCATTCATATGTAAGCAAGATCTTTTCCATTTATTTCAGTTTTTAAAAATATCATTAGAACATCAGAGGTGGTAGGACTCTGAGTGGGATAAAGGCCTGGGAGTAGAACATTGTGAGCACAATATCACCATGACAGCTAGGTGTGTCATTGTATTTTCCAGTAATTGAAATGGTTGATATTATTATGATTCCCAGATGACATAGTACATTTTCTCAGGCAGGAACAGGATATTTCAATAAGGACTATGGTAATCTCTAAATTTGCATTGATTTAATTTTTCCTTTGTTTTACATTGAATTGTGCATCTTTGCTTTTTAAAAAAATGACATGGAAATTTGTGCATGCTTTGTATGCATTTTTGTAATATGTACTTTTATTTGTGCATTTTCCCCATTTCTATATATTAACTAACTTAAGCAGTACATAATGTAAGCTGTTACAGTGATATTGGATATAGTTACAGTAGAGTCTCACTTATCCAACCTTCGCTCATCCAACAATTTGTATTATCCACACAGTCTGCCTCCATAGCTCCAGATCCACAGCTATTTCAATACATTGTGATATTTAGTTGCTAAATTTGTAAATACAGTAATTGCTACATAACGTTACCACGTATTGAACTGCTTTTTCTGTTGTTTTGTTGTAAAACATCATGTTTTGGTACTTAATTTGTAAAATCATAACATAATTTGACATTTAATAGGATTTTCCTTAATACTTCCTTATTATCCAACATTTTCATTTATTCTGTTAATGATTGATGTATAATTGGAGATCATTGTCCAGTTAAGGCTGTGATCCTATACACATTAAACTGACTTCTTCAAATTCATTTTAGTTTATTCAAAATATATATCTGTTTTATCTTTATAAGTTTGCATACCAACAGGAGCATTATCTCAATTGTATTCATATTTTAAAATGTGAGCAGAACTTGGTATCCTTTTGGATTTGGATTTACAAAATTTGCCAAAAATTTGCAATTTTTTTTTTGCATTTTCTGTGTTTTTTCCTGTGCAGAAAATGCTGAGTTCTGTGCAGAAATACCATGTGAGGAATAAATCTTGAACTGTGAATAGTCTTTAAAACCTGACTTTATTGTTGTAATAAGAAAATTACTACAACTACGTGCTGTATTCTGCCAACTACAAGAGAGGAGATTCCATCTGAACATTAGGAAGAACTTCCTGACTGTGAGAGCCGTTCAGCAGTGGAACTCTCTGCCCCGGAGTGTGGTGGAGGCTCCTTCTTTGGAAGCTTTTAAGCAGAGGCTGGATGGCCATTTGTCAGGGGTGATTTGAATGCAATATTCCTGCTTCTTGGCAGGGGGTTGGACTGGATGGCCCATGAGGTCTCTTCCAACTCTTTGATTCTATGATTCTATTCTATGATTCTATGTACAGTGAGAAAGCAAAAATAAAAGATCTGGAGTGCTGTGTAGTTTCCGGCTGTATGGCCCTGTTCTAGCAACATTTTCTCCTGCTAGAACACAGCCATACAACCCTGAAACCACACAAAAACACTCCAGTGATTCCGGCTGTGAAAGCCTTCAACAATACAATAAAAGATCTGACTGACAAGTAAGTGTGATGAGGAGGAAGATCAATAAGATTTGGAGAACTGTTAATGAGGTAAATAAGGATCTGGTACTTACTTGAGTAGGAGATGAGCCCCAACTATAAATGTGTCTGCTTAAATATCTATAGTTGGGACTAGCAATTGGTTGCTAATCTCTTGAAATGTGTACTGGTTTACCTCTTATTACAATATGTTATTTCTATGTGAACTATAATTATTATTCCATCAAACTCTATTAGGGTTATTTTTGAATAACTGCATTTGCTCTGAATTGGTTTACTGGTGTTGTATACACAGTTGGCAGTGAGTTGTATTTTGTAAATTAATTGTGACTTGCTGAATATTGTATGATTATGGCCAACAGAATATCCTGCATTAAATAAAATGGGGCAGCCAGCCAATTCGTGTTTTGTTACTTCTTATTTATTTTTCCCATTTTCTCAATGTGTCTTTTCCTACATATTTTATAGTTATTGGTTACAAGTACACACTCTTGAATAGCAATAATAGTAATAAAAATGATGGAGAAACATTGTATAAATGGGAAGGTTATGACATTTTGAAATGAATAAAACCTTTTTCTATGTTTTATTTCTAATTTCTGTTTTCCTTTTGTCCTATAATTTCTTAAACAGAAAGCCCACCTGGGCTCTGGCCAGCTGGATGAAAGTAATAATAGAGCCCCGAGGTTTTTCCACATCTATTTTCATTCCTACATGGGATTATAAAACACTAAGGGAAAATACACAAGTAATGGATAGGAATTCATTTATACCAGTCTTGGAGGTGATCTAAATGTTAATATATCTTGTGAGAATGAACATCAACTCTAGAAATCTACATGTTGGTTAGAGAGAGGGCAAAAGAAGAGCTTTGAGAATGGCTCTCACCTTCTGAGGGTGGAATAATAAAGGTTCTGGAAGGGAATTTCTATTTCTTCCTATAGCTGCTGGAAATTCTATTTTAGATATATTTTTATCACTCTAAAACATTGCTTAGAGAACAGAATGATCTGACAACCTGAAGCCATTTTGCAGATTGGATACCTGCTGTTTGGAAAAAATATATGTGTACAGGTAGAACTTCAACCTCCTCCTAATAAGAAAAATACTGTCTTTCATTGACATTTTTTGCCTGAGGTATTGCTAGTTTTGTGACCTGTATCATCTGTAAAAGTCCATCCAGATCAGAATCAGGCCACATAATTATACCAAACAGAGCAAGTCAGGACTGTGACTGCCCTGGTGTTAATTGCATTTATTTAATTCTTAGCAGCTCACTCTTTTTTCAGTATTTGAACAAGTTTCTGGCTGGAAACCTCTTGGTTTCTTGGTGACTTAATACTAATCGAATGCTCTGTTATGTCAGCCTAAGGCACCTTTGGAGCAGTGGCCAGGGTGCTGTAGGAAGAAAGAGAAAACTGTTTCTATATGAGATGGGAAGGATATTTGTAACTATAGAATTCCCAGCAGTTAAGAAACCATAACAGGAAGTTTAATAGATCAGCAAGAATGTTATGGTATTTCCTTCTTGCATTGAAACATTTTAAAATGTTGTGGAAGAAATATTTTGTGGAGAAAAAAATCACACAACAAAATGATATAACACAAATTTGACATTAATTAAAACAATAAATTATAAAATATCCAATTAAAAACATTTCTAACAGCAATATAATAATAAGCAATATACAGTATTATCTGTTTATCCCAGAATATCTGGCAGTGTAGACTCGTATAATCCAGCTAAAAGCAGATAATCTGGGATCAGAGCCTGGAATCTAGGGCAGTGTAGAAGGGACCTTCATATATGTCTGTGTGTGTGTGTGGGGGGGGGGGGGGGGGGGGAGAGTGAGGTAACATTATTACTGACCCACATATACAAGAAAAAATTAGTCAAGAATAGATGATAAGGAAAGCCTATATTATACAAAATGTGTATATGTAATAGCTGTCTATTATCTATTTACGATTGCACTAATATGTTCCCTAATAAAATAGATTTTTAAAAAACAGACAAGTTTGTCACCATTGCCTAGCCTAAATTGCAACGAGCACATTGCACAGATATAATGGTGATCAGCTAGATGCCCACCTGATCTAGCCCTGGTACTTATCAAATCAGAAAATGAGAAGAACAACAGTTGTCCAGTCTTCTGTGTTGTTTCTTTCCTCACCCTCTTCAAATGAGCAGCCAAAAGGGGCAGGTGGACTTTGTGAACCATTTAATTCTGTTCCCCACCCACTTTGTGCCAAGCACAGTCAAGGCTGAACTCTCCTCCATTGGAGGTCCATCTCCCATATTGTCTGTCTCTTGTACTACTAGATCTGCATTTTGTCTGCAGAGATTTCAGTCGGGCACATTAAAATGTAAATGGGTTACTAGTTCCCAGATACTTATAGGCAACAGTGCTATCAAAGGTTTTCGTATATTGATATAATATAAACTGGCTTTCTTAGTAATTTTTTGAAGGTAAAATTATTTAATGCACAGACAGAACTCCACTGAAAAATGTCATGGCTGAAGATTCAACTGGTAGCAATATATCAATCAAATATAAAACATGAGCTGTTCTAAATCTGTTTCTATGTGTGGAAAATTAGCATTGAAACTTAAAGCAAGACAAATGTAAAAGAATTAAGGGAGGACCAAGAATTTGACAAAGTCATATTAGGTTCCACTTGTGGCCTTGATAACATTTCTCATCATGCCTATTAGCTGTGTTAATATTGATTGCTTTTATATTAATGCTCTGTTTTGACATTGTATTTTGTAGTGATAATATATCAGTAATGACTGCATCTCTAAATTTTCAACAGCAGGAAATGGGTTATAGAATCAAATGCCTAGCAGTTGTGCATTTACACATCAAAGAAATTATATTTTCTCATTTCTGTAATATTTATGTTTAAATAGGCTGTAGTAACAGAATGGAAGAGTCAACAGAGGCTCTCCTGGCATATCATTTTTGTTTACATGGTGTAATTAAAAGACTGGGAATAAATTTACAGTAATTTTTCTTTATACGTGTTACATTCCAGGAATTTAAAGTTATTCCATTAGGACCTAATATTTTTTTAATGCAACACAATTGGTCAGCATCAATTGAATGTTGTTTCTTCCTTTTTTGATGTGAAGTTATCAAGCACATAAATCAGGTTTATTTTAGTGGATTCATATGTCACCTTCATATGACACTCCTCAAAAGTGGGATTTAAATTTCTACTTGGACAAGTACCTCCAAATAGTTAAAGTGAGAGACTCAGATATATCAACGTTGCCCCCCAGGCCCAACATTTTTTGAATGGTGCTTGCAATATTGGTCTGCATCCAAGACCACAATGGGAGGTAGGTTTAATAGTTATCTTCCTAAAAGCATTTATTGGATCCAATGTAGGCAGTATAATTTTAGAGTCCTTGTTTTGTGATATTTCAGTGCATGAAAGTGTCAGTCTTTTGCGTGTAGCAATCACAGTTCTGGCTAAGGTTTAGCAATCTGCCTCATTTTGTCATTACCAGTTCTGACCTGGTGTCAGGTCTGAGAGCTTCTGTAATGTTTAGAATTGAGTCCTATAATGTTTTTCTACCAAGTATGATGATCGTTGCACTAGCAGCAATTGGGGGAAATCACTTTTACAAGCAATAGCTTATATGCTGCTTAAAATCTGTTAGGCTTGAAATACAGACAGAACATCAGATTGAAGATAAGAATTTGGTTACTCATTTGTTTGTTGTTCATTCGTTCAGTCATTTCCAATTCTTCGTGACCTCATGGACCAGTCCACGCCAGAGCTTCCTGTCGGTCGTCACCACCCCCAGCTCCTTCAAGGTCAATCCAGTCACTTCAAGAATACCATCCATCCACCTTGCCCTTGGTTGACTCCTTTTTCTTTTTCCTTCCATTTTCCTCTACTCTTTCCCCATACTCTTCTCTAAGCTTTCCTTTTTTCTCATGATGTGGCCAAAGTACTTCATCTTGGCCTCTACTATCCTTCCCTCCAATGAGCAGTCAGGCTTTATTTCTTGAAGTATGGACTGGTTAGATCTTCTTGCTGTCCAAGGCACTCTCAGAACTTTCCTCCAGCACTACAGTTCAAAAGCATATATCTTCCTTCGCTCAGCCTTCCCTATGGTCCAGCTCTCACATCCGTAGATGACTATGGGGAATACCATTGCTTTAACTATGCGGATCTTTGTTGCCAGTGTGATGTCTCTACTCTTCATTATTTTATCAAGATTGGACATTGCTCTCCTCCCAGGAAGTAAGCGTCTCCTGATTTCCTGGCTGCAATCTCTGTCTGCAGTAATCTTTGCACCATTTGTAAAGGCCCAGAAATGTTCTTTTTCCTGCTTCCAGTAACTTAAACAGCATATCATAGGGAAATATTTCTTGCCCCATTCCTAATGAATGCTTTCTCTTTTCCCCCTTCATAACCTCTCTTGCCAGCTATATAGACAACAGAAATACATCAGAATAAGTTGTACTCTGGAGTTAAAGAAAGCAACTGTCACATAAAGATCTGATGGGATTTGATGTACAAAGAATATCTGGAGGTTGGAGATGGGGAGAGAATCCAAATGACATGTTAACACAGTTTGCAACTCTGTAGCTATTTTCCTGGGGATAAACCTGATTAAAAACAATGGTGTTTGATCCTGAGCAAATGTGTATGTTCTATGTTCTTAATATGCTCTAGGGTAAGAGTTATTTGAAACTCTAGAAATGTTTTATGAATGCACAGCTACCAATTTCTGAGATATACATCTAATGATGAAGTAGACACCTAAGCTTAAGGAAGCACTATATAATCAGATGCATACTTTATGTATGACAGCCTTTTATTTCTGATGTTAATTGAAATCATGATAAATAGCATCCTCCATCAAGGCACAACAGTTTATAGAGGTAGGGGTTATCACATGTTACTGTTTTAATAGGCATCCTCATAATTTTAAACAATTTCTCTTGTTATATATCCCACCAGTATAACATTTCATAACAAATATTTTTAAGATCATAACATAATGTAAATTTCCCTTTAACCAGAAATATACCCATTACTTCATCCATATATTATAATCAGAATTCTTGGCCTATATTATTATACATTCTTTCAAATAAGATCATATTTATTTAGATGCTGTATGTTCATCATCTGTACACAATTCCACTTCAAATTCTGACTAATTATGCTGAAAACAATGCTCCATCTTAGACTTTTCAGAAAATTGCAAATAAGAATACCATTGGAAAGTGTATCCCTCCACTTTTTCCTCCCTTCTCAATTTAATTATGTATTTTCTTTGGCACAACTCTAAAAAGTTGTAGTAAAATAACTGACATTTTCTCTCTTGCCACCTCACATGTCCATCCTGAAGACCAAGAACCACTATATATTATTGTCCGAAGTCCAACAGAGATTATTATTTCTTTGATTTTCCGGCTTTGATAAAATACAATTTCGAAAAATTGATATGTATTTTGTGTGAATGCAAACTGATAAAACATTTTTATGCATGAAATGTAATGTTATTTCACATACACATTTTCTGGGGAAAAAAGGCCCCAATGCGAGAAATCATTGGGAGGAAGCACTAAAATGGCTGTAACTTGTTAAGATGTACTGAGACATTTTTTCTAATCTCTTTAACACCCCTGCTACCTAACCAGGTTTAGTTTGTTTACAGGAAGAGTTTTAGTCTTACGTAAAACCTAAACTGAATATACTGTTTTTTCCCCTCAATTGAACAGAAACCCTGTAAACCTAACAGTTGTCTTTTTCTCTAGTTCAGATTTCTTGCCCATGCTGAAATGACAAGTTATTTCTAGCTGGAATATACAAGAATTCAAGTAGGAATTTCACCAACTGCAATAAGAAGCTTCTCTCATAGCAACTGATGGATATTCTGAAATGCCAGCAGATGGGGCTATTTCTTTTAAATATCAGAACTTTTTAAAAAGTCTCACTTAAAAACTGTAGATGGAAATAATTCTTTGCCATCTTCTCATTGATCTCTTGTATTTGAAATATGTGTATACAGTCAACTTTTTTTTTCAAAAGCAGGGGTGTAGTTTGTGTTTCTCAGATGTAGGGGGAGCCATAAGTCCCAACCATATTTTCAAGCTGTTATCTTGGTTCAGTTGCCTCTAAAATTCTCATGATTTGGATACTCTGGATTTGTCTGTGGAATTCTCTCTTTTCGAACAATGATATTAGAAAAAATGCACAACTGGTTTTTCCTTGCTCAGAACACATCTCCCAGCATTTGTCATACAGCATAGTGAGTGGTAGTGCTGCTAGAGAATTTTGGGAGCAGTTCAAAACACCTAAGAATAAAACAAAACCAGAGTCGGAACTAAAATATCAATCTCACCGAGACAATTCCACTTAAATTAATTTGTCAAAGGGATCATTTTTTAAGCCTAACATTTCTAATAAATTCTATTTTAATATGTAAACCCCCAAACATTGACCACCTATAACTACTCTATCATTTTCTATCAAAAAACTCATCAGCAGAAATCAGATCTGTTTGTCTATTTCTGGCTTAAAAAGAGGTACTCCAAACAAAAAAGGAAAAATATTTAACCATAGGAAAATATCCAGATAGTACTCCTTTATTTTGCTGCAGGATTCAGAAAACAGTGCTGCAGGGTTAAGGGAATGGTTGTATCAGGGTCAATAGGTGTCAATGTTGCCTTCAGATTCTCACAATCAGTAAAGAAAGGAGCCAACTTTGCTATGAACTGCTTACTACAGATATTTTCCATTTGCATGAATCATCACATGGCGATGTTCTCTAATGCCTACTGCTCAGCCACAGTGCAGCATAGAGATAATCATAGTGACAGTTGTTCTGATAGGGATTACAGTAATGTCTCGTAAGCATTTTGAGCTCATACATAAATGTTTGTTTTATCTGAATAGTTTGTTAAATCAGCTAGTACAGATTTTATACAACAATGGTACAAAACAGCAATAGAACTGGCACTCTACAGTGATGGTTTCTGCATCCATGATTTCAACCAACCATGGCTTGAAAATATTGTTTTAAAAATCCAGAAAATAAACCTTGGTTTTGCTGCACACTGAGCATTATGCAGGTGTGCAGGCGTACCCTGATGTAGCTTTCTGCTCTTTCACAGATCCTGAGGCTTTCTCCAGCATTCATTTGAGTTTTCCACTTTACCATGCCATTGTATATTATGAGACTTGAACATCCATGGACTTTGCTACATACAGAGGGTCCTGGAACAAAACCCCAACTGTGGGACTGTGTAATGAGGCAGTGATAGGAAATCTTTGTATGCCAACCAGATTCAATATGGTTGTTTGAGACAGTTTTAAACAGAGGATTTTAACATCAATATAAGTGATTTTAATGTTTTTGTATGTGTATAGTATAGTTTCAGCATTGAATGTTTGCTGTTTATATGTTGTGCTCTGCCCTGAGTTGTCTTTTGGGTGAGAAGGGCAGAATATAAATGCTTTAAATAAAATAAAATAAATAACCACTGTATAAAAGATGAAAAATATTTAACAGCATATCCCCCCCCCCCTCCATGGGTCCCAAAATGCCTGCTTCCTTCAAGTCTGCCATGCCATGGTGTTTCCCATAAGTTCCTCATTCATGCACCTTTAGTCTCCAACATCAGAGAACACAGAAAATATCAAAACAAGCTTTTGTTTCATTGGCTGCTTGTTAGAAGATTAATTATGTTCTTTCAAAATTTCTCAATATTGAAGTAATTGATTGTGTTGCTCTTTACAACTCCTATTGCCAATCAGCTAACAAAATGAAATAATATCAGAAGCAGGAAATCTGCCACTAAATTATCTGTGCAATGTGTTTATGTGCATGTATTAATGTTGGGTACTTACACACTGAATGGGAGCGATGTTAGAGTTTTGACATTATATCATTTCTTAAGTGACAACAAGTAAGTGTAAGGATCAGAGCCAACAAGCATTAAGGGTCAAACCACCTGGCTAGCACTGAGTAATTTACAACCAGGGTAGAGTAGCTGTAAGTGTATTAAAGAAGAACAAGCTTCTATGGTGATGAGAGAATAGAGTTGCTGTGAGGCAGCCTTCCTCATGCTTCCTCCCTACATGAAGGCAGAATGAAGGGGGTTTGACTAGATGACTAGACCTCCTTTACAATTCTATTAATATTAATATTAATAAATATTAATATTAATATTAAGGTTGAATAGCCATTTGTCGAGAGTACTTTGATTGTGCTTTCCCTGCAAGAAAGCAGAATGAAGGGAGTTGGACTAAATGGCCTTTAGCGGTCCCTCCAACTTTAGGATTCTATGAAAGGAATCTTCATCGACCACGAGCCAATAGTGTGATGCTGCAGCTGAAAAGGCCAATGTCGTTTTAGGCTGCATCAATAGGAGAAGCCGGAGAGAAGGCAAAAGGGAACTGATATGACACTTTACCTTGGCTGGTTTTTTAATTGTTTTAAATGAGAATTATTTAATGCAACTGTTTATTTTAACTTATTGCCAGCATGGGAAATAAACAAGACGAACTCCAACTTTTAGCACAACACCACAAATATGATATCATAGGGATCACTGAAACCTGGTGGGATGACTCCTATCGCTGGAATGTAGATATCGAGGGGTATAACCTCTTTCACAGAAACCGAACAAAGGGGAGAGGAGGCGGAGTAGTATTATATCTCAAAAACTCTTATGCTGCAGAAAAGATTCAAGACAGCAATCTGGGAAACCAGCTTGAAATCATCTGGGTAAGAATCAAGGGATCTGGGACTCAAAAAGATGTCGTTGTAGGTGTCTACTACAGACCCCCAAGCCAGGAGGAAGAACTTGATGAAGTCTTCTGCCAACAGTTGACCAAACAGGCACAGAGAAGAGATGTAGTAGTCATGGGTGATTTCAACTATCCCGATATTTGCTGGAAAACAAACTCGGCCAAGAGTACAAGGTCCAACAAATTCCTCGCTTGCCTTGCAGACAATTTCATGGTCCAGAAGGTAGAAGAGGCAACAAGGGGATTGGCTACTCTTGATCTCATCCTAACAAATGCGGAGGACCTGATCAATGCGGTCGAAGTGGTAGGATCCTTAGGGGCAAGTGACCACGTGCTCCTGCAATTTGAGGTACAAAGGAAGGCCGAAACTAAGACAAGTCAAACCCGCATTTTGGACTTTAGGAGAGCTGATTTCCAAAAAATGAAGGAAACGCTGAGCAGCATTCCGTAGACACAGATACTAAAAGACAAGGGAGTTACGGATGGATGGGAATTTCTCAAGAGTGAAATACTCAAGGTGCAATTGCAAACCATGCCAACAAAGAGAAAAAATAGGATAAGTGCAAAGAAGCCAGAATGGATGTCCAAAGAACTTCTAACTGTGCTAAGACACAAAAGAGACATGCACAAAAAGTGGAAAAAGGGAGAAATCACCAAAGAAGAATTCAAACAAACGACCAACTCCTGTAGGGAAAAGGTCCGCAAGGCTAAAGCAAAAAACGAGCTCAGACTTGCCAGGGACATTAAAAACAATAAAAAGGGCTTCTATTCTTATGTCAGTAGAAAAAGGAAAAACAAGGAGGCGATAGGACCTCTTCGAGGAGAAGATGGGGCAATGCTGACAGGGGATAGGGAAAAGGCAGAACTACTTAATGCCTTCTTTGCCTCGGTCTTCTCACAAAAAGAGAGTCTTCAACCTCAGCAAGATGGAGTGGATGAGGGATTGGAGGACATCCAACCCCAAATTGGGAAAGAAGTCGTCCAGGAATACCTGGCCGCTCTTAATGAGTTCAAGTCCCCAGGGCCAGATCAACTACACCCCAGAGTATTGAAGGAACTAGCGGAAGTTTGAGCTTTTGAGCTGTGGTGTTGGAGGAAAGTGCTGAGAGTGCCTTGGACTACGAGAAGATCCAACCAGTCCATCCTCCAGGAAATAAAGCCTGACTGCTCACTGGAGGGAAAGATACTAGAGACAAAGTTGAAGTACTTTGGCCACATCATGAGGAGACAGGAAAGCCTAGAGAAGACAATTATGCTGGGGAAAGTGGAAGGCAAAAGGAAGAGGGGCCGACCAAGGGCAAGATGGATGGATGGCATCCTTGAAGTGACTGGACTGACCTTGAGGGAGCTGGGGGTGGTAACGGCCGACAGGGAGCTCTGGCGTGGGCTGGTCCATGAGGTCACGAAGAGTCGGAGACGACTGAACGAATGAACAACAACAGCGGAAGTCATTTCGGAACCATTGGCAACCAACTTTGAGAGTTCTTGGAGAACGGGAGAAGTTCCAGCAGATTGGAGGAGGGCCAATGTGGTCCCAATCTTCAAGAAGGGAAAAAAGGATGACCCAAACAACTACCGTCCGGTCAGCCTCACGTCGATACCGGGCAAGATTCTGGAAAAGATTGTTAAGGAAGCGGTCTGCAAACAGTTAGAAACAAATGCAGTCATCGCTAAAAGTCAACATGGATTTATCAAAAACAAGTCATGCCAGACTAATCTGATCTCTTTCTTCGATAGAGCTACAAGCTGGGTAGAGGCGGGGAATGCCGTGGATGTAGCATACCTGGATATCAGTAAGGCCTTCGACAAGGTCCCCCATGACCTTCTGGCAAGGAAACTAGTCCAATGTGGGCTAGGCAAAACTACGGTGAGGTGGATCTGTAATTGGTTAAGTGGACGAACACAGAGAGTGCTCACTAATGCTTCCTCTTCATCTTGGAAAGAAGTGACAAGTGGAGTGCCGCAGGGTTCCGTCCTGGGCCCGGTCCTGTTCAACATCTTTATTATTGACTTAGATGAAGGGCTAGAACGCATGATCATCAAGTTTGCAAACGACACCAAATTGGGAGGGATAGCCAATAGTCCAGAGGACAGGAGCAGAATTCAAAACGATCTTGACAGATTAGAGAGATGGGCCAAAACTAACAAAATGAAGTTCAACAGTGACAAATGCAAGATACTCCACTTTGGCAGAAAAAATGAAATGCAAAGATACAGAATGGGTGATGCCTGGCTCGAGAGCAGTACGTGTGAAAAAGATCTTGGAGTCCTCGTGGACAACAAGTTAAACATGAGCCAACAATGTGATGTGGCAGCAAAAAAAGCCAATGGGATTTTGGCCTGCATCAATAGGAGCATAGTGTCTAGATCTAAGGAAGTAATGCTACCCCTCTATTCTGCTTTGGTTAGACCACATCTGGAATATTGTGTCCAATTCTGGGCACCACAATTCAAGAGAGATATTGACAAGCTGGAATGTGTCCAGAGGAGGGCGACTAAAATGATCAAGGGTCTGGAGAACAAGCCCTATGAGGAGTGGCTTAGGGAATTGGGCATGTTTAGCCTGAAGAAGAGAAGGCTGAGAGGAGATATGATAGCCATGTATAAATATGTGAGAGGAAGCCACAGGGAGGAGGGAGCAAGCTTGTTTTCTGCTTCCTTGGAGACTAGGACGCGGAACAATGGCTTCAAACTACAAGAGAGGAGATTCCATCTGAACATTAGGAAGAACTTCCTGACTGTGAGAGCCGTTCAGCAGTGGAACTCTCTGCCCCGGAGTGTGGTGGAGGCTCCTTCTTTGGAAGCTTTTAAGCAGAGGCTGGATGGCCATTTGTCAGGGGTGATTTGAATGCAATATTCCTGCTTCTTGGCAGGGGGTTGGACTGGATGGCCCATGAGGTCTCTTCAAACTCTTTGATTCTATGATTCTATGATTCTATAATGTAAAGGACCCAGAGTGTAAATGAAATTCTAAGGAGGAAGAGCAACTGTAATGTACAATGTAAGGTACAATGTCCCTCTCATAGGAACCTGCATGTCATAAGCATTTGAATTAAAATTACCTTATTGAATTCAAATATGATTTTTTTAATAAAAAAAATGTTATTTGGTGTGCATTGGAAGAGGGGTGGTCTTATACAGTGAGTATATCCCAAACTCTATATTTTAACTGGAAAAGTTGAGGGGTTGTATTATATGCCCAGTCGTCTTATACGCCAGAATATACAGTAATCTTAAATTCCAAGTTATTTTCCTCCACCAGAATGTTTTGATACAAGTAAATATCAACAAACATGAGAAATATAGAATTTTGTAGAAAACTCTAGACAATAGGCTTGGGTAACCACGGAAAAATTTGGTTCTAAACTCGTTTTGTTTTTAGGGGGCCCTTGCGTTTCGTTTTTTTAAATAATTCCGAAATTTTCCTTTTAAAAATTTCAAAATATACGAAATTTCATATAATTACTAATTGATTCGTTAATGGCGGACGTGATTGCGCAATATGCTAAAAAAACCTCCAAATGGGACAGGGGGAACTTCTGAAGCTTCCCTCTCCCTCTGTTGTTGACTGTTGGTGTAATAAAACAAACAACAACTATAAAACTTGCACCAGACATGCGAAAATAATTACGAAATAATTACGAGATAATTATGAAATAATTACGAAATAATTACGAAATAATTACAAAATAAATTGAAAAAATTGTTTCAAATCTAATTTACTCCTCACACTATTCCTGCATGGCTCAATATTGGATCGTAAGCTAATTTAAATACGAATTAATAATGAATTACGAAATTAATGAACAAAACCGCCCAAGCCTACTAGACAAATGAGCTTATGATCAGAATTGCATGTACTCCGAGACCAGTATATGATGGCATCCTTTTATTTTCAACTTCCTGTAAAAGAATTCAGCTAGATAAGACCATAAGGCTGTTATATTTAAGTATGTTTTAATTGAATCGACTTAATGTTTTACCTGTATGCAATTATTGTTTTTATTATGTATTCTATTATGTGCACATGGAGGCATCAAATCTTGGCCGGCAGGAAGCCACCCTGAGTCCCCCCCCCCCCCGGGGGGGAGGGTTGAGAAGGGAGGGGTACAAATATTTGAAATAAATAAATGAAATAAATAATAAAAATAAAGTATTAGAACCAAAAACACAATGCCTCCAAAAGGTATTCATTATTATATCTTCCAGCTTATAGAATTGTGCAGCTCTGAAACAAACATCACCAGTTTGAAGGCTTTGTGTGTTTTTGACATCACCAGTTGTAAACAGCTTCTGTGTTTATATTCTTAGCAAGAAAGAGAAACGCTTCATCTTGAAACCTGCTTTGTCAAACTGGAGTTTTCAACTACAGAATGTAGTCAGTCTTCCAGAAGTAATTATTAACAGCAAAAAGTTTCTAGAAATACAGGGACCTGGAAATACAAAGTATTTGGATTACTTGTAGTGTGTCTTTTTAAAAAAGCTATTCAAGCTACATACACTAGAAAAAAGATAATGCATTGCCATTAGAATACTAGTAACACCTAAGTATGTTTCCATTTTAGAAGAATACATGAAAAATCATGCCATATCAAATAGAAGGCCTATCTAAACAATCATTGTGTTCCTGCTCACAGTGGCCAGACAGATGCCCATGGGAAGGTAACAGCAGGATATCAAAGCAATAGCACTCATGTTTCCGTAGCAACTTTGGTTGAGAGGGAAAGTATCTCTTTTTCTGGAGGTAACATCCCAACTACTCTCCTCCATGAATTGAATTGCTCATTTAATTCAGGTAAGGCACAGGAAATGCTGTAAGCACATTTGTAATCAATGATGAACTCGACAAGGATTAATAAAACTTGGTCTAGCCAAGTTAGAGGTAAATGTGGGTGGATAGATTATCTGATCAGAGAGATTATATTTAGCATGATCTGGGTGAGATTGCACTCTACTTGAAGAATGGTGGTTACGGTCTGGGGGGGGGGGGATTCAGGTGTTCCTGTCAATCAGCTGTGATACTTCATGACATTCTCTTCTCCAAATACCGATGAAGAAGAAGGCTCTGATGAGCAGTACAGGTGAACTTACTGACAGGAAACTGTATACATGTAAACACAAATATAAGAAATTGAAGGTGAAGACCCAAAATCAAGTTTTCGGTGAGCTCTACTGCCTGGTAAATATTTGCATGCTTGTGAATCACACCATCATTTCCCTCCACTGATACGGGACTCTCCACACCAACGAAGTTGGTGGGGGGAGCAATTTGCCCCTCCCCCTGAAGGGAGAGAAATGGGAGGTTCCTATGGAACCTCCTGGAGGGAGGGCGGGGGCTGGCTGAGCTCTCGAGCCAGCCTCCTCCCTCAGTCTTTGAAGACTTGCTGAGGAGAGAAGACGTGCCTGAGCCTTCCTCCTCAGGTCGGTTTTGGGGGCTATCAGGGGAGGTGGGGTGCTCACTCACCTCCCCCATCGGCCGGAGCTTGGGTGAACGCGGGTCGATGCGCCGCCACGCTGCCTCCGGACGTGCGTTTCGCCGCGCCGTTGAGCGGTGGGCGCCATTACATCGGCACTTGGTTCCTGCGCCGGTGCTGCCTCGGCCGGTGTTGCTTAGGCCCTTCCTTTTTGTTCCGCCGCACGCTCGCGGCGGGGCTGAGTGGCGGGCGCCACTTTTAGCGGGCTTCGGCCCTTCCTTTTGGGCTTTGGCCCTTCCTTTTGTTCTGCCGCGTGCTCGCGGCGGGGCTGAGTGGCGGGCGCCATTTTTAACGGGCTTCGGGGCTTCCTTTTGGGCTTCGGCCCTTCCTTTTTTCCGCCGCGCGATCGCGGCGGGTCTGAGCGGCAGGCGGCATTTTGGCGGGCTTCGGCCCTTCTTTTTGTTTCCAGAGCACTTCGGGGGGGGGGGGGTGCCTCTCACCCCTCCCTCCCTTAATAGTTGTTGGGCTCTGTCGGCGGCTCGGCAGCGCGGCTGCTTTTATATATTTTTTTTAAAAAGGCGCTCGCGCCGCCGCCGGGTGATGGGCGCCATTTTAGGCTAGCTGCTGCCTTCTTTGAAGTTCAGTAGGAGGGGGGTGCCATTTCTCCCCCCTCCCTTCATCACCCGATTCTAGGGGCAGCAGTGGCAGCGCGGGCTGCTCTATGGCGGTGCTGCGTATTCGCGCCGCTGCCGCGGCCGCCATTTTGGTGGTCGCCGCCATCTCGGAGTGGCTGGGGTTGGCTAATGGCCCCGGTCCGTGCAGCCACCATTTTGAAAAAAGGCAGTTTCAGCAGGCAGAGGGAGAGATTTTATATGTATGTGTAGAGCTGTCTTGTACACACATATGTATATATAATACTCAGGACAATTGGAAGAGCATGCTAAAGACCAGGCTGGGGAGGCATATGGCCTCCTCAATGAGGAAACTATATAGAGCTATATATATGTGTGTGTGCGTATATATTTATATATATATATATATAATTTAAATAAATAAATAATAATAATAATAATAATAATAATAAACCAAAACAATGAGCGTCCCTAGGACAACGTCCTTGCAGATGGCCAATTCTCTCACCAGAGACAACTTGCAGTTTCTCAAGTCACCCCTCATAGGACCAGATAAATAAATAGATAAATAAATAAATAAATAAAAACAACAGCGTAATATTAGTACACACGTACAGGTATAGCTACAGTGAGCTGTTGTGACTAACCGATGCTTTTGATTTTAAGTTGGGCTTACTTAGCCCCGGGTGGTGCAGTTGGTTAAAGCACGGAGCTGCTGAGCTAGTAGAGCGAAAGGTCGCAAGTTCGATTCTGGAGAGTGGCGTGAGCTTCCGCTGTCAGCCCTAGCATGCAAATGTGAGTAGATCAATAGATACCGCTCCTGTGGGAAGGTAACGGCGCTCCATGCAGGCATGCTGGCCACATGACCTTGGAGGTGTCCACAGACAATGCTGGCTCTTCGGTTTAGAAATGGAGATAAGCACCACACCCCAGAGTTAGGCATGACTGGACTTAATATCAGGGGACTACCTTACTATGTTAATTATTTATTTCAAATATCTCTGCAACACCTTAAAAGACAAAAGCTTTGTGAATAAGTGGTCAATATTATAAAATAAGGTCCCTTCTGGTCACTGAAGCCAGTCATATGGGCTTCAAGCTATAAAAGAGAGGCCTCACCTTGACAGCAAGAAGAGCTGTTTAACACTGGAACTCCTGCCTCAGCGTATGGCTGAGGTTCCTTCTTTGAGGAATTTTAAACAGAGGCTAGATGGCCATATGCCGGGGACGTTTTCCAACGCATTCTTCTGGCTTATTGGTAAGAGGTTTTGATTGGATGGCCCATGGGTTTTTGTCCAACTCTATGGTTTTATGCGATTATAATCTGATAGATAAATTGGTTCTCTTCCAACTCTATGGGGCTATGTGCATATAATTTGATAGATAAATATTAATAGAATGCAGTTAAGTCCACTTAGCCAATGAGAAACTATAATAGGATGGTGCCCACGCCCTACCTGGCCCGTGGGGCAGGCATATAAGATGTCAATGTTTAAGACTTTTCTGTGTTTCTGCTTTAGAGGCGGACCATACCTTCACACCATCCATAGTTGTCGAGCTCAGACTCCCGGCGGTCACAGAACCACCCACACTCAATCACTTGCTGCACCCCGCCCAGCTGCTCTTCTGCCAAGCACCGGGAGCACAGGGGGTGCCAATGAGCCAACCACGCTACAGGTAACAAACCCGCAGACACAGGTTCCCAGGACCGAGGCTCGGTCCTGGGAGACATAGCTGGCCAACCTTACATGGCCGTGACACTTACAATAGTTAGCCGCCCTGCTTTGGTGTGCCTACACGCACCATCGGTTTACTAGCCAGCATGACAGGGATAGGCTTTACTATATATATATGGATTTACTCACTGCTTCAATTTGACGAACCAAAGAGTGACAATACATATCCCCTCTTCGGAGATGGATGGCTCTTGCAATGCAAACAAAATATATTATACATATCTTAACTTATCATAATGCATGCTTGTTCGAGGACAAGTCTTCGGGTTTTCATATCAAATCGCTAACCATAATTCACAACTGTCATAACCAGCTTAGGATGCTGTAAGGCATCCAATAATGGGAAATATTATAGTAGATTATAATAATGTAATATATAATGAGAGACTGATTCAAGGCTACGCTGTGCTGCTGCAGCCTATTATTTGTTGATGGTTCCTTTATGGTCCTCAGTTTTCAGGTATATGCCCGTTTGCCTCTCTATTCAACATCGCTTGGGTTGCCTCCTTATAGTCAATGTACTTAAAGGTTCGATTTAGCTAAAATGCCACCCAAGTGAATTTCACAGATTAATCAGCTATTAATTTGGCCTATAAAATTGTTGTGCCAAATCGGTTTGCTAGGCATCGTTTGGCAATCCCATTCTATACGCAGGGTCACCCATCAGTATGGCAGGTGGACGCCTGTAATGGAGCTGACCTGCTCAATGCCTAGACTTACCTAAATCAACGGTCTGAGACAGGGCTAGTTGCCAGAGATGTTAGTCGGTCCCTGATGATCCCGGGCCATTTCGATTAGAGTCTATTTCAATGGCTGATGGGGACTTAAAGCTGGCTGCTCTAGAGAGTTAAGCCACTAATTATGTATACTCAACTCTTAAGTTCGTCCACCCGGGAGGCTGCGGCGTTAGGTGCCAAGGACTGTAGCTAATCGTATCTACAATTCAGTCGATAATTCGGCTACAGATTGAGTCACCAATAATTCTATCCCCATGATTTCATATGATAAGAAGGACATGGGACATGGTGTACCGCATCACCTGAAAATAAAACACTTGGGTTGGACATTTCAAGCCAGGGGCAGGACAGGGGAAATTCTTTCTTGGTGACAGCTTGCTAAACACGATGTAGTTCAGCTAACAAATAATGTTTGGACAATGGTCATCAAGGCCCTTCTCTAACGTGGGTTATATTTATATCCATCGGGGCGCCCAAAAGTTATTTGATTGGGCAGAATGTGAGGCAACTCCAAGAGAGTCACAACTTAAATTCATTCAACCCCGAGAGCCACAACTGCAATTAATTCAAAGATCGATATTCATGTCATTTTTCTTACCACTAACTGGTTTCAGGATCAGTTGCATTGGTCATTGAGGGATATTTATATACGTCGGGGCGCCCAAAAGTTATTTGGCTGGGCAGAATGTGAGGTAACTCCAAGAGAGTCACAACTTAAATTCATTCAACCCCGAGAGAGTTACAACTTCAATTCATTCAAAGATCGATATTCATGTCAATTTTCTTACCACTAACTGGTTTCAGGATCAGTTGCATTGGTCATGAAGGGAAGTCTCATCACTTTTGGTATAGTTCCGTTGCTATGCCCACAGGGTTGAGCCAATGTAAGATCCATGATGACCATTGCAGGCCTCGTTCATTGTCTAATTTGAATGAGGAGAGGCTGAGGGTGGGATGATTTTATCCCTTTGTTGTTACAGTAGGGGTTGAATCCTCATCAGATGTACTGGTCATCAATGAGTCCTTGCCGGGGACGGCATGCTGATGTTGATGTCCGGAAGCTGGCTAAATCAAGAGAGCCAGGTATTTTCGTGCGGACTTGATGTCCGGAACCTATCTAAATCAAGAGAGCCAGGTATTTTCGTGCGGATCTGTGTCTGGAACCTGGCTAAATCAAGAGAGCCAGGTATTTTCGTGTGGACTTGATGTCCGGAACCTGGCTAAATCAAGAGAGCCAGGTATTTTCGTGAGAACCTGATGTCTGGAACCTGGTTAGATCATGAGAAGAGCCAGGTGTTTTTATGCGGACCCAGGAGACATGGGGCTCGCTGGCAGTGTTTTTGACCCGTTACAAGACTCAATTTTGGAATACATGGATCCATCTTTCTGTTTTACCGACATGGTTGGTTAAGGGAGGCTGGTTTTTTAGAGCCCACTAGATGTCCTGGTCATCAATCATTCCTTGCCGTAGGTGGCATGCGGGTGTTGATGTCTTGAAGCTGGCTAAATCAAGAGTTTTTTGTGCGGACCCAAGAGACAGGGGGGCTCGCTGGCTACTCAGTGTTTCTTTAACTATTACAAGACGCAATTTTTGAAACAGATGGATCCATCTTTTTGGCTTTAACAATATCAATTGGCAGGTGGAAATCTGAAGCTTAAAGGCGCTATATTCGCTTGGTGCTATTTTGAATTTTTATTATCATTCAGAGATTGCCAGGCTGGTGCATAGATGGAGGATCCTTTTTTGTGGGCACAGTTACGTCCACTGGGCGGTGAGATACGCCCGGAACTCTTCCTTTGGCCAGCACCTGCGGTTTTTTGGCTTCCACTGCTTCTGTTGAGTGGAAGGGTGTTCGGGGCCTTAGTTAGGACGGTTTGGATCCCTTGTTTTTCCAGGAAAGGAGTGGGCCCCCTCCTGAAGTTCTAGTGCTCCATTTGGGAGGTAACGACCTTGGCCTGCTGAACGGTAGGGCTCTGTATCTGCAAGCCCGCGCTGACATTCTTAAGATATGGCAGGCATGGCCTCGGGTTCACATCACTTGGTTGGCTATCGTTCCATGCCTTTGGTGGCTAGGAGGCGGTGTTGGCAGGGAACTCGAAAAAGCCAGAAAGCGGATGAACTGGGCCATGCGCACGGCGCTGGCGCGGGGTAGATTATCTCACATACATTACAAGAACATTACGCATGACAAACGCAATTTACCGTCATGATGGGGAACACTTATCTGATTTGGGTAACTATCAATTTTTGGCTGATTTGCAGTTGGGGATTAAGGACTTCTTAAGGGGCTTGGTGGGGGATGGGGGCGAAATAGACATTTGCCCCCAATCCGTGGCATAAATAGCTCAGGAAAACACAGACATGGAGGTATACGCAAGGCACCCCTTAAGGGTGGGGGTCATTGTGCAACAAACACTCACCTAGAGGTCAGCAAATGGGTGAGGGGACATCACTTGGCACAGAAAGAAGAGAGGCTGATAAACACTCATCTAGAGGTCAGCAAATGGGTGAGGGGACATCACTTGGCACAGAAAGAAGAGAGGCTGATATCAATAATCTGAGACAGGCTTCTCCAGAGTTTTACCTTCAGGTGGCCCGGTTGAGGATCCAGGGCACACAGATATTACACACTAAATAGCCGAGGACGCTCCCTCGGTTTGCCACCAAGTTCCTAGACACATAGTTTAGTTCAGGTAAAGTTTAAATAGGTAACAATTAATAAAGTTGCCCAAATTTGAATCCATACTATTGTTGTCTGTCTCGTTATTTCAGGGGTTAAGGGGCAAATTACAGTGTTCTTTTACCCCAGGACAGTGACAGCAATTCTGTACTAACACTGCCTCATCTTACCACTCACTGTTGTTACTGAATGAGGTGAATTCTAGCACTGGCCTGCCTTGCTATGTACTATGAAAATGAAAACTCAATTTTTGCAGCACATTCTATGTATCCAATGTTGCATAAAGAGCTTTCTTAATAATAATTTCAATCAATCATATATTTTCTACTTGAGTTAGTTCTCAGAGTTATTCTACTTTGAAAATTCAGTGTTAACTATTTTGTTGAAAAAAGTTCATCCCACGCCTCTTTCTTCTTAACAGTGTGCTCAAATAAACATATAAATATTTTTTTTCCATTCCAACCCAACCTGATTTCTGCTTCTCCACCCCTGCTTATTTTGGCTCAGCATTCAGGGGGTGCATTTATTTCATTGAAAGTATAACACATTCAAAAACATCAACAATATGTGGAATCAGTGCGAAAAGTTGTGCTAATAAAAATGCTTCTCATTTGTGAGTTCATAGATTGTGAAATGGGTTTTTAAAAGGCAGAACACAAACATTCTTTGCAATGTTTCAAGCCTTTGTGTTTGTGGATTTTTCATGTAGCATTAGGGCCAATGAAGTATATCAGTTTGGCTGTTGGACAGAAATACTGGGATACTAAGGTTTCAACTCTCATTACGCTATGGGAATTTATTGGGCCACCTTGGTCACACTTCCTCCGAATAAATTGGCCCAAGAAAATCCTATGACTTATGGTCAACTTGAAATCAAATAACACACACAGAGAGAATCCTTTATTATTCAATTTATTCTTCTGCTTAAGCCTTATTTTATGTGGTATCCTTTCCTTCTAGTCCTTAGAGGATCCAATGTAGTATCTTTCTTTTTTAAAAATATATATTTTAAACTAACACAAAATCTATAAACAGACATAAAAATGAGAATACAAACCATAAGACAAAATACAAAGACAAAAAAGAGTAGCAATCCATTTTCCTAATATAAATCTATATACAAATAAAATCATCAAATTAAAGAGCTTTACATCATCTGCCTAATAGTTTTATTCCTTCGATTTTACAATTTAAAGGGAAAACGTCCTTTCTCTATATAATAATACTTTTCTAGTTCAAAAAACCAAGAGTGAAAGTTTGACCCCATATTTGCTGAAGATAAATTCTAGTTTTCCTGAAAATAATTTGAGAATTCTCCTTAATCAACATAAGTTTGTCCATTTTTGCTAGCTCACACATCATTGTGAACCAATCTTATTGTGTTGGGATAGTTTATCCTTTCCATTTTTGAGAATAGATAATTCTCGCTGCTGTGGTCATATTAATTACCACATTTTTCTTAAGTTTGTTATCTAACATCCCTAGCAAATAGATTTCAGGTTTTATCTCAAATGTAACCTTGACAATTTCTTCTAGGAGCAGATGAACTTGTACCTAATATTTCTGGGCCTTTTTACATGACCACATATGGTAAAATGTGCCAACATTTCCCCCACGTTTCCAACAATCACAAGAGCTACTTTTGTACATCTTGGAAAGCCTTCCTAGTATCATTTATACATCACATTACAAAAGTTTTCTTTCAAGTCATTATTAAATGATAATTTCAAACTCTTTGTCCAGACCCTTTCCCATTGTTCTTTCTCTATTTGTTTGCCAATGTTTTGAATATAGTATCTTTCAAAGGAAAACATTGACTACCAAATGTATGTTATCAGTGATTATATGTATGCATTTACACAATGATTAAGTAAAGAAATATAGCACCTGTAATGAACTCATGTGCCTAAACAGGAGAGCAAATTGTTGAGTGTACTGGACAGTGCAGAGGTTCATTGTGATATAAGATGTAGACTTGGAAGACACAGCTTGGAATCCATACACTGGGTTATACTGAGTTAAGAATAGTCAATCAAACTAATTCACTTTAAATGACTTTTGAGGGGAAATGGATACACTTTCCCCACTATCAGCCTGGATGAAAAAAGAAGATAAACATAGTAAATGAATGAAGTGAGAATTCAGAAATGTACAAACAAAACAATGAAGTAAATTCTTTATACAGTAAACAGGCCAATGTCCCAAAGGTGAGGTATAAATTACAAACACACACATGCATGCACACACATTTGCTTCTTTATCTTTTCCTCTTTTTTTTTTTTGCTCCAATGCTAGTTGTTGGTTTGCCTGCCCATTGTGTCTTAACAACGAGACCCATTTTCAGAATATTTGTTTTTTATGTGACTCACAGGTTAAGAGAAGAGGGCTGGGACAGAGAGACACTCTACTATTCCAGACTTTCTATTCTGTTACCATCTCCTTTTTTTTTACTCATTTATACAAGTCCAGCATGTTCTGAATAGCAGGGAAGTCCAGATCATTCAGTATATTCTCTCTAGCCTGTTGTGCAGAATGAAGCATTGCTATATTAACTCTTGCAGGACACAGGCATTTGCTACCTTACTGGGGAGGGGAAAAAAAACCTGAAGAGTACTATAACTACTTCAGTTTGAAAGTAGTAGCTCCACAAATAGGAGAGGAATATTTATGCTAGAAGCAGCATGAAGGATAATGGTATTTAAAGTAGAAATGTTAAAAGTATGATGCAATAAAATAAAAGAATAGGCAAATGATACAGCTTTTCGTACATTTACTTAAACACCAACTAGTGCATAATGTAAGTGCAGCATAGGGCAAATTTCACAGTGAAATGCAGGGAATATTTTTGTGCTAAATTTATGTTAGCAACAGTATTCAGGATTTGGTTTAAGACATCAGATAATGTAGATCAAAGAAAGGAAACTTGTTGACCTCCAGAGAGCACTTAACTGCAACCTCCAAGATCTCTCACCATTAAGGAAGCAAATCTCCAGCAATTTTGTTCTATAGGTAAGAATTAATAATTGTACAATTTTTCACCTCGCTATGAGAAAGGCATAGTTGATGATGCAGTTTTCAAAGACAATTTGCAGTTCAGGATTTATTCCATGAAACAAAACTTGAAAACAATTATCTGTGCAAAAAACAATGTTATTTTCTGCACAGATCATGCTGGATCAAGTTTGAAAATTCCAGCTGGTTCAAAATACAGCTGCCAGATTGGATACAGGAACATCCAAGAGTGAGCATGACATGCCAGGAGAAAGGGGGCAGGAGTGATTTTCACCCCCCCCCCCCGATTTGTCATTTCTATATGCCAGGAGATCTCTGGCATCACTTCAATGGTGGCTGGGTAAGCTATTTTATTTTTTAAATAGTTTTTGGGGGAAGTTGGGGAGGGAGTTAGAGCCCTCTTGGATATTCCGGGTGCATAGAGCCTGGAAAACATGAAGGGGCTGTGTGGGATAATTCTTATCACCAACCCCAGGCCACTTCAGATGAAAGAGGGGGTCATTACTGCTCACTCCTGAGCAATGAAAGAGGTGAGAAGGAGTCCTGACCATCCAGCGGTACCAAATCTGGTTTGGAGCCAGTGGGTGGCCACACTTATCATCTCTCTCCCATTTTCATCAAAGCAGTATATTACAGGGTGAGAAATGATTGTTGGTCATTGCTTATTGGAGTGGTGTTACTTGAGGCCCTATTCTGTGTCTCCAGGCTGCTCAAATCCAAGGAATACATGATGGCCTTATAAACAGTTGTGGCTGGTTCCATTTCAATACTGGCCCATAAGTTGTTGTTTGCTCCAGATTCTTGGGAAAACTCCAGAGCAACAGCAACTTTTATTAATACTTTTCAAGTACAATTAAATGAACTAACCAGAATCAGCTCCATCCGTCATGTAGCCACCATGGAGCTGATTTTTCCACACTTTAGGATAATATGTTTATGTAGATGTGCCCCCAGACTCTGCTTTTACTGTCTTCACTGAACATTTATTTCTGCTATTCTGACCATCAGCAAAATGAAACAATTTTTTTGTTTTAAAACATCAAAACACTCTCAGGAATTATTTACAATTTTTAATATATGCGAATTCATTGTCCTGCAAGTATAAATTCGAGAGAGACACTAAATAATGTTCATAAAAGGCCTATCATTAATTAGTAATCTCTTTAGTTCTCCTACTCATTATCCAAGCTGAGAATCTGTAACCATGGACCCTTAAAGTCACATCAATAGCTGTGGTAACATGAGTTAAAGTTTGTGGGTAGCTGACAGGCTGGGAGTAAAGTAACTACTCCTAATTGGAGGTTGAAATTTTTGGGGAAAGTATCACATTTCCAAGATTACTTTCACAATCTTAGCCATAAAAATGCCGTTCTTTATATTTTTTTTCCAGCATTTTAAACATTTGCTATCTCAGGATGTTGAAATTCTCCCCAATCACTCACAAAGTAGAATTTAGCAAGCAGTGTTCTTTTCATTGTCTTGTTTATCTATTTTTTGAGACTTACAGCTAGAGTAAACCATGCCTTTAAAACAAACAGGTAATTAATGTAAGCTTCTGTAACAAATTCACAGAACTTTCTAAGGACAAATGCAGAATGAATCCCAAAGGCTAAAAAAATCCAAGCTCTGAATAGTTCTGCCAGACACACTATGTCTATTGGAGAAGTCGGATAAGTAACACAAACTGGAAGTGATGGAGAAATTATAACTTTAAATGCATGCCATTCTTTAAAATTGTAGCAACTTCCACCAATACAAGCCAGTATTGACAATTCATTTAACAACCAAGTATCATCAGAATTGCTAGATAATGAAGACAGAAAAATTCGTTCTGGTAAAAGCAAAACCAGAGAAATCATTTGGCAGCAAATATGTTTTATAATATATGAAAGGGTTCATGACAGTTGTGCATAGAGGAAAAGTACAGTTACATTCTCCCAACTTCATCTTATATTAGTACAGGCATTATAGGGATCCTTTTGATAAAATAAGCTGAGTAATTAATTAGTATGCATATATTAGATGCTCACGGGTAAGTCCCATTTTCTCTGAGGAAGGAATTGGCAAAACTCTGAACAAATCTTGCCAAGAAAAGCTTCTATTTGGCTCAGGGCCATTAGAAAATAAGGTGAAGGCATACAAGATCAAACACCAGTGTGCCTTCAAGTCAGCTGTTGATGTGTTCTAAAAATATCTGCCTCATCCCGGTTACTTCCTTGACTTTGCAAAGCCATTCTCAACAGCTTTCCAAACACATACAAACCCTTTTCTTTTAGCTATCAGTGACAAGAGAAGAACATAGAGCTACTAGAAGAGAGAAGAGGATCATCTACGATATACTATTGGTCTATACCCAATAATGTGTGCTCAAAAAACTTGCCTTTCTCTTGGGGCAGGCTTTTTTGTCTGATTTAAACACAATTGTGTAATTACAGAGTATGGATTTAATCTTCACACATTTCCTTCTCATTGGCAAAAATAAGTAATTTGTCAGAAATAAATTGCCAGGAAGTCCTAAAAACTGCACAATTCTTTAAATAGTGTTTACATTTCAGAGTTTATTATTATTTTAAAAAAATCACATCTAGTGTATGTGTGTATGTGCATTTTTCCACAATAGGAAATTGTTTTTTTATGTAGTTGCATAAGAAAAAGAAATTTTAATAAAGAATACATTTATTATAGAAAATGCTGCTTTCTAATGTGTCTGGGTGTTGTTTTTTACAAAAGTAGTTTCAAACCATAAAATTTCTGACTGATCCAGATTTTCCTCCTTAAGGTTTCCTGACACTCATGAAATTCCTTTTTATTCTGAGGTTTATCATCTCTATTACTGACTCCAGTTGGAGAAAACTTTACCAGCATTGGTGTATGAAAGGTGCATAGGTATGTGAATAATTCCAAAGCAGACGTATTAAGTACTGCAAAATATTGGAAGAAGGGGAACTAAATAGAGCTGTCTTAGGGCCCATCCAGGCAGCCCCTTAGAAGCCCCTTCTTTATGTGGGGCATCCAAATGATGCCCTACACAATCGTGATTGCACTTGGCACAAAGCAGAAAAACCTTGCTTTGTGCGGAAATAATTTATTGAAAAACCCAGGTATTTCCAGCTGTAGGCAGAGTCTGGATTGCATAGGACTTCTGAGGGGACTGTCTACATAGCTCTTTCACATTTTCCAGGCTCCATTTGTCCAGAATGTCTGAGAGGGCTCCAACGCTCTCCCCTACTCCCCCAGAAAAGCATTTAAAAATAAAATAACTTACTTGGCCACCATTAAAGTGCTGCCAGAGCTCTCCTGGCATGTAGGAATGACACACCAGGAGGGGGGAGAAGAAAAATAGCTCCTGCCACCCTTCTCCTGGCACATCATTCCTACATGCCAGGAGAACTGTGACATCTGCCTCATCTGAACTTTAATGGTGGCCAGCTAAGTTATTTTATTTTTCAAATGCTTTTTAAGGGACTGTCTCCCTGTTCTCCCAGAAAGTACCAGGAGGGCATCTGGATCCGTCCCCCCCAAAAAAGCATCCACTTTTGAGGGGGGATTGGATTTTAACCCAAGCACAATCACATTTAACAAATGCAAATGCTCTCAGGTTAAAGGGTTGTCTGGAACTGCCCCTAATGGTCTTCCTTGAGTCAAATACAGCCACAGTGGTTATTGGTGCCATTAACATTGATGTCACCCAGTGTGCCAACTCATAGTGTCACTTCCATGGACCTCTTCACATTCTAGAGAATACCAAAATATTTTGCTAAAATAACAGAAAATATTATAAAATTCATAACTATAAAAACCAGCAGACAGAACCATGCGATTCAAAGTATTATTGTAAATGGGCATTAATTACAGCTCTGGCAAGAGTACATGCATGTGAGAAGGTTCCAAAGGCAAGTTACCATAAAATTTTGGCCGTATAAGTATATTGATACAGTATATTTTAAGCTGGATTTATGAAAAATGGTTTATCTTTATGTGTAACTACAGAGATTTAACAAAAATAAAAAATAGATGTCTAGCCAGTCCTTCTTTGGGCAACCAATGTCTGATCTAACGGTGTGGGTTCTTGGAATGGCAAAAGCCATAACAAATGGTTAGTTCAATCACTGTGACTGGAAAGACTTAAGAATGAATGAATGTACATTTCATGAAACAAGAGTGTTTTCCCTTGAGGCACTGGCCAGGTTTCGAAGTGATTTGCTTTTACAATAAATAAATAAATTGCATATTTATATGTATGTACAGGACAATGTTTTCTCATCATGACTTTTTAAATCAATGCACCATTCATATTTGCCAAGTCCACAATGCAAAGATCTCATACCTCCAAACAATTAGTAAATAAAAATTGGGACATGTGTGGGTAATCAACATCAGGGGGTAGTTAATATCGGAAATGTTATTAATGTGAAAGAACACACAATCTAGGACAAGTAGCAGCAGTTTGCTTCTGTCACAGACCCCTTCTACACTGCCAGGTAATCCAGGTTATTGAGGCAGAAAATCCACATTATCTGATTTGAACTGGATTATTTTAGGGCCCTTCCATAAAGCCATAAAACCCATAATATCAAGGCACACAATCCACAATATCTGCTTTGAACTGGATTATCGGAGTCCACACTGCCATATAGTCCAGTTCAATGTGGATTTTATATAGCTGTGTGGAAGGGGCCTTGATCTGCACTGCTATATAATCCAGTTCAAAGCAGATAATGTGCATTTTTTACAACTGTGTAGAAGGGGCCTCAGGGCCCTTCCACAGCGATATAACCCAGAATATCAAGGCAAATAATCCACAACATCTGCTTTGAACTGGATTATCTGAGTCCACACTGCCATATAACCCAACTCAACATGGATTTTATACATCTGTGTGGAAGGGGCCTTATGAGAACACAAGCAGACAGTGGGGGAATTAAACTGAAACTTTAAAAAAATATCTGGCAGGATAGCAGAAGATTCATTGGGAATGCCCTTGCCAAATCAATACACTTGGATGATAGGAGGCATGTATGTATAAAAACACTCTCTGAGGCTGTGAATTTTCATTCCTCTCAGTTATGGGACTCACTTCTTGACAGGATTCCCAAAATTTAAGCCTAAATACTTAATCACAAGGTTGCAATTCTTATGACAAAATAGCATATCATGTGCTAGATAAAGAAGAGGGAAGCTATTATAAAGCTATGATCATTGCATACAGATTTTTCCTAAGGGATATAAATAGGCTGTAAAAGTAATCCTTTAAGTTCTTTACTATTGAAAGCACCAGTCGAGCAATGTGCTGGGTGGCCTATACCTCAAAATTTGCATTAGTTTGCAATAGTAGAGGTCAAGGGTTTAGAATGCCCTTTTAAAGCCACAGTTCTACCAATGTGGTTTTCAGATCCTTTCTGAGAAACATTGTCATATTTTAATCCTCACAATTTTCTCCCCTGCTTTCTTGTGTTCTATGGAAGGGTGGGGGAAGAGAAATAGTCCGTATCAAGAGCAAAATACATTTTCTACAGCTTGAGAAAAACAAGCCGAAAGAATAACAAAAAGGCTTACAATTCTGAAGTATCCATACTATTTAAAAATATATAAAACAAGAATCATATTTTAAATCACCAATTTTTAAAATCTCATTGTTCTTATATCTGGTTCAGCTAAAAAAGAAAAATCTTTTCTCTTCCACTCAATCCTGTTTTTTTTTTTTTCGATGACCGATGTCATTTGGAATTCTTCTTTCTTTAATATCCGCTTTTACAAAGTCCTGTGCTAATCATTCAAGAATATAATCTTGCTCACTCTTCAAAGTCACTATGATCCCTTAGGCTTTTTGTTTCCTGTCTTGCATCCAGCATATACTTCAAAGGTCTGAACCACCTGTGTCTCCTCATATATTCCAACTCCTTTTGTAGAGATTCGACTTGGCATCTTCTTCTGCCCCCAGATCTCTTCTGTAGTATCTCCCAACTTAATTTGAGGTTTCTCTTGTCCCAGCTGTATGTTTTTGCTGGATTTCTGTCTGGGGTCAATTCTGTAATGGTTCCCTCTGGATTCCTTCTTTGTGATTCTTTGTTTATCTTCAATTTCCCCTCCCATTTTTCCTTCTGAAGCTTTCTCATTCCTTGTTTCTCCTCCTCTTTCTTCCTTTATTTCTGTTTTTCTGAGGAGATTTAAAGCAGACTCACTTTTTAATAATTTATTAATTTCAACTCTGTTATTTATCGGTTTATAACTGTTAGATGTTCCTGTTCACATGCAATAGGGTAACAGTGTAAATCATTACCATCAAATACTTGCAGGTAGATCAAGGTTCATTATTTCATTTCATTTCATCCTTCCTTTTTACATAGTCATTGAAAGTTGGTCGGGGGTTGACAATATAGCTAAAAATTGCTGCAAGTGATTGTGTGTGTCCACATCTCTCCTTCTTTCTACCTCTCAATGGTGATTCATCTAGGGAGCTGCGATTCTCTGGGACACTCCCACAAGATCATGGCTTCCCCCATTGACACTGCCATTGTGAAATTTGTGAAGGTTCGCACTTCTTGTGTAGGCAGGTGAACTCCTACTCTTACATTGAGCTCTTTGGAGGCACTAATGATTGCCAATTACTATGGACAGAGCTGTTTGTCATTTAGTCTACCCCATTCCTAAACCTGAAGTCAGTGATGACCTTTTAAATATAGGTTTCATATCTGCTTTTTTAAAGCAAGTTGGAATTTTGCCTTGTTCCAAGGAGACATTGAGCATCTTCTTCACCCACTCAGCCAATCTCCCTCTGGCCTGTTTAATCAGCCAGGAAGGGGAAGGATCTAGAATACATGTGGTAGCTCTCACCTCTCCAATGATCTTGTCCACATCTCTGCCTGCACAAATTGAAAGGCATCCATCAACCTCAGCAAGAGAGACTGTTGAGCAAAAGGATGGGTGGTACACCAACAGAACCCTATCCTGTCCCGGCTACCCACCATTTGGTAAATACACTAGAACACTGTTGACTGTGGGGTGGGGAACCTAGTCAGGGGGATGGAATCATGATATACCACTGCAACTCCACCCCCACCCTCACCCCAGTCTCATTCAGCCAGGTCTCTGTGATACAAACAAGGTCTAGCATGCTCATCCAGAATCAAGTCCTGAATGGCAGTTGTTTTCCCATTTATTGACTTGGCATTCAACAACAGAAATTTCAACCTAAGGGGACTATCCCCCTGGTTATCCAAGCTATTTGATATAGGAAATGGTTTGGGTGCAATAACCACTCTATTTTGCTCCCCATTTTGTTGGTACTGAGACTGTCTCCTCCTTCCATGTTTTCCCCTGCCCTGTATGAACCCAGTGACTGCACCATGAATTTGGGGGCTCCTTCCCTCCTCTAGAAAACACATCCTTTCTGTATGGGGCAAACTAAGAGATGACAGATAAAAACCTTAGATAAAATCAGGAAGGGAGATAAGGGAATAGATTTGAGGTCAGTTAAGCAAAGGGACAGGCCTTCGCCCCCATGCTACCCCCTATGTGGCTCCCCCAAAAGGGCAAACCATGGTGGTGACTTCGCTGGTGACAACCTCGCCCCTGGCCTCTGAAGGCAAGAAGGTGTTTCTGCTGAGAGACCACATCTTGCATTCAGTTAGGGTCTCAGTCTGTGAAGAGCCAGTCCTCTGCAGCAGGAACTGAGGTTGGAGGCAGCCTACAACAATCAAATGCTGCTCCTTCCTTCCAAGGTCCCTGCTGATGATGTTCCTTCTGGCTCTTCTGGATGGTGGTGTGTGACTTGGGGCCCCCACAGGCATCCTCCTTTTGTCCCCCCTCCCTAATGAGAAATACTATTATTCCTTTAGTTAGGGAACTATATTTTAATTACATTTTTTAGCTATGGGAAAGTGGCCTCACTAATGGTGGAGGAAGACGTATGATTAAAGTATCAGATCATATGGTTCACATACTATTCATAAGGATCAAGTACTGCCTTATTATGGGTTTTGAGTTGATATCTAGAGCTCTGTGAAGTGACCATGTAGTGAATGTGAGAAGTACATATTTTGTATCATAGGCCCTCAGCTTGTAGAAACTTTTGGGAAACTCATTATAGTTAAATAATTCCAAAATAATGGCAATATTTGGAAGGCAGCTTGAGTATATAGTGAATTGTTTTTGAAAACGTAACTTTCCAGGCTCTTGGATTATGGATTTGTGGGCTGAAAAGTGGGATGAAATTCTGCTTGTGTGCTTGCATGAGGTAAAGTGCATACACAAGTTACTGTCACCAAGTTCAAGGGTGACCACAGGTTTTCATTTACAGGGGGAGATTTCTCTATTTGGAGGATGTCTATAGAAGTCTTCTGTTCTTTATTTGAAGTTTTGTCTAGGTTTGCTTTAAAGATAAAGTAGCAAAGAAAGATAAACAGGAGTCTTGATGTTGCCCCTCCGTACTATGACCACAAAAGACTGAACAGACCCATGGGTCACCTAGTCAGAATGAATGGACACAAAGGTTACTGTAGTGAGATCTATTGTGTGTTTTAGAGAAAAATAAAGATTTCTAGATGCTTTTGCTTTTTAAATATTCTTGATGCGTACCTTAGGGATACTTCCATGCCCACTGATCCCTATCCCTCACACAATGGTGCATATTTTTGGTTTCATAATGATCTACCTTTGAAATATTTGTTCATTTTAATATGTATGATAGTATTTTCCCATTCCTCCTTCCCCCTATCTTCTTCTTCTACTCTCTCTCTCTCTCTCTTTGTTTTATGCTCTCTCACACATATATACACCGAGAGGATCTCCCTATGGAGATACTTCTAGCCAAATCTTGCACAAAAACAATTAATTCATTTTTTCTCCTCACTAAATGCATGGATAAACTAAGAATGAATAATGAATATTAATTAAGGAATAGTAAATCTCCGATAGCATGATTTCTTATTCTCAAATTTCTACAGAGATTTTACTAGTGGTAATTAGTTAAGGCTTGTTTTTTCTTTTTCCATTATTTATGATAATCTAATTCATGCAAGGTTCACAAAGTAGTGAGTATATTTCTGAATTCCAACAATAGAAATTGACCAGTGTTTTACAATTTGGCTTTAAAGCCAATAAGAGAAGCCTACAGTAAAATTTCCCCTTTATTTTATTTTATTTTTTATTTTTTTGCAGCCATAGCATTCCTCTACGTCAGATGGCAAGTATAACTGAAAACATGGAGAGGATTTCTGAGTACACTGTTCCCCACCTTAAAATAATTCCAAAGTCCCCAGTAGCAAACTACTAAAACATAGCCTTTAATCTTGAACAGATTGTGTGTATAATAAGGGCAACCTATATCAAGCATAACACATCTGCAAGTAAAATAACTGGGATTCCCAAAAGGCCCATGATTTAAACTTTGTGCACAACTTGCAACTACTTTTCTAAATGCTGCTGATATACAGCCTATTTTCAGAAGAACTAATTGAGATTTCAGCCCTATTGTGCTTCAAGATAGTCTTATATCAAGCTGTGAGACAATTATTGAACAGTCCTATTTCAAATGGTAAGGAAATTGTTGCAATCATCCTACACATAACCAAATGATTTATTTTTTTCATCTAAAAATGTGAATTGAAATAACAATTATCATGTTGTCCATTAGTTTATAATGAAGTTTTAAAAATGTCAATGTTCTTTTTAAGGTAATATTAGGGAGGGAATACTCTCTTTTTAGCCACTTTCTGAGTAAATCTGTAAAAGGGAAAGAAGATTAGGATGCTAGCAAAGGGTTCTGAACTTCACACCTGAAAGCAAAATGTAGCCGTTTTCTGGGAAAGTCATTTGTGCATGCACAAACACTTGCCCTTCAATTTATCTGTGTTTGTACTTGGCACAAATTGAAATCACCCTTGCACAAGCTTTGCTGTGAGGAAATAGATTCCTGTTTGGTCAATTTCTGTATTCAACACAAAGCAACCATTACTAAAAAATAAGTCCAAAAGAAATCAATAGTATTTATGGGTACAAAGATGAAGACAGAATGTCAGATAGAGTAAGATGTCTCATGCTACCAACAATTTGATACTCTTGTCTTCAGTTATTTGGATGCTTACTCCACTTCCCAATGCCCTTGCCATATATATATGTATTCCATACATTACTTTCTTCCAGTCTGCAGACCATTGGAACAACATGTTCAGCATTAAACATTAATGTTCTACTGTTCTTCTTACTTCAAGTAATAGTTGTGTCTCAATAGAAGGGATCTCGCAAGACTTTACCTACACAAACCCTTTATTTTCTTTTTGCTTTTCTCATTAGGTCCTCTACATAGTTGTAGAGATACTTCTTGCTAATTTGGAGAGAAGGCTAGTAAGTTTTGTTTTCCATAGAGCCTTTAAGAAGTCAGTGGGAATCATTGGATTTGGTAGACCTGCCTTTGCGTAAATGACATTAGGAAGAAAAGTGGCAAAATTGTTCCCTTGACCTCTACAAGATATGAAAGGGCTTTTGCTCACCTATCAATGAAATAACGGGACCAGACATCTGTGTTGGGATAAATATGGACAACTTTTATTAAGTTGTTACCTATTTAAACTTTTATCATGAACTGAAACCCACTAAAAGTGGGGGTTTGAACTTGATGTTATGTAAGCCGAGGCAGTGGCCATGCCAGACTCTTCTCAGCTGAGTTGGGTGAGACATCTGAGTTCTCCGCATAACACACCATGAGTCATAACCAGGGCAACTGCTTAGAGAAGCTGCGTAGAGTATTCAAAACCCAAACTGAAAGATTTCAGGGATTAGAATTCCCCATGCAGCTCCAAGGCCATTTCTGTTCTCCCCACCAAAGTTGAGTGAATTCACTGATGGGGGTTCCTGTTCCTGGCCTTCAACAAAAGGGTGCCTTAGGTGCACATCAAGATGTAAATTGTATTTCCATATGATAACCTAGATGTTTTTTAGGTATTTTTGTTTTTTGTTTATTTTAAAACCTGCTTTTTCCAAATTCTTCTAGTGTATATATTAAAATATCTGTGTTTTCTTTTGGGTCTTCAATTATAACTATTAGGTCACCCACAAATGCTCTTAGTTTCAATGTTTCATTCTTAATTTTCAGCTATTTTTTCCTTCTCTCTTATCTTCTGTAATAACATTTCAAATGCCAAGATGAAAAACAACAGGAACTGTAGACATCCTTGCCTTGTGCACTTTTGAATTTTACATTCTTTAGACAGTTCACCATTCACTAAATTTTTGGAAGTTTGTAAATTGCTCTAATACATTTTCTTATGTATTGTTATATTCATTCCAAATTAATTTTTGTTTTCTGAAATTGCAAATAAGTGCTACCAATTAAAATTATTGAATGCTTTTTCTGCATCTATGAACACTAGTGCTGTTTTTCTTTCATTATGTTTATCCAGGTTTTCCGTTGTGTTCAAAATCACTCTCAGATTGTCCCGAATATGTCTATTAGGAAGAAAGCTGGCCTGATCTTATTTTATGTTTTTATCCAGAATTTTTAAAAAGTATTTCTGCTTAAATTGTTGTATTTTATAATCATTATTTAATAAACATATTGGTCTATAGTTGCTTGGATCAGCCAATTCTTATCCTTCTTTTGGTATAATAGATGTTTAGACATCTTCTGGTATCATGTGGATGAAAGGAAACACTAACAGCAACTAACAGGGCTTTAAGTCTCAAAGCAGCAATTCAAGTTAGCAGATAATTGCACAGTAAGAAAGCTGTGTTTGGAATGACCCACAATTGCTTTCATGCCTTACTTTTATACCCCAGTGGGAGGAGCAGAAAGGCAGACATAAGAGAGAGCTTTGAAAGAAGGAAGAACATGAGAACAGTGATGTGACTACTTTCAGGTCTTATAATATTAAAGATATGGGGTAAAAACCAAATGAAATTATATAATCAAATTTATAAGTATGTACCAATAGTTCACACTAAGTCTTGTGCATTTTACATAGGACCCAAACTACAATGGCATAAAGCAAACTCTCTGACCTCTTCCCACCCAATAAGGTAAATGCTTCCTACAGGTATGTTTTATGATACCAAAAGTTGAATCCAGCATCACCAAAGACACCTTGTGCAATAAGGCCAGTTTCTCATACTGGCTTGTAGTGCACTGTCCCTTGAATTCATCCCCAGGAATTTTAAAGTGGTTTATAATGTCCCTTCCCATGAAACAGATCATGCCATTAGATTGTCTCTTTGTGAAATATCAAGACAGAAAATCCCTGCCTTGATATTTTGGGCTATAGGGCTGTGTGGAAGGGCCCAAAGTGATTTCATTTCATTGTTGCTTTACAAAAGTCTGAAAGCTTCATTGCCTTTCTTTGTGACTTGGATCATTTGTGTTTTACTAAAGCCATCTGCTAGACTCTAGGGATCCTCAAACTTTTTAAACAGGGGGCCACTTCACTGTCCCTCAAACCATTGGAGGGCTGGACTATAGGTTTTTTTTTTTTTTAAAAAAAACTATGATCAAATTCCTATGCACACTGCACATATCTTATTTTGAAGTGAAAAAACAAAATGGGAACAAATACAATATTTAAAATGAAGAACCACTTTAACTCAATGTTATGGAATACTGGAGCTGCAGTTTGATCTTTTGGCAGAAAAGGCAAAACAGTTTATAAAATTTTAAATCCCAGGATTCCATAGCATTATGCCGTGGCAGGCAAACTGGTTTCAAACTTTATTAATTCTGCAGTGTAGATGCACTCTATTTTTCAGTGCTTTAGCTGTGCATCATTGGGTGCCCCCTAGAATCATAGAGTTGAAAAAGACCTCATGGGTCATCCAGTCCAACCCCCTGCCAAGAAGAAGGAAAATTGCATTCAAATCACCCCCCCCCCCCCTTCATATATACCAGTGGTTCTCAATCTTCCTGATGCCATGACCCCTTAATACAGTTCCTCATGTTGTGGTGACCCCCAACCATAAAATTATTTTTGTTGCTACTTCACAACTGCTATTTTGCTATTGTTATTAATCAGAATGTAAATATCTGATATGCAGAATGTATTTTCATTGTTACAAACTGAACATAAAGCATATTGATTAATCACAAAAAAATATGTAATTATATATTGTGAAATATTTATTTCTAATTACACATAAATGAAAAATTTACTTCAAGTATGTTGTAGCATGGATAACAGTCTTAATATAACAGCAGGGAACCCATGAATATGTTTACTGATCAGCCTATCAGTCAAACTCCCATGACTAACAGAAAATCCTGGGGAGGTTTGGAGTAAATACACTCAGACATGTGGGGAGTTGCAATACCTCCTGCAATCAAAGAGAATTCAGAATTCCCCAACAATGGAATTCAACCAAACTTGGCATGCAGAACTCCCATGACGAAATAGAAAAAAACTGGAGAGGTTAGGTTAAAACACACTCAGACATGTGGAAGTTGCAGTAGCTCCTACAATCAAAGAGCATTCTGAATTCCCCAACAATGGAATTCAACCAAACTTGGCATACAGAACTCCCATGACCAATAGTTTCATCATAGTTTGTGGCAGCCACACAAACAAAGTTTCTGGAGGATTACAACTACTTTCAAATTAAGGTCCGCACAATTAAACAGGAAATAACACTTTCAAACCAGGAACAGATATTTGTTCTCCAATTTGGTTACAGAGTGTGATTCCAGGTGGGAAGGTCTGATCAAAACAGGAGATCAGAGGAGGATATTATTATTATTATTATTATTATTATTATTATTATGTTTATGTTTATGCTTATTTATATACCACTTTTTGTCTCCACAAGGAGACTGGACTCTTCCAAACAGGCCCTATATTCCAGGATCTGATCCCAGATTTTCAGATTTAAACTGGATTATATGAGTCTGCATTGCCAGATAACCTGGGATAAACAGAAAACCTAGGATTAAAGGGCCCTTCCAAACAGCCATATAACCCAGAATATCAAGGCAGATAATCCACAATATCTGCTTTGAACTGCATTATCAGAGTCCACACTGACATATAAACAAGTTCAGTGTGAATTTTATACAGCTGTGTGGAAGGGGCCAAAGCAGCTTACCTTTCAATACAATTTCAAATCTACAAATTATTCTTTAAAGCAGGCATGGGCCAACTTGGGCTCCCCTTGTGTTTGGACTTCACTTCCCAAAATTCCTAACAGTCTACCTACCGGCTGTTTTCACAGCAGGAGCCTGGATTTGCCAAAGAGAAACAGAGGACAAAGAGGGGAAGAAAAGGAACCCTGGGTTTTGAGGAGACATCTTTCCTCCAGGAGGCTGGCGTTCTGCCATCCCCCACTCTCCCCTTCCTGTTTCATTCAGGGACAGGCTTTTTAGGGACTTCTTGAGACCTGCGCTCAGGTAGAGATGGAGGGAGGGTTGGATGGCAAGGGGAAGCTTCAGGACTACCTATTGGCTGCACAGAAGAAAGGAATATTTAAAAAAGAGGAAAAAGGGAGAGAGAAAAGAGGGAGAAAGAGAGGAGGAAGAAAGGAGGAGGAAGAAAGAGAAATAAAAAGAGAAGGGAAAAGGGGAGAGACTGAAATTGGGAGAAAAAGAGAGAGAGAGCGTGAGGGTGAGACAGAAAGAATGAAAGGAGTTCTGCATTAGCAGAGCTGATTCCACTGAGAGGGAAGCCTCCTCGGTGGTCCAGATAAATGCCCTTGGTGGGCCGGATTTGGCCCACAGACCATAGTTTGAGGGTCCTTACCAGCTAGAGGAAACTGCTGGCTGCTGTTGGCAGATAATGAAGGAGCAGGCTAGAAATAATGCTTTATATATATTCCGCTCTGTCTCTCCTGGGGGACTCAGGGCAGATTGTGGTAGAATTTAGGGGGCCCCCTCTATGGACAGTGGAATCATTTCTTGTGACTCAGGCCCCTTCCACACAGCTGTATAAAATCGACATTGAACTGGATTATATTGCAGTGTAGACTCAGATAATCCAGGTCAAAGCAGATATTGGGGATTATCTGCCTTGATATTCTGGGCTATATGGCTGTGTGGAAAGGCCCTCACAAGTACTTTAGCCTATTACTCCAATTCTCATTACCAGACAACCCCTTGTAGAAGCCTGGAGGTAAACGTTGGACCCTCAGCAAGGAGGTGCTATTTATTGGTAATACACTATCTTGCACAACCCAGAGGCAGCCACCAAGAAGGCCCTCTTAGCTCCCCACTGGATAAATGCATAAAGTGGAGCATAGGCTAAAAAGAAAGAATGTATCAAGGTCCCTTCCACACAGATGAATAAAATCCCACATTATTTCCTTTGAACTGGATTATATGGCAGGTTGCCCAATTCAAAGCAAATATTGTGGGATTTTCTGCCTTGATAATCTGGGTTATATGGCTGTGTGGACAGGCCCCCAGTTGAATCTGCCAAGTGTAACTTGTCAATGTGTGGTCTTTGGCTGAGCTAACTAAAAAAGGCCCATTGCTCATGTCTGATGATTGAGTTTGTAATTCTATTGTCAACAATGTCCTGCAGCACATGGACATATACACCAGTCTCTACACCAGAGCATAAATGGACATAAGGAAATGGTAATACACAGAAGCCAGTGGCAGAACACTTCAATATTCCTGGACATTCCATTTCTAACCTCAGAACAGTTGTCCTTGTTGAAGATGGAAACTTAGCTATATATAACACCAAACATACAAAGGGAGATTGGAAAGATAAACTGCGAAATTGGAATATATACAAAAACTTCACACCATCAATAAGGGATCTGAATTAAGGTAAATACTGTTCCCTGAGGGGTGGGGTTGGGGGAGAAGGGGTGTAAAACTGTCAGACACAAGGGTAAGGTGAAGGGGAGACAGATAAGAGCATTGGGAAAACAATATGTGATATGTATTCACAATGTAATTTAGCAACTCAATTTCTAACAATGATCGTATGTAATGGTACTATTTTTGTGTCGAGAAAAAAATAAAACAATGGACTGAACAGAGATAATGGTCACTTGGCACACTACATATATATTTTTTATTATTATTATTAAACTTTATTTGTACCCCGCTAGCATCTCCCGAAGGATTCGATGCGGCTTACACAGGCCGAGGCCTCAACACACAACACAACAATACAATCTAAGCAAATCAAACAATTAAAAACAGAATAAAGCAAAATAAACAACAGGCACAATACAGTAAACACAATAAAACTGGGCCGGGCCAGAGCAATGGGTACAAGATTAAAAGTGCTGATGTGACAGGAGGTGTATATAGGGCTTCCAGGGCAAGTGCGATGTGCGATGTGCAGCAATCATTGGTTCTGATAAAGTGCTTATGGGACTTGGTGGTGGAGATTTCCTAATCTGGGAAGGCGCATCGGAAAAGCCAGGTCTTCAAGTCCTTTCTGAAGACAGCCAATGTAGGGGCCTGTCTAAGGTCTTTGGGGAGGGTGTCGGGGGGCCACCACAGAAAAGTCGGGGGGCCACCACGGAAAAGGCCCTGTCCCACGTCCCCACCAAGCGCACTTGCGACGCCAGTGGGATCACGAGCAGGGCCTCTCCAGATGACCGAAGAGAACGCGTGGGTTCGTAGCACTATATAGCACTAATTAACACATCATGAGGACTCCTTTGGCCACTTTACCACATCTTCTTTCTGGTTTCCAGCTAGTATCACTCTAAGGCCCCTTCCTCGCAGCTGTATAAAAATCACATTGAACTGGATTATATGGCAGTGTGGACTTAGATATTCCAGTTCAAAGCAGATATTGTGGCTTATCTGCCTAGATATTATGGGTTATATGGCTGTGTGGTAGGGCCCTATATTCCAGGAAATAATTCTACCATTATCTTCTCATCTTGTCTTTAGGCAACATCTTTCCTCCTGTCTTTGTGCCTCAACAAGCACCATCAATACTGAACTTGTCATCTCATCATGATACTGATATGTTTTGCATTTCTATGGCTATTCACACAAACAGGGAACTCCCAAACAGGCCCTGTACCCCAGGATCCGATCCCAAGTTTTCTGCTTTAAACTGGATTATATGAGTCTGCACTGCCAGATAATCTGGAATAAACAGAAAACCAGGGATTAGATCCTGGGCTCTTCCGCACAGCTGAATAAACACCCACATTTTCTGCTTTGAACTGGGATATATGGCAGTGTGGACTCAGCCCAGTTCAAAGCAGATATTGTGGGATTTTCTGCCTTGATATTCTGGGATATAGGGCTGTGTAGATGGGCCCTCAGGGATATAGGGTCTATCAGGGAGGGCACAAAAGGCCCTTCCACACAGCCCTATATCCCAGAATATCAAGGCAGAAAATCCCACATTATCTGAGTGTTGATTCAGATAACCCAGTTCAAAACAGATATTGTTGGATTTTCTGCCTCGATATTCTGGGATATAGGGCTGTGTGGAAGGGCCCACAGTTTCTAGATACTTAATTTCATACATCTGAGGAAGTACACTTAGGCTACATCTACACTGCCAAATGATACATGTACACAATGCACACAGGCTGATGCAATTTAACACTGCCATCACATAACCCTCTTTTCCCTTGAACTTCCAGATTTTCAGACTCCTGCTATGAAAATGTCTAACTCCTTTCTACTCAAAGTACAAAAATTTCCCACCTGCACCTTCAGTAATTAATTTTGGCTTACTTGGGAAGGGTGGGAAAGATGAAAAATGGAGCCATTTCTGTAAGAGAGAGAATACACAAACTCCACATACAAGAGATATTAGTTAATGGAAAGACTGTGCAGTTAAAAAGGGGGGATGAATGACAAATCTATCTATTTGTCTGTCTATCTATCTATTGTATGTATAACACTAACATACTAACAAACAGATTTGACTTATAATTTTCAAAGAGCTTGGCAATAAACACAACTAAACAAGAGTTTTTTAAAGGGACAAGTTAGAAGGAACAATCAAGAAAAACCTTTAAGGAGCAAAAGAAAAGACAAGCAACTTGAAACAAGATCAAATATAAGAAGATGATTAAAGAAGAGAGGACTATTAGGTTTAAAAAGAATGGACAATAAGATCCCTCAAGCTTGGTTGGTGGGAATCAGAGAGAGGGCCTTCTTGACTGCCCTCGACTCTGGAACTCCCTGCCCAGGGAAGCCAATGTCCCCCTCTCTGCTTTTCCTTCCGGCAGGCTTTTAACGAACATTTTTAAGATCAAGTCAGGGGGTGTTGTGGTTTTTAGTTCTCAACATGATTTTATGGATTTTAACTGAATTTTTAAATACCAATGGTATTTAATTATGTTTTAATGTTTATATATTTATAGATTTTAAATTGTATTGAAATCCTTTTCATAGAATCATAGAATCATAGAGTTGGAAGAGACCTTGTGGGCCATGCAGTCCAGCCCCCTGCCAAGAAGCAGGAATATTGTATTCAAAGCACCCCTGACAGATGGCCATCCAGCCGCTGTTTAAAAGCTTCCAAAGAAGGAGCCTCCACCACACTCCGGGGCAGAGAGTTCCACTGCTGAATGGCTCTCACAGTCAGGAAGTTCTTCCTAATGTTCAGATGGAATCTCCTTTCTTGTAGTTTGAAGCTATTGTTCCGCATCCTAGTCTCCAGGGAAGCAGAAAACAAGCTTGCTCCCTCCTCCCTGTGACTTCCTTTCACATATTTATACATGGCTATCATATCTCTTCTCAGCCTTCTTTTAGTGTAAGCCACTTTGAGTCTTCTTGTGGAAAGAAAAAGCGGAGTATAAATAAATGTAAACATAATAATAATAATAATAATAATAATAATAATAATAATAACAACAACAACATGGTCAAAAGGTAATGAAGTTATATCTTCCTTAAAGGGAAAGAGGGAACTGTTTCAAGCAAGTAGCAATATAATGCAGCATTTTAACTACTTTCCAACAATTCTGAACAGTGATAATTGACCTTAGACACATGTTATTTTAACAAATGTATTGGAAAGCAGACTAAACCATATAAATATTTTAAAAATTCATAATAATTATTTGTTAATTATTAGGCCTGGGTGGTTTCGTTCGTTAATTTTGTAATTCGTTAAATATTCGTTATATTTAACAATTACAAAATGATTTCAAAACATATTTTCAAACCCGGAAGGGTTTTTCAATATCGAAACGGCATCCTCCATCCTTTTTACGAGCTTCCGCCCGTTTCGGAAATGACGTTTTAGCACCGTGGCTGATTGTGATTGGCCGGGCAGCCCTTTAAAAGCGGCTCCGTGTGGCCGCATTGCTCATTGCGAAGGCGAGGGAGAAGACGGGAGGATCGGGAGGGAGGCTTGGCTTGGCTTGGCTTGGATTGGATTGGATTCATTGCTTGCATTCATTCATTTCTTGCTTTCATTCGTGCATTCACATTGATTCATTCATTGTTGTTGGGAGAGCGAGGGTGGTTGTGAGACCTGGGCTGGAAGGCGGGAGCAACTTGGAGGCTTTGCCCTGTTCTCACCCTACAACAGGGCAGGGCAAGCTTTTTCTTAATTTTCCATTTTTTCTGATAAATATTTTTCTTTAATTCTTCAAAAATTTATAAAAATAACCTTTAAAAAGAGAAGAATCTTGTGTGCCTGTGTGTGCGTTTGTCCCTGTCCTGTGGCTGTGTTTGCTCCAAAGCAGGGCAAGTTTTTTGTTAATTTTCCATTTTTAAATATTTCTGATAAATATTTCTCTTTTATTCTTCAAAAAATTAAAAAAATAACCTAAAAAAAGAGAAGAATCTTGTGTGCCTGTGTGTGCGTTTGTCCCTGTCCTGTGGCTGTGTTTGCTCGATTCGTTATTAATGTTTTACGAATAACGAAATTTCATAAACGCCTTGCGCATGCGCTAATGCGGGCGCCATCTTAACGAATCGATTCGTTATTAGCTCAAACACCAACAATAATGAAATTTCGTAAATGCTTTGCGCATGCGCTAACGCGGGCGCCATCTTTACGAATTGATTCATAAATATTTACGAAATTTCGTAAATATCAAACTTTTTAAAATGGAAATTTCGGATTTATTTTAAATAACGAAACCCGGAAACCCCCCAAAAACGAATCGATTTTAGAAACAAATTTTTCCATTGTTACCCAGGCCTATTAATTATATATAAATTATTATTGTAATTCCATATCAACATTTCATTTTAAGTGGTATTAAAAAATCAAAGTGAATTAGGCAGAAGTGCCTTCCTGCTAATTGTGAAAATCATTTATGTAACTGAAAGTGCTGTTTTCTTCAAAAGATGAGATGACATCAATAAATATGCAATCATTTTAAGAACAACATTCAAGTAAAGGCATCTCACAGTGAATCTTAATTCTGAAAATTATTTGAAGCCTATCAATATTTGGCTGCTGGAGCTTTCATCTTATTTTTTATATAATACTCATCATCTCTCATATTGACATTGTACAGTCTCCTTTTTGTTTACATGCAGACTTAAGTCTATTGCAGTAGAGTATGCCAGCAAATGTGTGTCAATGAATGCCTGCTACTTGGCTTTTCACTTCAAAACAACTTCTTGATCTTGAATAACATTTGAAAGCATTCTGCTTTAAAATATTATCTGCTGTTTGAACAATGCAAATTATCTTAGACTTTCTATCGTCTGTTTTGTTAGCAAAATCTGTTCCTATTTCTTGTGTAATAAATGGGATCTAATAATCAAGGGAGAAGGATTGCTAATAGCCAGAATGGTTGCAAAGTTTCATATTAGTTGCAGCTTCTCTTTCTTTATTTTCACTGTTTTAGGAAACAAATACCAACTGATTTTCCCACCATGTTCATCATTGCCTTCTTCACATACCCCATACTCCCTATAGCTTGCTTCTTGTCCCATTACTCCCACTTAATAGTAATAATAATAAATAATAAAGTTTATTTCTACCTCGGCACCATCTCCCCGAAGGGACTCAGGGCAGCTAACAAAATACATCAAAATTCTGCATACAGAAAAATACATAAATCTGAAATGATAAAGCCATAGAGTTACAATCATGCTCATACATAATTACAATGTAAAAAAATAAAATTCATAGCTATGGATAAAAACAAGCCGTTTCCAATTGACACAGCCCATCTCTCTCTCTTGTACTTCTACTTTCTGATATTTCCATTTAAAGGTCCCAGTCACTTTACAAAGAGAATTTGCCTTCTGTTGATGCCAAAAGAAAGCAATTATCATAGGTCTATAGTCTACAACAGTGTTGTAGAATGTTGTGAAGGAAATGGTGTGGTGGCCAGGAGAAATGGCTCCCTTAGGCAGCACTGATGTTTTTCCCTCTGTGTAATGACTCTCAATCATATCAAAATCTATAATTTTTGTCCCCAAACCTGTCCTTCACTTATGTGTGAGGCTGACTTATAAATGAGTATATAGGGTGCCTTGCTTTGGCCCCATGTCTTACTCTTGGTTTTGCCCACTCTGGAATTTACCCAACAAGCCAATATTTAATTCCTTTTACATTCTGTCAATTTTGGCTTCTCTTGTCTCTGGGAAACTGTTATCAATCAACCCTAAGAGGGAATGGATTGACCCTCCAAAGTAGCAAACCCATGGGGAAGATGTATTGTTGAAGGCCTTCATGGCTGGAATCACTGGAGTGTTGTGTGGGCTGTATGGCCATGTTTTAACAGCATTTTCTCCAGACATTTCAGCTGCATCTGTGGCTGGCATCTTCAGTGGATCTGATGGTAGCAAGTGAGTATATAAACCTGTGGAATGTCCAGGGTGGGAGAAAGAACCATTGTCTGTTAACCAAGTGTAAATGGTGTAATTAGCAAGCTTGACTGGCAAGTATTATGTGGAGCCTAGAAAGTCTTCTTCGTATATAGAAAACATACTTACAAATTATTACTAAATACATGGTCTTTGGAAGGAGAGAAAAGGAGGAATAAAACCCACACAGCACCCACATGGGGAAGAGCTGAATTTAACATATTAAGTTGTACTACTTTACAAATATAGAAACTAGTGTGGAGATTTTAGAAACTGTCACCTTCCACTTCTCTGCTTTTCTATTAAAAATGCAGATTTGTTAGTAAATTCCAAAATTTGTCAGAAAACATTTGTAGCTAGCTAGTACTGTAGTTCCATCAAAAACGTGGTGTCAGAGAGCTGACAAGCCTAATGAGACAAAATAAAAAATTAAAGTGCCTGAGCACTGATGTAGAATACTAAGTTTTCTATGGCAAAAAATAGCAAGAAAAGAAGAAAAGTTCTTAAGAGTTAGACTGTGCCTGGGAAGGGGAAATATAAATATATTAATGTGCTAACAAAGAACAAGAGATAATTCAACAAGTGACCTTAGACCTTCTGAGCTTCAGAAGGGCAATAGCAGGAAGAAGTAATTAAGCCTCTCCCTAGAAGTAGAGATGAAGGAATGGTGTTTCCTGATTTAATCAGAATGAATACATCTATTCTATTTCTATTTCAGCACTGCAGGCTGTTGACTCTACCCTCTATCAAGCTGAACTTCTCTTGGGTGCATTATTATGCTTGTTTACTGTAAATGGTGTCTCTGTCTGAAAGTTCTATTGAAATCTGCCTTGCTTGAACAGCATCCTTTATTGACTGTATTTTGTTACTGCCTACGTACACTGATTTTTTTTTTGCAAGCTTACCTTTCTAATTATGTTCATTTTTTTTAAGGAGCAAGAAAGTGTACATAGCCTTCATGGAATACTGCTGTGCTATTTATGAAGCATTTCCGAGTTGTCATAAGGAGTGAATAGGTATGTTACTGTTCTTAGAATAGCACTTCAGATTGCTCTTGTGTTATTCTTTCTTTGTCACTTGGGCTAGATCTACATTGCCTAGTAATGCAGTTTAAACTGTGTTATATGGTTAGAGAAGACTCATATATTGCAGTTTGAACTGCACTGAACTGCATTATATCAGTCTACACCAGGTGTCCTCAAACTTTTCAAGCAGAAGGCCAGGTCACAGTCCCTCAAACTGTTGGAGGGCCGGATTATAATTTGAAAAAAAAAACATGAATGAATTCTTATGCACACTGCACATATCTTATTTGTAGTGCAAAAAAACCCCCTCAATACAATAATTAAAATGAAGAACAATTCCAACAAACATAAACTTATTCGTATTTCAATGGAAAGTGTGGTCCTGCTTTTGGCTGATGAGATAGGATTGTTGTTATTGTTGTGTGCTTTCAAGTCATTTCAGACTTAGGTTGATCCTGAGCAAGGGCCACGTAAATGACCTTGGAAGGCCGTATCTGGCCCTCTGGCCTTATTTTGAGGACCCCGGTCTACACTGTAATTCAATCTATAATCCAATTCAATCTTAATTATTTGTCAATATAAATCCAAGCTTAGTGAGGAAATATCTCTGCAACTGCAAAAGCGATTCTTACAGTTAGTCTGCCAAAAGACTGAAGTGACCTTTCATTATGTTATAATCATATATCGCTAATCTAGTGTTACTGGAGAAAACTAAAGAGGAAAGTTGTTAACTGCCCTCAAGGTATTTCTCAAATAAACCTATCACTGTGTTTTTGGTTGATTATTATAAATTATTTATCAGGTTCTGTAATTGTCAATAATAAAATAATATTGATTAATTATCAATAATAAAAAATATTTGAAAAAAGTAGATGCCTAGGGGGGGAAATTGTTAGTTTTATCTAGCCTTGACATTGTAGTTTCTGACTGTGCAGAGAAAGAAAGTATATGTTCATTGTAGAGATGCAACATTTTATCACTAATTTTATTCTCAATGGGAAGTAATTTTAGCAACCTTCTTACCACTGTGAGAATGTCTTCAAGGCTGTGTTGTTTAGGGGGGGGGGGGGGGGGAGAATGCAGTTCAAATCTTAGTCTACACAAACTTCAAACATCCAGTGAAGTGGGGTCTGGAGGTTATCAGAAAACAATATTCTCTTCACAGAAAATAATACTTGCACAATTTTGGAGAGAAAGCAGCATTTTCTTCACAGAAAATAAATGCAATTTTCAATGTTAAATTCTATGCAGAATAAGTCCTGTGAAGATTCTTGTCAGTTCAGGATCCTCCTTTTCAGTGAAGAAACACAGAGATAAATTTCTGAAAAGACATTTGCTTATGCCAATGTAGTCACAAAACATCTCTCAGCTTCATCTTCTGGAGAAGTGGCATTCTAAGGAAGTTGTGGGATGCACTTTGGAGGATAACCCTTGCATATGTGGATGTCTACCCTAGATCCTGATGAGCAGCTCTCACTACTTCATACCAAAAATCAGAATTTGTCAGTTACTTAACAGTGTGTAATCCTGCAAGGCGAGGGAAAGTTGACTAGGAACATATGCACTAAACAAGAATTTTCATGCCATTAGCTCATTATAGGAAGGAACAAACAGTGACAGCTTTATATATTCTCAGATAGAATGCCTATCAAATAGCAGAGTATGTAGGGAATAAAATTTAAACTTATTTATCAGTGAAGTGATCACTCAAACCTTATTTGGAATGACAACTGGCGTCTATGTTACTTATATTTTAAATAATGAACACTATGGAAAGCAGAGTAGGCTTGTAAAATTAATTTAGATTTGATAGATCTTTCAGAACCATATCATATATACTATAATAAGCAAGTACAAATGTCAAAGCATGGCTTTACAGTTAAAGGTGACAGTAACACGAAGCATGAAGGCAGAAAATGTGGGGAAATGTCATGAATACATGTAAATGCACTTTTGTTTTTAAGTATTGTCAGTTCACCCAGGCTGTCTTTTAAATTTGATATAGGGATGAGGAATCCTCTCATTCGTTTTTGTATTTCTCCAAATTCTACTTCCCTCTTTTTACTCTTTGTTTTGTACTGTTTTGTCAGACTTGTCATTTTTCTTTTTTACATCACAGACATTTTAGAAACATCACTACATCCCAGAATCTTGTACAATCACAGAAATACCTCCACTTTCTTCTACAGTAACTCTACTATTTTGAGAGAGACTGCAGAGCAATACAGGATGGATCAGGAGTTAATGTGTGGTGTGTTGCTTATTTGGGGGGGGGGGGGAACGGGACGGAGAGGCTGGAAAATAGATGCCTCCATGTTGTTCTTTATCGTATCTTAAGTGACCCTTGTAACTGAAGATACCAAGGACTGAACTTGCATGACTTTAGAAGCAAAATACAACTCAGCCAAAACTCTCCAAGTTGCCAAGTTATAGAAGTGCATGAGTGAATGAGCTGTGAATTAATTCTGTGCCTCATGTTGCCAATGTCTGGCATTCTAATTCTAGAGATAGGCTTTCTGCAGTAACTTCCTGCCCCTTATATCTTATTTCCTTTCTTTGAATAAAATCATTTTACAACTTCTCCACTCTTAATAAGTCTATGTTGAATAATGTAGATCACTTCTTTTGTACTATTCTTTGGTCTTTTAGAGGTGAATCAAAAACCCCAACCACAACAGCAACAAAAATGTTTTTATGACATCCCGTACGAGGGGCTGCTTACAGTAACATTACAAAGTGATTAAGAAGTCTTTCTTATTTTTCAGTGTGACAAAGATCTTTCCACAATTCTAACAGCATGAAAAGCATGGGGCAGGCCTACATTTCAAATTTTATGAAAGCAAGGAGAAAAAAATTCTTGACACCCAAAAGATTAAAGTAAGTAGCCCAAAAGTTAATCCAACCATCCCACCTTCAAAAATCAGTTGAATATTACACACATTGTACATAGGGAGAATAATATGGGGATTAGAGGAAGGTTTGGCCATGCTAAAAAATAATGCACCCTTTTTAGCCCAGTTCAGTACCATTTTCAACAATGAATTTAAAATGCATGATTTAAGTGGTTAAATAAGAGCGCTATTCTTCTTCTGAGTGATAATTATAATCCCATGCTCTTTTCTTCATTACTTATACTAGGGTAATTGAGGAGGCTTTGGCCTCTAGTGGCTATTTTTCATCACCATAAATGATTTCCTAATTTAATGATGGCAGGCTTCACATTTTAATAGGGATAGATACAAAAAAAATATTTTAAAGGTCTCTTAATGTCTTCATATTTCTAAATGGTTTGTGTTTATTTAATGTTCACACAGTTGTGCCAATACTAATGTTTGGGAATGTTGTATTAATAACTCTTACACATATATACACAAACTTCAAACAACCCCTTCATACTGCTTGAGGTGATTTAATTAAAAATGATCTCCAATCTCACACCTGTTCTGAGACTAGTGTGTCTTATTCAATGAGTCACTGCTTTATAGTAGTTATCCATGAGATTGTTTTATTATAATGAACATAAGGTCATGTCAATTAGAATTAAATACTTAATATTCCTTTAGAACAAATGGCCTTTTCTAGAGCACTCACTTCCAGAAACAACATGGAAGTCATGTAGCACTTTAAAGACTTTAGAAGTGCTACAGTGTTTAGAAGTATTTCTCCATGAACAGAGTGGGATATTACTGATTAATATGCATGCAGCTTGAATTCTGATTGCATTTGATTAGTAGTGAGAACCTCCTCACTCACCTTCTGAACCAAGAGAGTTGAATGAAGAAGTCTGCAAGCTCTGGTGTTTTAACTCCAATCTTGAAAACAGAACTAACAACTCATCTTTCAATTACTTATGCTGTATATTAAGGATCACATTCGGTTCTTATTTACTTCTCTGGAACTGCAGAGCTGTCAAAAGAGAGTAGACTGTGTCCCTGAAAATATATAAGAAGGTTGTCTGCTGTGTTTGGGAATCCATATTGGCTTTGTTGCCAAGGTAGAGTTCCAGGGCTATACCTTTGCTGTCAGTTCATGACAGAGTTACCTCATTCACAGCCATAAGTCACCAATCTCAGTTTTTCTCTGATTAAATACTCGGCTTGCTCCATTGATTAAAGCATGCATGGATATGTTTTGTAAGTTTATACATATCAAATGTTTTTTTTATTTTCCTTCTCTTTTTTATTGTTGAAAACATTGCATATGAATACATGAAGAATGGAAGAAGGGAGCAGGAAATAATATAGCAGCACCTTTAAGACTGTTTGTTATTTTTGCATGGATTTTCATGAATATAAACCCACCGCTTCAGAAAAAGTACTGAACAGTATTAAAATCTGAGACATAAAGCATATATACAGGCAGTCCCCAAGTTATGAACAAACCTATGTTCTGTAGGTTTGTTCATGTTAAATTTGTATATAAGTTAGAATAGAGACACTTTTTAAAATATAACTCCAGACAAAAATAAAGATTCTTACCTTTGGATAGCATAAGGAAGAGTTGAAACCCCTGTGGTGTTTGTTTTGCTGTCTGTGCCAATGAAATCAAAAGATTTCACCACATTTTCTGTGAACAATTGGATTTTGAAAAAAATTGGCCTGTTGTGAAAAGAAGGATTGGTGATAAACTTTCAGTGGAGACCTCCTTTAACCATGATAACTCTTTCAGGAATGAATTTATCTTCCTAGAGGAAGATTTCTCTCACTTCCTGTTGCCTCACTCCTGTTTGTAACTTTGAGTCATTTGTAAGTCAAATATTTGTAACTCGGGGACTGCCTGTACTGTGTGTGTATACGTGTGTGTGTGTGCATGGAATAGAATGTAATAGGATCTACAAAAATGCTAATTATGACCCTGGCCCACATGTGGTCTGCATGGTACCCTAATATGCAAATGTCTTATACCACTTAGGGCCTATCTACACAGGCCTGAAAACCTGGAAGAAAGTGATATAAAAGGAGGAGACCAGAAAAAAGCACACCCATAATCTGCACTTGATCATGGGACAGTATGAAAACCATGTGATTTTTTTTTCATAAAATCCGATATTGGGCTAAAAATGTGCTGCTGCAGAGCATTGTATGTCCAAGCACTCTCCCAAAGATGAAAGTTCCTTCCTTGTGGTACGCTGGTATAGTCTGCTCCAGTACTTATGCGCATTTTAAAATCCAGAAACAGCTGACAGAGGGATGTAAACAGATGGAGCCATGGACACACTGGTGGCTAAATGGAAGCATGAGAAGAAAGCAATTCCGATTAGAATTCTCTCTAACCATTCCTTTGTTTTCATTTCCTGAGTATTTCTGACAGAAAACAGCGCTTGAAATTACACACTCAGCAGCAGCATGTTGCAGGCAAGTGACCCCAAAGGGAAACAGGGGTCAAGAGAGCAAACCTGGAGGTACCAAGAGTGTGATTGAGAAGAAATGACAAAAGTGCTTGTGCACACTTTATTATATCCACATCAGTGCTGCAACTTTGGCAAAATGCTTATGAGTTGCAGCACATCTCACAGAGTCATTAGGGGAAAAAAAACCTAAAATAAATCTTCTGGTGGATGTCTCACTATACCTTTTGTGGTTCTCTTCAATCTGCATTAAGCAAACTCCAGGACTGAGAGCTCCATATGTGGACTCCCTTTGAGATACCAGGATTTTTCATCACATTCCTTAGTCTGGATTAAATGGCTGTCTGGAAAGGCCCTCAGTATTGCATCACAGAAAGTAGTTTTATATCCATGAAAGCTCATATGAAAAAAAAGCCATTTTGTCTTAAGGGTGCTGCTACATTATCCGTTTACTGCAAAATATATTTATTTCCATGGTTCATTACAAAAGGTGTGGATCATTTATATCCATGGAGGAAAAAACCTGAACAGAATGAATTGTCATATATCCTTAATTAGATGCATAAACTGATTTTGATGTTTCTCATTTTAGTTTGTGAGAGTTTTTTAAAAAAAAAACTATGTCATTACGGCAAGCATGTTTGGAGTACACATTTGTGATGATGGAGAATTTTGGTGAAAGAGATATTAGCTAATATAATAATGGCAAGAATAACTTATAACAATAACTCAGAGAGATAGATGCTAACCTTTTCTATCCATTCTGGAAAAGTGATTCACCCATGGCCACAATGTGCCTCCTTGCCATAACTCTTATGCTATTTCAAGAAGATCCTGTTCTCCTTAAAATCTTGAGAATCTTGTGTTGAATGAGACCAGGGATTTCACTCAAAAACTTTCAAAATATGTATATTAATCAAGGAATCTTACAATCTTGCCATCACCTTACATTTGCTCCTGATCATCTGTTGGCAAAATATTGTTTCATGTTAAAGCTTTTAGGCAATTAACATTTTAAGAAAAGTAATCTTCCAGGAAGAGCAGTTAAATAAATCATTCATGGGCAATTATAAAAAAAATGTGAACAGATGTGGTTTTATAGAAAGATGGAGAAGGAAAAATCAGAATAAAAAGTCTTACAGTGTTGCTCCATTTTTTGTGAAAAATAAATCTTTCAAGCAGAAACAGAATGTGAATAAGGACTCACAGAATGTGAATGATGGTCTCATAATGAAAAAAAAAGTCATCGATTCAAACTAAATAAAAACTTTTTCAGCAGAATTTTTTTATAAATGAGCTTGTCAATACTATTTTCATATTGACTGTCCAATGATTATTGTTTTATAATAGGAATGACATTAAACTGTGCAACCACAAAACACTCAGTATGAAAACAAACTCACTGAGAAGCTCTTATTTGTTTAAATGAATATAAATTTTGGATAAGAAAGGACAACTCTATTTAAAATAAAATAAAATAAAGGTGAACAATCAGTTTTACTATTATAAATTGGGTCTAAAACTGAGATAGGTTTCATGCAGATAGACCTTAAAATGACCAAGAATTGAACCTTTTAAGTTTTGGCCGAATCTTTGTTGAATGAAACCAGCAACACCCCTCCCTATTAGAGTAACTTTTCAGTAAACAGGAAGAGGGATCTGCTGACAATGGACCCCAAAACGGCATACCTTTTGGACGAATCACACACTTCTACTCCCAACTAATAGTTTGTTGTTTTGTTTCCTTGTTTTTGGAAGGGGCACAGGTCAGTGTGGTTGATTCTGACATCAAGATAAATTGGAGCGGCCAAAGTATGGTCCATGAGATTTTCTTGGACTACAGCTGCCATTAGATCTACCTCATGTAACCAATGTTGGGGAATGAAACAACAACTAGAAAGCCTCATGAGGGGGTGTCAAAATGCCATGTAAATTAACAAAAATCACATAAAGTTCAGAATTTTCTACCCATTTGGCAGCTAGAACCAGGTTTAAAAGCTTGTGGCCTCTTATCTTCAAAAATATACTTTTAGTGCTAAGAAGCCAAGAGGCCTCATCTTTCTCTGACCTTCTCTAGGAAGGTCAGAAAAAGACATGTTCTCTTGCTCTATGTGGTATGTATTTTATTTTTTATTTTTCTCTATTCCCTGAGGCATCATCATTAGCATAGCCTTTTTCTTTCAGGAAATATGTTTGGTGGCTTGGTGTAGCCAGCCACTCTTTCCATGGTCAATTGATCATCTGTTTGCTGAACTTTAAATAGAGACTGTTGTTTCTTTTGGACAAATATTCATGAAAATTAATATCTTGTATTTGCCTTGGTTCAATCTGATTTTAATTTATGTTTGTATATGCATTGAATACTTGTGCCATCTTTGTATATACATGTGTTTTTTACTGATCTTTTTCTAGTACAAGTTTTTGAGTAAGTTTCTTATTATGCAGCTTTCATCTTTTCTTACTATTATCAGTACTTCTCCCAGTGTTTATTTTTGAATGTATACAATAAATTATTGGAGAAACTAAATGTTGTCTTTTGACATCTTTCTACACCAGCTGGCATAAACCATCTCCAATCCATAGGACTTTTAATGATGTATACATTACAATATTCATGGGAGGCATTATAGGGCTTTCACCATCACTTTCTTTTCCTTGAATTTATTACTTTATTATTTATTTCAGGATATTCTTGTGTGCTTTTCCCAAAGAAATGAATAGGAGAAAGCTGATTTCTCACAAATGAATTTCACAGATAATCTCAATTTGTTAAGTTGCTATCATCAACACAATGAAGGCAGCTAAACAAGGATAGAGTTCAAAACTGAAATATGTTTTTTCACCTTTCTGTGCAGAATTGCTTTTCAACAAATCACCCCCTGAGATCCTAGTTTCAACTGAGAATTGAATGAAAACATGTTGGAAGTCTAATTATCTAGTTGGTAGGGTGGTGGTGAATGATACAGAAAAGATAACAGGATAAATTCCAGATTGCAGAGACTCGCTAAATTAATGTTAGTTGAGGTTAGGAAACTTATTTTTGGGCCTGCTCATCCAAATAAAATAATGAAGTCAATAAAACTTCATTCTTGGAGTCTTTTTTCCAAGAATATTAACTCTAGGTATTTATATCTTGTTCAGTGCATGCAGTGACACATTCATTTTATCCACAAAAAGGGTGGATATTTTGTTTTCTCGGGCCTCGTCTACACTGAAATATAATGATGTGCAGGGGGTGGATTAGCCCGAGGCATCTAAACAACACCTCTGGCTAATCTGGTTTAATCCATAATAAACCTCAAAATTCAGGTTTACTCTGAGTTTTAAAAATGTCTAAAAAGATGTGGAAGGTTTGCATGTTCCCATGTGTGGGGCATGTGGGGACTGACTCTTGGAATTGCCATGCTCAATCCCAGCAGCCATTCTGTCTCCTCTGCCAGTCTGAAAGTGTGTGTGTGTGTGTGTGGGGGGGGGGGGGCACTGCCACCCTCCCCTTCCTGCCTCCCATTTTTCAAAATAAATAAATAAATAACTGAAAGGTTTCTGGATGGAGGCATGAGGTCTCAAAAAGAGCTCCTGATGCCTGTTATCTTCATCCAGAAGTCTTTCAGGTCCATTTTTGAGAGAAACAGGGGCCAGGGGCCAGTCCCCATACCACCCAGTGCCAATTGTAAATTGGCAGGTGAGGGTATCAAGCCAACCCTCCTCCCCATGACAAAAAGGTGGTGTTTCGGCCCCTAGTCTCATGTTCATATGCAAATGATATTGGTGTTTAAAATGCTGATGTCAGTTGCATATGAACCAGTGTAGAAGGGCTCTCACTTATATAAAAATGACACTTGTTTGCTGGATATTTTGCATCCACAGATGCAGAAGGATTAGTGTAGTTTAACAATTAACAAATCAATGTAACAAGAATTGTACTACTGCAATGATATCTCTTATCCAATATACCACAACCAAAAACCTAAAAATTCCGCCATTGATTAAATTAAAACAGTTACAATATTTGTTGAAGTAAAACATCCCTACAGCTCCCACCTCTGCAGGGGTCTACAATATACCATGCAGCTGTGGACAAATCTACATAGGGACCACCAGATGCAGTGCCCAAACACAAATTAAGGAACATGAAAGCTGCTGCAGACTACTTCAACCAGAGAAGTCAGCCATAGCAGAGCACCTGATGAATCAACCAGGATATATAGCATATTATTTGAGAACACAGAAATGCTTTACTACTCTAACAGCTAACATGTCAGGCAACACAGAGAAACCACTGAAATCCACAAGCATGTGGACAAGTTCAACAGAAAGGAAGAAACCATGGGGGACGCCTGGCTCGAGAGCAGTACGTGTGAAAAAGATCTTGGAGTCCTCGTGGACAACAAGTTAAACATGAGCCAACAATGTGATGTGGCGGCAAAAAAAGCCAATGGGATTTTGGCCTGCATCAATAGGAGCATAGTGTCTAGATCTAAGGAAGTAATGCTACCCCTCTATTCTGCTTTGGTTAGACCACATCTGGAATATTGTGTCCAATTCTGGGCACCACAATTCAAGAGAGATATTGACAAGCTGGAATGTGTCCAGAGGAGGGCGACTAAAATGATCAAGGGTCTGGAAAACAAGCCCTATGAGGAGCGGCTTAGGGAACTGGGCATGTTTAGCCTGAAGAAGAGAAGGCTGAGAGGAGATATGATAGCCATGTATAAATATGTGAGAGGAAGCCACAGGGAGGAGGGAGCAAGCTTGTTTTCTGCTTCCTTGGAGACTAGGACGCGGAACAATGGCTTCAAACTACAAGAGAGGAGATTCCATCTGAACATTAGGAAGAACTTCCTGACTGTGAGAGCCATTCAGCAGTGGAACTCTCTGCCCCGGAGTGTAGTGGAGGCTCCTTCTTTGGAAGCTTTTAAGCAGAGGCTGGATGGCCATTTGTCAGGGGTGATTTGAATGCAATATTCCTGCTTCTTGGCAGGGGGTTGGACTGGATGGCCCATGAGGTCTCTTCCAACTCTTTGATTCTATGATTCTATGATTCTATGAAAATGAACAAAATCTGGCTACCAGTATTTTTTAAAAAAATTCTAAAATTATAACAGTAAATAAAGAACAACACTCAAACACAGGGAAACTCCAGACAAGAAACAATCAGGGACAGCTAATCACCTCTCAACAAAGGATTCCTCCAGGCAGTAACAAGCCACAACTAAAAACTGTCAGGCCATCAAATGCCAATCAAGGTGGCCAACTGAAACATTCACACCTACCTCCAACAGACAAGAGTTCTTTCTCCCACCCTCGACATTTCACAGATATATAAACTCAATTTTCCTGGTTGCCAACAGACCTCACAACCTCTGAGGATACCTGCCATAGATGCAGGTGAAACGTCAGGAAAGAATGCTTCTAGAACATGGCCATACAGCCCAAAATACTTACAACAACCCAGCTTGATAACAGACTTAAATTAGAAATATGAGTCTTTTCAGTGGTGATGCCATTTAACTTTTGCTCTTGTCTCTTTGTTATTATTGTCATAATTTAGACAATAAGCTAAATCACTTTCCCAGTTTTATTTTACAGTGTTTTAAAGAACTGTTAATAATTTTAGCAGTATTGATTATTTTATGGATATTTAAATAAACTTATTATATCTTAGCTTTTGATAAATGTTAACAAATATTGTATTATTCTTTATCTGTATATTTAGCCACCCTGGGGACATGAGTGTAAGTTTAAGATGTGAAAAATACATATAAATAATAGCAGATAGTGACACCCCCCCCCCCACCACCCACACACCCACACCCCAATTATCCATGAGGAATTAAGCAGCAAAGCAATCACATCATAACTGTTGGTCTCTCTATGTGTCTGTGTTCTAAACAGATGTTTTACAGATTATGATAAGAGTAATGATCTGAGACTGTAATAGATAATTTAGCTAATCAGGAAAACTATCATTTTGAGGGAAAGAATATCATAAACTAATAACATTAACTCATTTTTATTTATCATGTCAGAAGCAAATTGAGACTACAGTTATAATGTACAGAAAAAAATACAAACCAAGTTAAAAACTTGGCATTATACTAAATTTCCTTTGACCAGAAGCTGGCCACTTCAAGTGGCTCTGGTGTGGCTGTAAGAAGGTCCTCCCTTCTACATGTGGCTGGGCTTAGACTACATTGTAGAAAGTCGTTTGTGGTTTGCTCTTCTCTCCACTCACATGTCATGGGCTCCACTTTGTAGCTCCATATCTTAAGATTAGCTCTACATCTTGTGGTACCAGAGTGCAGTCTGCTCACTGCCTTCCAAGTTGCCCAATCTTCTCTGTGCCCAGGAGGGAGTTTCTCATCGGGCATCTGTCACTAATTGAGGTTCTGGGTTTTAACCTGGCCCTTTTTGTACTCTCGCTTGCTGAGGTGTTCCTGCGAGTATCTCTGTAGATCTTAGGAAGTTATTTTTTGATTTAAGGCTTTGGCTTGCTGGCTGATATCCGAACAGAGGATGGGCCGGAGATGTCAATGCCTTGATCCTTTCATTACAGACTGCTACTTCCCTCACTGATGTCAGGTGGTTCAATACCGGCTATATAGTATAACTTTTCCAGCGGTGTAGGGTGTGACATTCTGTGATGATATGGTATGTCTCATTAAGAGCCACATCTACTGTTTTAATGTGGGCATGCGTACTCAACAGCAAAGTAGCAAAGTACAAGAACAGATGTCTTCACTGTGTCTGGTTGTGATCCCCAAGTTGTGCCAATCAGATTACGTATGATATTATTTCTAGCACCAACTTTTTGCTTGATATTCAGGCAGTGCTTCTTATAAGTCAGAGCACAGTCCAGAGTGACTCCCGGGTATTTTGGTGTGCTGCAATCCTCCAGTGAGTTTCCTTCCCAAGTAATCCTGAGACCTCAGCTTGCAGCATGCAAACAAACATTAACAAATGATGAATGGGCAGTGATGTTGATACAGATGGACACACACAGAAGATAAAATCTATGTTCCTTATTTTTGCTATCTAAACTATGCAAGTCTATAGGTATGGCATTCTTGATTTTCTGTATTTATTTTAACATGTTAGGAACATTTAATAGACCTCTTTTCAAGACAAGGTTTTACATATCCTTGCTGAACAACAAATGATCATTGGTTATAACAAGCAATTTATTGTGCAAATTAAATGATCATTAGAACTGTGTTTCAGCTCACAAACTTGCAGTACTAATGAGTCCATGGTGCAGTCTTTGTCCATTTTGCTTTTCTGTTCCAGTAGTGCTTATGGACAACTCCAAGAAAAATGCAGAGAACAAAATCAACCTCTGTACATGGCATTCATTGACCTTGCAAAGGTATTCGACACAGTGAATCGCAATGCTCTCTGGACCATCCTCCAAAAAATCGGGTGCCTTAATAAATTTGTGAACATCCTGCGGCTCCTTCATGATGACATGATGGCAACAGTCTTGGACAGCAATGGCTCCCAAAGTGACCCATTTAAGGTGGAATCAGGCGTCAAACAGGGATGTGTTATTGCCCCAACTTTATTCTCCATCTTCATCGCTATGATACTTCACCTTGTTGATGGGAAGCTTCCAACCGGAGTGGAAAACATCTATCGGACAGATGGCAAGCTGTTTAACCTCAGCAGACTGAAAGCCAAAACCAAGGTTACAACAACATCCATTATAGAACTCCAGTATGCTGATGACAATATCATCTGTGTGCATTCAGAAGATCTACAAACCACTCTAAACATCTTCACAGAAGCATACGAGAAGCTCGGCCTGTCATTGAACATCGGGAAACCAAAGTGCTGTTCCAGCAGTCACAAGCCAACCCCTCTCCAATGCCAGAGAAACACCTTAATTGGAAAATGGTGACCATTTCTGCTACCTTAGAAGCCACTTCTCCACCAAAGTCAACATCAACACTGAAATGCAACACCACCTGAGCTCTGTGAGTGCAGCATTTTTCCGAATAAAGCAGAGAGTGTTTGAGGACTGGGACATCCGTAGGGATACCAAGGTGCTTGTCTATAAAGCTATTGTCCTCCCAACCCTGTTATATCCCTGAGAAATGTGGACTGTCTACAGACGTCACATGCAACTCCTGGAACTATTCCATCAGCGCTACCTCCAGAAAATCCTGCAAATCTCCTGGGAAGACAAGCGGACAAACATCAGTGTGCTGGAAGAAGCAAAGACCACCAGCATTGAAGTGATGGTCCTCCGCCATCAACTCCGCTGGACAGGCCACGTTGTCCGGATGCCCGACCACAGTCTCCCAAAGCAGTTGCCCAACTCCGAACTTAAGAATGGAAAATGGAATGTTGGTGGACAGGAAAAGAGATTTAAAGATGGGCTCAAAGCCAACCTTAAGAACTCTGGCATAGACACTGAGAATTGGGAAGCCCTGGTCCTTGACCGCTCCAACTGGAGGTCAGCTGTGACCAGCAGTGCTGCAGAATTTGAAGAGGCACGAATGGAGGGTGAAAGAGAGAAATGTGCCAGGAGGAAGGCGCGTCAAGCCATCCCTGACTGAGACCGCCTTCCACCTGGAAACCAATGTCCTCACTGTGGGAGAAGATGCAGATCAAGAATAGGGCTCCATAGCCACCGACGGATCCACAAGAATACTGATCATGGAAGACTAACCTACTCGTCCAACAAGGGATCGCCTAAGAAGAAGATGGAGAAGACAAAAGAGGATTTGAAAATATATCTGCAAGATAAATTCTAATTTTGGAAAAGTCTCAGGGACTGTAAGGCAGAGTGAAAGCAGAATGGATGGAAACAAATCTGGAAAAATTCCTGAAATCATTCAAAGGATAGTCCAGTTAAATTCATCATTGTTCCAGTGTAGATTGGATTCAAACTGCAGGAAAAGTTACCACCTAAACATTAGGAAGAATTGATGGAGCTGTTCCACAATGTAATGTGCTGCCTTGGAGCATGGTTGAATCTCCTCTGGAAGTTTTATGGCAGAGGCTGGGTGACCATCTGTTGGGGGTTCATTGATTCTGTGTTTCTGCATAGAAGGAAGTTGGACTGGATGACCCTGGTGGACTCTTCCAACTTTAAGTTGCAGGAGATCAATTTCAATTGAGCTTTCTGAGCTCTTCCTGAAGATATCAGAAATTCAACCTAAGACTTTCTCCTGGTTCTGATCTTTTGGAATAGTGGTGAGGTATCATTTATTTCACCAGAACAACAGATCAGAATGAAAGTTAGTATAGGTTTAATGGTTTGAGAACTGGATTATCTATGACTCTGGAGACTAGGGCTTGATTTCCTGTTTGGACATGTAAAACCTCTGTATGACGTTGGGCAAGTCATGGACTCTCAGTGCCCAAATACTCAAAGAGCACAAACAAATAATTTTAACTCCAATAAAACCAAGCCAAAGATGAAATATGTGTTTTCTACTTGTAGGTGCCTTGAAATTCAGGGTTATTTACACCTGGACTCTAAAGTGTCACAGATCTGAAGTGTTACAGATTTAGTAATAATAATACTACTACTAATAATAACAATAACTTTATTTATACCCCGCTTGCATCTCCCAAGGGACTTGATGCAGCTTACATGAGGCCAAGCCCACAACACAACAATAATAAAGCAATAGCAACAAACAATACAAAACAGTTAAAATATAACTCATAAGCAAAAATAAAAAATAAGCAATACAGTAACACAACAAGCATTAAAAACCTATGGCTGGGCCAAATGTAAATTTAAAATTTAAAAATAATGCTGGGCATGAGCAAGGTAGGAGATAACTGGGATAGAAATTTTGGAGGGGATAGGGCATGCAAATCAATCCTAAATCAATAATAAAGTGCATTTTGAGGACATATTGCTGAGAGTTTCATTTATTCTGGAAAGGCACACTGGAAAAAACATGTTTTCAGGCTCCTCCTAAAGATTACCAGAGTTGGGGCAATCATTGGCTCTTTATAAGAACTAAGCCAAAATCATGATTCATTTTAGCAGACTTGGACCATCTGCCTCCATGACCTGAACTATGGAGAAAATCTGAATGCCTAGTTAAATAAACCGTACATTAGCATTGAGAAGCACAGATCCATAAAAATTTCATTCAGAGCAGTAATCGGTTTGGACATGTGAGGTGTTTTAATAAATTCAAAAAAATGAAAAACAAGAAGGAACCTTTTAAGGTATAATTCAGAAAAAAATCAGCAACAGCACTTAAGACATCAATGATGCAAAATATTCCAGCAGATAATATCACAAGCCATCACACAGCTGTTAATCTGCTAAACCTTATGCCGTCAAAAAAAAAAAACTACCATAGAATTAGGTGCATCTGTTTAGGGAATTTCACATGCCCCTTGAAAGAGTGGCAATGCATTTGAATCACTCTATTAAATAATATTTGCCCCTCTGAAATGAGTCACTGAGTCTTCAGTGTTAGCACAGATGTTTGATTGTAAAGTTGATTTACTGACTACACTAGATTTAAGACTTCAGAAAAAATGTTTCAAATATCATTGAGAAATAGGGATTACAAAATGTGTGCAAACACTTGTGGCTTACAACACTGTTTGGAAAACACTGTGAATATAATTTATCTAGATTTGAACAAAGTCTTTCTAAGGTTCCTCGTGATATTTTGATTAGCAAATCAACTAAGTGTGGAAGAAAGAGGTGGAAAAACTATCAGATAGATCCACAGTTGATTGGGAAAATGTGCTCAAAGCATTGTCATCACTGCTTGTGTTTCTAAACTGGAACGAGGTCTCAAGTGGGTTCTGTCCTGGGGATGATATTCTTCAATGTTTAAGAAAAGTGAACTGAAATTAGTTAAATGAAATTCAGAACAGCACAGATGCATCATTCTCCTTTTAAGTCAAAGACACTAAATGTGGAGATATAAGATCCAGGATACCTGGCATGGAGAACAAAATGTATGAAGATAGTGAAGGAGCTGGAAGGTTATAGAATAGCATGACTGTACTTGAAGGGTTGCTACAAAGAGGAGGGTTCAAGGTGTTATCGTTTTGAGAGATAGATTCCAATTGAATATTAAAATAAACTTCTTAACAGTGACAATGGTTTGCCCAGAGAGGTGGTGAAGTCTCTTTCTGTAGATGACAAGGACCCTGCAGGTGATGGAACAAAACCAATGGAGACAGCCGAGAGACGGAGAGGGGGCCGCTTTGGAACAGCAACCACCTGAATCTCCCCATGCTTACCAACCACCCAATACCCCTGATAGCTTTCTTGCATGATGAACAAAAAGGCTCAGGTGAGGGGATGGCTGCTTTAAATAGCCCATGCCACACCCCTTACACAGGCCAAGGCTGACATCATGCCAACCTCATGAGAAACAGAGGTTGGCATTTCTTGTGGAAGCTTCAATTAGCTTCTCCCCAGCTAGACTTTTTGCCTCTCTGTGGGGTAGCCTTCTTGACAGTGAGAAGGGTTTGCCAGAGAGACTGTGAAGACTTTTTAAAAAGTTTTGAACACAATCTCATGTAAACCATACATAGAATTGTTGGTTACAAAATGATGGGCCAATGTCACAAATAAATAAATATAAAGGTTCATCGTCCCCCACCTCCAGAGTTTTGTGCAGAAATTGCAAGACAACATTGAGGCTTATATGTGATAATTTAAGTGATAGATGTTAGGGCTGGGCGGTTTTGTTTCGTTAATTCGTAATTCGTTAATAATTTGTTAATTTTTTCAATTACAAAACGATAACGAACCATTCTGGAGCAATTATTAAAAAAACAAATTTTCAAAAACGTTTTGTAAATGCTTCGTATTTCGATATTGTATTCGTTTCGTTATTGTTTTGAGGTCGTTTCGTTATTATTTCCGCATGTCTGGGCCAGTTTTATGGTTTAATTAGTGAAAAAAATTATAATATCACACCAACAGTCAACAACAGAGGGAGAGGGAAGCTTCAGAAGGTGTTGGAGGTTTTTTAGCGTATTTCGCGGTCGCGTCCGCCATTAATGAATCGATTCGTTATTGTTTCGGAAATCGATTCGTTAATTTTTTACCATTTACAAAATTTCGTAAATATTGAACTTTTTAAAAGGAAAATTTTGTAATTATTTTAAATATCGAAACAAAAAAACCCCCCAAATACAAATCGATTTTAGAAACAAATTTTTCCGTTGTTACCCAGGCCTAATAGATGTATTTTGGAAAAACATCCACCCAGGCCTGTAGCGAGGGGGGGGGGGGGTTAGGGGTTCAACCCCCCCCCCAAATGTTTCAGATTTTTTAATATAAAAACCTGGTTTACTAATGAATTTTAACTGGTTAACCAAATCGCCATGCTAAGTCTATGAGATGCAAAAAATTAAGAGTCCCTCCACAACTGCAAGCACTATCTCAAGCAAATATTGACAATTTATTCACACTGTCATTACTTGCAGCAATAGCCAATATAGTGAAGCAACCAAGTTGAGGGGGGGTGTTGAATGCTCTCATTAAGGAGGCCAGACTTGGTGGAGGTGGTTGACAGGGGCCGAGCTGCAGGCTATTGAAGGCTGCTCTGCCCCCTGCTATGCTCTTTGCTTCAGCGTGAGCTAGGAGGCAGGTTATTATTATTATTATTATTATTATTATTATTATTATTATTAACTTTATTTATACCCCGCTAACATCTCCCGAAGTACTTGATGCGGCTTACAAAGGCCAAGGCCCACAATAAAACAACAGCACAACAAATACATAATAAAACTCATAACACATTAAGCAGTAACAGTAAAACAATAAAACAATACACCGTGACACATTTAAAAACTAGGGCTGGGCCAAATGTAATGGGTAAAGTTAAAAGTGCTGAACATGACAGGTGAAATGTAAGGATTCTAGGGTAGGTGCGATGTGCAGGCAATCTTAAATCGCTAATAAAGTGCATTTGGGACATGATGCTGGGAGTTTCCTATTCTGGAAAGGCACACTGGAACAGCCAGGTCTTCAAGCTCTTCCTAAAGACTGCCAACGTTGGGGCTTGTCTGATGTCCTTGGGGAGGGTATTCCAGAGTCAGGGGGCTACTACAGAGAAGGCTCTGTCCCTCGCCCCCACCAAGCGTGCTTGCAACGGAGGTTGGATCACAAGCAGGGCCTCTCCAGATGAACGGAGGGAATGTGTGGGTTCGTATACGGAGATACGGTCACGCAGGTAGGCAGGTCCCAAACCGTTTAGGGCTTTGTAGGTGAGCACCTGCACCTTGAATTGGGACCGGAAAATGAACGGCAGCCAATGGAGCTCTTTAAACAGGTTTCAACAACCCCCCCCCCCCCCGTAAAATTTTCAAACCCCCCCCCCTCCGAAAATTTCAACCCCTCCCAAAAAAAATTTCTGGCTATGGCCCTGCATCCACCGTCCTCAGCACTGAAGATGAACCATGAAAATCTGTCCAGCACTAACCCTGGGATGAATATTCACCCAAGGAACCAGTGTTGTGATGCCACTGGGTAAGCACACTAAACAATTAGAGGCTTTGACAACACCTGCTGGATAGTTGTTTGTCTATGCATTGTTATAATTTTAATGCTTACATCTTTATTAGAGAGGTTCTTGCTATGCAGGATTATAGTGAAATTGATGATTTGGAGATATACTCCTGAAATGAAAAAGACGAGCATGGATGACATTCTGTTGGGAAAAGTAAATTAGAAAGATTGGTTAAAAGACACATAAGCCTTCTGTTTGCAGCCACTTATCCCTTCTAGAGAGACTTGGTCGATCAGAGCATCACTTCAATGTATTCACAGGCAGAAAACATTAAAATGAGTAGTGGAGCAAGAAAGCAAGACTACAGGGAGAGAACTCATTGTAGGGAAACGTTGGCAAAGAAACTAAAATGGCACCAATTTTGCCACTTATCTCACAGGAGACACACATAAAGAGAGAGAGAGAGAGAGAGTCTGGCAGAAACAGGGGTGTCTATCACGTTAAATGTCGTAAAGTACCAATACGTGCTACATAGAAAATTGTCATAATCTCAGGAATCCTAAAGTTTCTGGATCATACATATGTGTTTTTTTCTGGTGGCAGAGTAGGCTTGTTTTTTAAAAAATATTTTTTTATTTATTTTATCATAATTCAATACATTTGTTATACATCATTTGTTATACAGCAGACATGTAATATTCAGTACAATCTACAATACATTATCTTTTGCATCTACTGTTAATTTCACACACACACACACACACACACACCACACACACACACTTATATATATATATATATATATATATATATATATATATATATCCCCCACCACCTGCTTCCCTCCCCACAAGCCACTTCTTTTATATATCATCTGTCCAAAATTTCATTCTCTCTTGTGGAGGTAACTTTCCATCTTTCTTTGTGAATACTCTTTCAATATTTTTTCTCCTTACATCATCAAAAATTACTTTGTTTCCATATCCCTTTTTAAAGTTTTAATTTACATGTCAGCTTATCATTTATTGCCAATTTCCATACTTCCTTATACCACTCTTCTATTTGTATATTTATTTCCCTTTTCCAATTCCTTGCTATAAGCAATCTTGCTATCATTAATAAATTTGATATCACATCTTTTCCCTCTTTTTTTCCAGCTGTTTATTATTATATAATAATAAACAGCTGAAACTGCTGAAACTAGGACTTCTTTCTATTTTGATGTTCATTATATTCTCTATCTCTTTAAATACATTTTCCCAAAAATTACTTACCTATTATCAAGGCCATATATGTTCCCGCTTCTTGGCATCATCTCCAACAATTTTTTTGAATAGTTTTTGTTTATGTTTGCTGTTCTTATTGGTGTTAGATGCCATTTCCATATCAACTTATAATGTTTTTCTTTTACTTGTATTGATAATTGTTCAAATGTTTTTGTCCATAAAAATTGTGGCCACTCAATTTCATTTATTTTCATCCCTAAATCTTCCTCCCAAGTCATTGAGTGTTTTTTATTTATCCTTTGTTTATTTCAATTAATATCTTACATATCTTACATATTAATATCTTACATATTTTACTAATTATTCCTTTCAAATTTTATGTTCCTCTATATATCTTCTATTTTGTGTTATTTGTTCAAATTGATTAAGCTTAATCCCATTTTAATTATTTTTATCCAATTTTTAAACCATTATTCTAGTCGTATACAGTGGAACCATGTCAATTTTATTTCTCTAAATTCTTCCGTAACTCTTTCCTTCTTCATTCCAACCTTTATCCAATCCCCTATTTTACCTGTTTTCCCCCTTAATATTTTATCCATTATATTTTTTATGTGGAAAAATTGCATGTGGTTGCTTTGCATTTTTTTTAAAAAAAACATTTTCTGTGTGGGAAAAAATATTTGAGTAAAAAAAATCCTAATTTCTACACAAAGAGCTATTGATCTGTCAATCCTTTCCGTGTCCGGGCTGGGTGAGGTTTCCAATAGACCAATCAATAAAACGTATCTATCTATCTACACAAAAATTACTGTATGTGCAGAAAATGCTGTTTTCTATTCAAATTAACCATACATAAATTTTATTCAGAGATAATGCCTCTTCAGACATTCTTCTGAAAACAAATTGGCTACTATTTCCAATAAAGAAAAATAAAAAATAATAAAATATCCTGAGGACAAACCGCTTTGAGCAGGGTGCTTCTTATCTTTGGTATAAAATTAATTTCTTTTTGAAGAGTTGGTTAATGCATACAAAAGGCATGGCTACATAAAACTAAGAAACACATAGTTTGACAAGGTCTATGTCTGGAATCAGGCATGTAGCGGGGGGGGGGGGGGCTTGAGGGGCTTCAGCCCCCCCCCCCCCCCAAATTCTCATGGTGGTCCACGAAAAGGCCTTACTGGTGCATTATTTGAACTGTTATGTTTATTCATATCATGATCTGATCACCATACTCAATATATCCCATATGCATGGGGGTATTGGGGTAATGATACAAAAGGTTTGCTAGAGTAGACCCTCTTTTACTCAGACTCAGCCCCCCCGAAACTCAGCCCCCCCCCGAAACTCCACCCTGAAAAAAAATCAGCCCCTCCCGAAACAAAATCCTGGCTACGGGCCCATCTGGAATGAACAAGGATATAGGATGATTTCAGCTTGAGAGCCAAAGAATCTATACATGAGAATATTTAGTCATACTTTATTCCATTCCCTTCTTATTCCTCTTCCTTGTCTCATACATACTCACTTCAACATGCCCACTTTTACCTATTAGTGTAAGTAGAATGTGGTTACAAAATACAGAAAGCTGCTGCCCATCCAAGGAAGAAGGAATAGCAAGAAATCTTTGCCACTTTACTTGCATTCCTATGATTCAGGAAATTATTAACTCTTCAATAATTTTGGTACTTAGGGCAATTCTACATAGCCATTTAAACTGAGCCAGGGTGTGGATTAAAGTGAGCTGGTTTACTGTGGAGCATCTACACAGGCACCCAGGAACTGGTTAAAGACTGGGATGGTGGCCACAAAGATCTACTAAATGCAAATATATCTGAACCCATGCATCTTTTTTCATATCTTTTCCAGAAGAATGTGTCATGATCAGCACTGTCATGACCAGCACTGATGGGCAGCAGCAGCAGATGGGAATCTAGTTTTGTTTTCAGGTTTTTAAAATGCATCATAGAATCATAGAGTTGGAAGAGACCTCATGGGCCATCCTGTCCAATCGCCTGCCAAGAAGCAGGAATATTGCATTCAAAGCACCCCTGACAGATGGCCATCCAACCTCTGTTTAAAAGCTTCCAAAGAGGGAACCTCCACCACACGCTGGGGCAGAGAGTTCCACTGCTGAACGACTCTCACAGTCAGGAAGTTCTTCCTTATGTTCAGATGGAATCTCCTTTCTTGTAGTTTGACGCCATTGTTCCGCGTCCTAGTCTCCAGGGAAGCAGAAAACAAGCTTGCTCCCTCCTCCCTGTGACTTCCTCTCACATATTTATACATGGCTATTAAATCTCCTCTCAGCCTTCTCTTCTTCAGACTAAACATGCCCAGCTCCTTAAGCCGCTCCTCATAGGGCTTGTTCTCTAGACCCTTGATAATTTTAGTGGCCCTCCTCTGGACACATTCCACTTTGTGAATATCTCTCTTGAATTGTGGTGCCCAGAATTGGACAAAATATTCCAGGAGTGGTCTAACATTGTTGGCTCATGTTTAATTTGTTGTCCACAAAGACTCCAAGATCTTTTTCACATGTACTGCTCTCTTGAACTCATTTAGAGTGGCCAGGTATTCCTGGTATTCCTGGATGACTTGTTTCCCAATTTGGGGTTGGATGTCCTCTACTCCATCTTGCTGAGGTTGAAGATGACTTTCTTTTTGAGAGAAGACCGAGGCAAAGAAGGCATTAAGTAGTTCTGCTTTTTCTCTGCAATGCTTGGACCACTACATCATATTGAGCTCTATCAGACTGAGAAGCAATTCATACTTGAATGCCTTTAGCTTTGTGGTTAGTAACACAATATTATGAATCCTGCCATTTACTTTTAAATAGACACCATTACTATAGCATCAACTTCATCACATTTGTGTGATATTCAATTATATTTTTTAGAGCTCCCATATGAAATATTGGAAAATATATATTCTGAATCATTTCCCTTCTTCATCAGAAAAATAGATGGCAGACTTATTTCAGATTTATCAAAACAATAAGATAACCAGGGGTCCTTTCATTTCCTTTTCACTGTGTGAGACTAATGGTTACTTTCTATTTTCTTTCTACATCTTCTTCTATGTTAAGTTCCAAATTACTTCCTTGAGTTTTCAATCAAGGATGAGTCATTCAAAATATAAATCCTCTTGATGGACCTTTCACCATGAGAAAAGAAACAGATTCCAATCCAAAACTATTTTCCCAAATCAAAGGGACTCTTTGGTCCTCCCCTCTCTGTTCCAAACTTTAATGAAACATAACAACAACTCTTTGACAAGCTTGCAAAGAAAACCACCTCCAAACCAAAATAAAAAGTTCATTGCAGTACACATTATGCTCTGGGGAGGTAATTATTTTCATTGTGGGGGTTTGTGTTCCAAAAAGCATAGTATTGTCATTCACATTAGTGCTGTGATAACCATCCTGTCTTTCCAACAAGGAGGCATGTAGGCAAAATATTGTGAAAATATTTTATGCAATTAGGGGTCTTGGCCCAGTCGCTCCTGCTCAGGTGTTTTCTAATCAAAAGTTTAATTAGGGGATAAGGAGATCCTTGAAAAAGACATGATAGGCCTAACTATTGAATGTGCTGCTAATTTTCTATTATAATAATGCATGAAAAATAGCTGTTCTGTGCTTCCTAGCAGACATCTCACAACACTGAAATGGCCACATTGAAATGCTTCTGTACATTTAATAGTTGTGCTGCCAAAGGAATTGTAACAGTCAATGACATGCTTCACTTTATAAATTCTACTTTTGTGCACAACTGACAAAGATGTAGAAGCCCAGTTGCATTTGTCATGTGGTCACCCTATAAGAGAATGACAGGACAAGTGCCAAGGGATCCAGAGACCCCATCTCCAGAATCCTGTCCAACCTTTTTAATCTTTCTCTCTTTAATATTCTAACTACACTTAATCTTGTCTGATCTTAAAAGCTTACCGGGATTAGCTCTGGTTAGTACTGCCAATGAATACCAGGAGTTGTAGGCTATATTTAAGAGAAAGGAACTAGCAAAATCACCCCTGAGTATTCCTTGCTAAAGTAAACCCCGTGCCAGAAGATATGCACAGCTATGGAATCAATCTGAGAGCAAGAGTGTAAAATGGCATATCAGACATCTCATGTCAGAACTTGATGGAATGGGCTCCTGGGAAACCATATACCCCCTAGTTTCTACTACTGCCATATTCGGTAACACAGCTGTTGATTGGTTATATGCAAAGGGTCTATGCTGATTTACCTGGATGGTTATTTACGATTTGTCCACGTACCGGTCTCCCCATGCTAAACTATGCAAGACTAAGTCATAAAAAGTACCCAGTTTCTTCACCTCATATTCCATTTCTGGCACCCACAAATGCTCATTTATCTATGTATTGAATAAATAATATAATATAATATAATAATAAAACTTTATTTGTACCCTGCTACCATCTCCCCAAGGGACACAGCTGTTGATTGGTTATATGCAAAGTTAGGTGCGGCTTAGAACAGACTTTTACCAACCAGATGACACTTGCCTGTCTATGTCTTTGGCCAAAGCTGTGCCTCTTTGCAGGACTGAGTGGATAATGCCTCAATCCCTTAAATCTTCTCTAGTGAGAGCTTTTCTCACTGAAACTTTGTTAATTCAGCTACAGTGATGCTTCAAGCAACTAAGCCACAACAGTATCACTGCTGGCTTAGTCAAGGTACTTGGAACTATTGTTCTGATTTCTTCCTCCCATTGCACCCTATTGTTCCTATACTTTTTGCATCATGTAGATTTTCTGATGGCTGATTTGTTGCTGAATGATCTTCCACTGCATTTTGACTTTGTGATTTGTATCATCTCTGCCTGTTTGATGTTCTGAGCTGGAGTACTTAGATGGGGTGGACAAAAGCAAATAAAGCAGAAGCCATTTTTTATTTTAATCATTTCATAGAATCATAGAATCATAGAGTTGGAAGAGACCTCATGGGCCATCCAGTCCAACCCCCTGCCAAGAAGCAGGAATATTGCATTCAAATCACCCCTGACAGATGGCCATCCAGCCTCTGTTTAAAAACTTCCAAAGAAGGAGCCTCCACCACACTCCAGGGCAGAGAGTTCCACTGCTGAACAGCTCTCTCAGTCAGGAAGTTCATATAACCATAGAGATGGAAGAGGCCATAAGGGCCCTCCAAGACAACCTCCTGCCACTCAGAAATAGACAATCAGAGCTCTTTCAACCAGCCTCTGATTTTTATTGGAAATTAGGGTCTGAGGTGCAAAACTATTATATTTGGATACATTTTTGAACTCTTAAGTATTCCAGGAGGCCGTGAAACTGTGTTCCATGGGCTGGATGTAGCAAACCACCTTTCTCCAACATCAGGTTAGACCCTGCTTTTTATTGAACTTCGGGTACTCTTCCTTTGGGTTGTGTGACTTTCTGGTAAGACTTTATCTTGATCCTGGATCAGGACTATCTTTGGCTGCTCTACTCCTGGTTCACTGGTATTCAATGTGATTCTTAGGCATTGCTGCAGTGACCTGACTGGAAATAAGATATCAAAGCATTGTGGGATAATGACGATGGTGCCTTCTGCAGCTATATTGTGTACCATTAAGCCTTAAAACATTCCTGGCATCAGTATTACCACACATCACTACTAAATTTGAGCAAAATAATACAAAAGCACTAAATGATGAAATCACTTGCATTTCTCTTGCTTCCTGAACAGTAATGTTTGCTGCCTGTTGTGAAGTCTTCTGACTTCCCTCTTGCACCCTGCAGATCACAGTTTTCAGTAACCGAGCTTGAATTATAATGGCTTCAGACTGCTGCATGCTATTGTCTGAGTAATCATTGGATGGCCCCATCAGGCGAACAGCTTTCTGTGGCAATTTGTTAGGCCTCTGATTACTTGCAAAGGAATGAACACAGCCAAGAAAATTAATACATTTGCATTCATTTCAATGCATGCTATACAAAATTGGAATGTGTTATGTACATTAAAACATCTACCCCAGCTGACATATGTTTCCACTAACTTTAATGGTATAGGAATGATATCTCCAATGTTTTCTGTACGAACACTTTGAAGTTCTCTGTGTATACATGACTTCTAGGGGTGTGCAATTTTTTTCTTAGCTGTCATAAATTGGATCAAATTTGTTAAATTCGTATGATATCTGACTTGCAAAATGTGGCCTGCACCAAAAACTTAAAAATCAAAACTTATCCAATACTTATCCAATACTTTTTGTAAATATTGGAAATCTCAGTTTCAATGAAATGTGAGTTTCATTTTCAGCACAAGGAAGCAAAGCAAAGCCACAAAAGCTGCATTTCCTCTTTATATTAATGGCCTCTCACCATTAGGAGAAGGAAGCAGAAGGGAGAAAGCAGAGTTTGCTGGGAAAGAGACAGAGAAAGCACAGAATTCAGGGAAATGTAGTTTGGGGAGGTGAGGAGCCCTATGCAGAGAATTCAAAAGGCCCTGCCCTAAACTACATCTCCCAGGATTCTGCTCAGCATCAGAAAGCCCCAATCAGGATAGGAGAGAGATTTGTCCTTCCGTAGCAGCAGCCAGTCAGAGTTCCAATATATTAGTGTTGCTTCAAAAATTACTAGTGTTGCAGAACCATTAGAGATCATGCTGTAGATTTATTAATTCAATTGTACTAGTATTTCTCTGATATTTCCAACAGAGATTAGAGGAGAATGATCTTTAAACAGTGATCCCCAGTAGCTTCCATGTCAGTAGGACAATGAACCCTTCCCAGGCTTTAGAATAAGGTTTGAAATAGCTATCCAAGGCAGTGAATCCAGTCATTCAATTAATTCAGCACCTTAGTTAGTGCTTTTAAAATTCAGACTAAAATGTGAGGATAATCATATCCTACCTGGAAGAGGTCTCCTTGAATGAAGAAAGAAAGAGGATGCCCACATATGTTTATATTAAGGGAAAGTATGCACAAAGCTTCATTACTTCCATAGATATTGCTTGGGTAAAAAGATAGATTGGAAAAATAAATGTAAAACAAATATATAAAATACTGGCACATCTACAATCCTTACATTTCAACCTAATGCAAAAATTTGGTCAAAACCCCTGAAAATTGGCACCAGGGATTTTTTGAAGCCATCTATAACAGCTTTTTAAGATGGAGGTAAGGTGGGTTGATGTGCAGGTTATAGCAAACTGAGGACATTGAGACTGTCCCCATTTATACTGGAATCTATCCAGTGTTAAAAACAACTCATGCTGAGCATCTAACAGATGTCTGGTAGCACTCTCAAGAAACAGATCCCTCAAGTTTGTGATAAACTACATCACTGAATGAAATCCACAGAGTGTCCTTATACAAACAAAACCCAATAAAACTGCTGTGGTCAGCAACTGTATACCCACAACTGTAATATAGTAGTCAGAATTTATGAGCATGTGTTTCAGTTTACGGTAAGCTTTAAGATAGGATTGTTTTCAATGCCTTCTTCAGAGACATGCAATAGAAGACAGCATTTTATTTATTTTTATATGTAAGTAATGTAACTTAAGTAACTGATGGTTAAATAATCATAGATGGTGTTTTTATTAGCCTTTTCTTGTTGCTCAACATCACATAATTTATAATTTTTAAAATGCTCCATATTACCCTGTCGCCTGCTTCTCTCCTACTGTGACAGGATCTTTATGAAATTTTCTTTCCAAGTATGATTTCTCCAGCAAATAATATTACTACTGGCACACCTTCTGCCTTCACCTCTATATCACTCATTTCAAAGCCATTTTGTCAAAGAGCTAGAGTTGAAAATTGCTTTCCTATTGAGCAATCTTCCTTTTCTGCTTTCCCTCCTTCCTTTTTAAAACTTTCAGTTTTCACAGGACTCATCCTAGAGTTCAAACATAATTTAAGTCACTAGACTCATAAATACTTTGTTCTGGAATTTGTGGCTGGACTTTCTCCCCACAGTTCTCAAGGTGAGCCTTGAATCTTTTCTACCTTTCTGCAGTTATTTGATCCAGCATCATATATAATTCTCTTTCCGGTTGTGTGCTTTATTGTATCTGTCATGTATTTCTCTTTCTGTTTTCCAATTTAAACCTCCTTTTCTTTTTGATACTATTCATTTACTTCCAAGAGATCTTAAAGAATTTTCTAACTGTGCATTACATATAACGCATCAACATTACAATTAAAACATTATTTTAATATTCAGTAGAATAAAGTACAAAGACAGTAAAAACAAAATTCAGATCAAAATAAGAAGATAGACCACTATCAGATATGTTATGAGCCCGGGAAAACCTGCATGAAGAATTATGTTTTCAGAAGGCTTTTGAAATGTCTTGTGGTCTTCACCTCTTCAAGGTTGGGTACATTAATGAAAATGCCAATTTTCATGATGTTACTCTGTTCATTCTGGGAACAACCAACCAGGCCTCCCGTGAAGCTTGAGAAAGAAGGACGCTCTTCCTCAGTATGCCATTATATGCTCTCTGACTGCATTTTAAGAGCCATAGCAGCATCTTATGGAACCCTTGGATCTGCAGTTTGCTGAGAGACTAGATCTCTCTGAATGAGAATGCTCCCTCAACTGCAAACCACAGAAATGCCTAAGATGGAACAAAGACAGTGAACATGGAAGAATTGTGCTATAGCTGTGTGGTATAAAGGGACTATAAGTAGTATTCCAAAAGACAAAGCTTGATTTGCCATTTATATAATGGACACCATGTTACTAATACATAATTGTATATAATGGGAGTTTATCAAAAATGGATTTTGGTATCCACAGGAAGTCCAAATCCCAGGAGATACCAAGAGCCTACTGTAAATGCCTGATGAATTTGGAATGTTGTGTAGTTGTAGAACATGGCGCCAAAATACTGTTTGCTTACCGTTGAAAATTATCTAGGGCTGCCTCTGGCTACAGCTCCACTGAGAGATGCTTTAAAACTACAAAACAATCAGAGCACAGCACTGTCGGAGACAGTCTATTCCACTGTTAAACATCCACCAAAGTAAAATGTTCTCCATAAGTTTTAAACGGAATCTTTTTCTCTTGTAATTTGAATTTATTTGTTTATATTCTAGTCTCTAGAACAGCAGAAAGCTAGCTTGCCCTAGCTTCTAGGAGACATCTCTTCATATATTTAAAGAAGGTTGTCATGTCACATATTTATTTTTTATTCCTCCAAGCTAAACACACTTAACTTCCTATTTATAAATTGTTTTATTTTTAAAAATACCAAAGGTGTTCACAATTTCTTTAAATATATATACCAAACAATAAACAATAATACCCAATAAACTAGTTCATTAAAAATCAGCGAGTCATTGGTAAAATTGGCAGTTAGGAAAATGCATTAGAAATTCTTTAAATAGTTTTCTTGTTTTAAATAGTTTTAATAATTGTAATATATAATTTTCCTTTAATTTTCAAATTTTATAGTTTTGACAATTGTGAGGCACTTTGGGTCCCAATCCTGAGAGGAAAGCTGGGTACAAATAAATAATAATGAGAGAAAGTGGAAAAAAGGAGGATAAAACTGTCTGGATAAACACAGAGATTCTCAGATTATGGATTGCATCAACCAATTCATATGTTGTAGACACATATATTGTGCCCAGTGTCTTCTAATGACCCGACTTGGGTATATAATAACATTTTTCAGCAATTCTGTTCTTTAGAATATGCCTCTGAAGTAAGAGCCAAACCATTGCAAAACATTGCTATCATAGAGATGATCTAATAGGAAGTGTAGCAATGAAGAAAGTGTGATCAAGCGGAGGTAACAGAGTTCCAGTTCCTTTATTTTTCTCCCAGAGAAGGCAAGGTAGCACCGTGAAGAACATATTGTGCTTGCTTGCCATGTAGCTGTTAAGAGTGGTAAGACAAAAATAAGCTAAAAGTGTAATCCCACTCTACACACCTGACTGAACAACCAGGGATTCAAAGACAAACTGAAAAAGCTAAAGACTCAACAAGCTCTGGCAGAATGGGGGAAAATATGCATTTTGCTCCTCACATTTTTCTTAAATCTCATGTTCTTAAATCTTCAAGCCTAAGAAGATATTTGTAGACTGTAGATTTCTTGTAAACTCTTAGGAATAGAAATGAAGTCAAAATTCTCATGCTGATTTGTTGATTTGTTGATTTGTCAACTTATCTAGAACAGTGTTTCCCAATCTTTGGTCCTGCACATGTTTGGCATTTCAACTCACAGTAGCCTCAGCCAGTTGAGAATTCTGGGAGCTGTAGTCCAAAACTCCTAGATAACTAACAATTGGGAACAAATAATCTAGAGAGATAAAACCATCTGGTACCCTTTCACAATACACATTCTGACTCTTTTTAACTTCCATGACTACATTCTGCAGAATCCTGGGTTTTTAGTTTGGTGAGGCACTGAGCTCTCCAGCTGAGTACTCTCAGTATGCCTCCCTAAAATCCCAAGATTCCATAGGATAAGACCATGGCTGGTAAAGTGGAATCAGAACATTATAAAAGTATAGTGATACTGTTTCTAAAGGAAAGTTTTGTATCAGTGGTGTGGGGGCATATGAAATACATTTGCTTTGCTCTGTGGAAGCAAATTCATATGGCCTCATCAGATGGGGTACTTTTTGGTGGCATGCGCTGGTTCACCTTTCATTTTGCAACAGAGTCTGCCAGCTCCCATCCCACAACATAGAGCTACTTCTGACAGGGCTCCATTGCAAAAGGGAAGGTGAACCAGAATGTGCTGCTGTGGCAGTAACATTATATGCTTGTTCACCTTCCCTATTACAATGGAGCCCTAAGGGAAATAGCTCTACAGGAGGCTTCTCATGTTACATAGAAATCAATGGGGAAGCTGGCTGGTGGATGCTTCCCCCTGTGGGATGAGGTAGGGGGAAGCCAGGCAATGTGCGGTATGGAGTGAAGGGTTTCTCACCCTGGGCTCTGCTGGATTTGCCATGCCGTGATTTCATTAGCCAGTATGATGATATCCTTAGATATGCCTGAAGGACCCCGAATGGCTGAAAAGTCAAAATAAGTTGAAGGCAAATGTAGATCATCCCGAGCAATAAAACTAGACAAGTTGTTAACTTTTGAACAGGGCACATATTTTTGTCAGAAAAATCAACGACTAAAACCTGGTTTTATTTATCTACAGGATTAATGTGAGTTCTGTACTTTAACTCTTATATTTAAAAAGGACCCATCTCCTTCCTTGATTAGAGTGGCGAAAGGGAAGAGTTGAGTCCACCCCTGGAAAAAACTATAAGAAACACTAACCCCTTTCATTCTCTTTGCCGTGGTGCTGTTTTTGGCCTTTCTGGGCCAGCAAATTGTGGTGCTTTTCTCTTTCTATGGAATGACCCTCAACTTATTTACATATAAAAATCCATAATTTTGGTCCCAAAACCTGCCCTTGATTTGTACTTAATTATATATGGTAAGTAGATGAATTATATATATTAAAGAGGGCATTCTTGAGTGATTGCAACACATACATGAAATGAATACATAGGAAAAGCTCAAACTTTGCATCCAGACTAAATGTCACTTAAATCAATAATTTCAGTTGGTCACTCACAAAGTAGTTTTGCAGCTTTTTAAAAAATGGTATATGTCTTCAAGCTATTCTCACGACTTGTTGTTTTAGAACCATTCGGAACCACAGTGGCATCTGTGGAAAAAATATTTTTCCCGAAGCAACAGGGCAGAGTTGTGATAAGTGAACCATCTATTTGTGAAGATACTTATAGCTATACATCAGAGATTGCTTTTTGCTAGGAGGTTAAATGTCATGTTTTCAAATACTGGAATATAGCCTTATTGGTTGCTATGAAGAAAACACATTTCTTGCGATACTCACCAGTAAATCAGTCAGTCAGTGACTTGAAATTGAAGGTTTAAGTTTTCCTTCAAAAGTATGTGTATGTGTGCCAGGACAAATTTTCATTGTGACTTTTTTCCTACTAACATTTTTGAGTTGTATGTACACATAAGCAGATTTCCTGGTAAGAAGTCACATTATTTTTTCATCTATGAAAACCTCAGAGCTTTAATTTTATCTCCTTTTTTAAAAAAATTACTGACAGTGCAAGTCTTTTGCAATTCAGCTTTTATTTCTTCCAATCTGTCTGTTCTTACAGGGAACTTAATGTATTATGTTCATTTTCACAACTCTTCTTTACTCATTAAAAGCACATGTATTAATGACATTTTGACAGCTATTAAATAGAGAAGTCATCTGTGCTACTAAGAGAAAGATCTACGCTAGTGCAAAAGCTGAGGTCCAAAGAAGGATAAGGGAACTCAAGAACATCTGGTGGACAAAGAAGGCTGAAGAAATCCAACACCTGGAAGATACCCATGATGTTCAGGGACTTTTCAAAGCCACAAAGGTCATCTATGGACCAAGAAACCACAACATACAGCCTCTACACTCATCAGATGGAACCAAACTTCTGAAGGACAAAAAATCAATTGCACTACTTTGGGAAGAACACTAGCAAAGCCTCCTGAATCACAGCTCCAATGTGATCGAAGAGGTTCTGTCACAAATCCCACATCAACAAACCAGGGATGAGCTTGCAGCACTGCCTAGTTTGGAAGAAGTCAGCAATGCCATCAGCCAACAAAAAAATAACAAAGCCAGTAGACCTGATGGGATCCCTGCTGAAATCTTTAAAGAGGGAGGACCTGAGCTGACACAACAACTCCACCAGCTCATAGAAAAAGTGTGGGTGACCGAGAAAATCCCAGCAGATTTCAAGGATGCCACCATCACTACCCTCTTCAAAAAAGGGGAAAGAACACACTGCGGAAACTATTGAGGTATCTCCCTTCTAACCTCCGCTGGGAAAATCCTCGCAAGAATCATTGCAAAGTGCCTTCTATCCATCTCAGAGGACACCCTCCCAGAATCCCAGAACAGCTTCCACCCCTCCAGAGGAACAGTGGACATGAACTTCACTGCACGGCAGCTCCAAGAAAAAAGCAGGGAACAAAATCAACCACTGTACATGGCATTCATTGACCTTGCAAAGGCATTTGACACAGTGAATCGCAGGGCTCTCTGGACCATCCTCCAAAAAATCAAGTGCCCTACCAAATTCGTGAACATTCTGCGGCTCCTCCATGATGACATGATGGCAACAGTATTGGACAGAAATTGCTCCCAAAGTGACTCATTTAAGGTGGAATCAGGTGTCAAACAAGGATGTGTTATTGCCCCAACCTTATTTGCCAACTTCATTGCATGATATTTCATTTTGTTGATGGGAAGCTTCCTACTGGAGTGGAAATCATCTATCAGACAGATGACAAGCTATTTAACCTCAGCAGACTGAAAGCCAAAACCAAGTTTACAACATCTGTTGTAGAACTCCAATATGCTGAAGACAACCTTGTTCGTGCGCATTCAGAAGAAGACCTATAAGCCACTCTAAACACCTTTGTAGAAGCATACGAGAAGCTTGGCCTGTCATTGAACATTGAGAAAACAAAAATGCTCTTCCAGCAGTCACCAGCCAATCCCTCTCCAATGCCAGAAATACAGCTTAATAGTGCATTAGAAAATGTTGATAATTTCTGCTACCTTGGTAGCCACCTCTCCACAAAAGTCAACATTGACACTGAAATATGACACCACCTGAGCTCTGCAAGTGCAGCATTTTTCTGAATGAAGCAGAGAGTGTTTGAGGACCAGGACCTCCGTAGGGATACCTTGCTTGTTTATAAAGCTATTGTCCTCCCAATCCCGCTATACGTCTGCGAGACATGGACTATCTACAGATGTCACATGCAACTCCTAGAATGATTCCATCAGCGCTGCCTCCAAAAAATCCTGCAAATCTCTTGGAAAGACAGGTGGACAAATGTCAGTATGCTGCAAGAAGCAAAGACCACCAGCGTTGAAGTGATGGTCCTCCGCCATCAACTCTGCTGGACCGGCCATGTTGTCCGGATGCCCGACCACTGTCTCCCAAAGCAGTTGCTCCACTCTGAACTCAAGAATGGAAAATGGAATGTTGATGGGCAGGAAAAGAGATTTAAAGATGTGCTCAAAGCCAACCATAAAAAAGTCTGGCATAGATGCTGAGAACTGGGAAGCCCTAGCCCTTGAGCACTCCTGTTGGAGGTCAGCTGTGACCAGCAGTGCTGTAGAATTTGAAGAGACATGAATGGAGGGCAAAAGAGAGAAACGTACCAAGAGGAAGGCGCATCAAGCCAACCCCGACCGGGACTGCCTTCCACCTGGAAACCAATGCCCTCACTGTGGGAGAAGATGCAGGTCAAGAATAGGGTTCCACAGTCACCTACGGACCCACTGCCAGTACACTGATCTTGGAAGACTATCCTACTCGGACAACAAGGGATTGCCTAAGTAAGTAAGTAAGGAAGTAATTAGATTATCTCAATCAATTGAGGATTTGAAGATATATTTGCCTGATCACCTAGCAATATGATTTCTCACTAAAGAACTGAAATGGTGGGGAACACAAAACATTTCTGCATTGTTTGCAGTACCTTTTGAAAAATAAAAAAGTTTCTTTTTCACAGCCAGATAAAAGTTTCAAAATAATATACCAATATGTCTAGCAACACTCATACAGTTAATTAACCTCAAGTCCAAAGAGACATAAACTTCAGTACAGTTGAGAAGCTAATTTAATGTAGACCAAAAACTTTTCAAGCTGACCTACAACCTTGACAGATAGCTGCAAATAAGATTACATACTTTTTGACTTTAAACTGGATGTCTGAAAAATATTTTCAAGTCAGTTCAGGATTCATGGTTTAGCACATTTCTAATACTAACCATGTGTGTGTTAGAAATGTCAATACTACTGGTAATTACTCATTTCAAGGGAGAAAAATGAGTTTCATCATTATCAAGAAACTGTATGATAAACTATAGTTGACCAGCAAGAATTTTGTGAATTTTCCTACCAGTCTTCAAATTTCCTTGACTGTTAAACATACATAGGAAAAGTGTGGATTTTTCTGGTCATAGCAAGCTTGGAAAAAACTTCAGTTAGACTAAGTAATAAAAGCAATGTTTGCAAATGCAACAAAGAGAGAACTAGGAAAGGGGGTTTCCCTTTTTCATTCAAGTGCATAACTTGGAAAAAATAATTTCCAGCTAGATTCTCATTTGTTTGACTTTCTGAATTTATTTGAAAGACTTGATCTGAGCAACTATCATTCTAACTTACCGTGCCATGCCTAATGTAGTACATGGCATCATGAAAGTTTGCACCCCATGACATCAGCAAGGGACTGTGTCTAATGTGTCTCAAGTTTTGCTCCTGAAATTTCAAAAGTTGGAATATTTTGGTTCAATACATTTTATTACAATCCAAGCATTAATATAGTTATTTGGAGGTGGTAGAATACAGTTTACTTGAACTTTTGAGAGAGAGATATAGGAATACATTGCTAGTCACTACATTGACAACACAGACCCAAAATATTTAGTTGAAGGTAGAATTTCAAAATCCATGTCTAAGCGTCACAAGTGAACTGGCTTAAATTCTAGCATGTTAAATTACAAATGACATTATTTTGTAGCCCCATTCTCTGAATTTAAAACTTACTTTTAAAATCTGGATCTTTTACTATCAAATCTATCACATATGCCTATACCATCTGTTTCCTTATTATCAACAGGAGAAACAGATGTGAAGCAAACTTTGTTTTGAACATGTTCCGAATCATTTATATTAATCATCAAAGGCTCTACACCTACTGAATTTTTTTAAAAAAATGTCTTTCCAGTGTATATACATAGATTGAATGTGCCTTCTTCCAGATTTTAGTAATTTGGATTGCTTTGATCTAAAATTAGTGTGCTAATTATACATGCCGATAATATTGTTTGAGAATCAAATAGAAAAATGTGAGAGTGTTTTTGTAAAGTTCTGCTTTGTTGCATTTTTGTTTGTTTTTAAGATCCAGCAGTTTAAGTTCAGTGCCTAAAGTACCATCTTTGGGGAATTAGAATGTGATTATGGATTTTATGCTTTTTATAATTACTGTATATACTCGAGTATAAGCCTAGTTTTTCAGCCCCTTTTTTAGGCTAAAAAAGTCCCATTCGGCTTATACTCAAGTCAAGATTATTTATTATTTAATTCTATTATTATTATTATTATTATTACATTTATTATTTTACTCTATTATTGTTATTATTAAATTTATTATTTTACTCTATTATTACAGTTATTATTACATTTTTATTACTTTACTCTATTATTATTACATTTATTATTTTACTCTTTTATTACTGAAAGGATGTGCAAACATATTTACACTGAAAAAGGTTGGTATCATGGTTTAATCAGAGTTGGACAGTCTTATCTTAAATTACGGTTTTATGTAAATATTCAAAAACATTTAACCTACTGATGCCTCAATTAATGTCATAGTATTGGAATCTATTTTTATTTTGGAATTTACCAGTAGCTGTTGCATTTCCCACCTTTGGCTTATATTCGAGTCAATATGTTTTCCCAGTTTTTTGTGGTAAAATTAGGTGCTTCGGCTTATATTCAGGTTGGCTTATACTCGAGTATATATGATATTTGTATAACCTACTCATTGTCTACTAGTGGGGATAGAAGTGGGTTGGTGGAGACTTGATTATTGCAGTCATGCAAAAAGTAAGAAAAAACTAGAATAACCAACATGACATAAAAGAGGTTATTGAATGCTTTAAACAAAATTATTTTAAGCTAAAAATCAGATCACCTAGCATTTTGTGTATCTATGTGTATGTAAAGAGATAGATATGAGAGGCAGCATCACATAGAGTTGAGCTTTGGTTCACAACTCTAGAGGCCAGGGTTTAAATCCCTGTTAATTTTTGCATTGTTCATGACTGGCTACCGCAAATTAAAATATCAATAGCAACACACCCCACCAACAAAATTATATATATTTTCAGCAGATTTTTTTTTAAAAATCTTTCCATAAATGAGGGCTATCCATAAGTCATTAACATGTAGCATAGCTAAAAGGGATGCCTGCTATGCTTTCTTTTGGTGCTTACCTTCTGTTTGCATCAGTCTTGATAGACCTCCAAACAGAAGAAAAGTCTTCAAAAAGATGATTTCCCATGTGGCAACCATATTTATAAACAGAATCAGGAAATGATGCCTAAACACTGCAACAGTGCATGGAAAAGCCAAAGGAATGAACAAGCCTATGGTTTAGCAGGGATTACATTACAGAGCATCAAAATTACAAAAAAATAAAACACAGTCACAGTTGTCTGTATTTTGGCTACATCTGGGGTTATGGAGAAATAAAAGCATTGCTCTATAAAAGAATTCTCTCTCTTGCTGCAGATACACACACACACACACACATACACACACCCAATTTCCATATATGGGAAATCAATCACCTTTTAATTCTTAGCATTCTGCAGAATGAAAAATGAAACCCTTAAACAATGTTTTTAAAGTGAGATTTTTTCCCCCCCAAAGTACAGCTATATGATCAGGAATTACTAATCTTGTGCATTTACATAAAAGATGTGTTGATTGGCTATGACAAACAGCATTACATCATTGAAGATAAACTTATGTATATTTATCAATAAATTGACATAACAATAGGTGAGAATATTTATATGTAATAAAGACTCTTTAAAAAATCTGATTTGTACTAGGCAAAAGTCTTTTGTTCATTGGTTTGTATTAGGGGTGTGCAATTCGGTTAAACCCTGAATTGCTGTTTTCAGTGTCCGGATTTCAGTGACCCCCCCCCCCCCACAATCCATTTTTCAGGAGCCTCCAAATTTGGATGGGGGAGGAGGAATCAATTTTTTTGTTTGGCAGCTGAAAGATCCAGGAAGATATTTCTTCACCAATGGTCAATTTACGAGGCTCCCATTCCTGTCATTTTTAGGGCATCAGTCTTAAGAAACCCCTGCTTCTGGCATCCTTCCCTTTGATCTCCTTCAGAAAGTCCTAGGTTAAAACATCAGGTTTAAGAAACCATGGCTTCTACCATCCTTCCTTTTAATTTCCTGGAGCTAGCCCAGGGTTAAAACATCAGACTTAAGAAACTCCTGCTTCTCCCTTTTGTGAAGGCAGTTGTTTTCAGTAACCACATGGTCTGTTGAGGCCGATAAAAATATGGTGGTGGTGCCTGTGCTGTTATGGCTGACCGAAAGAGCCAAACCAGCTGGAGCCTGTTTTTCAAAACAGATACGTGCACAGCCCTAGTTTGTATTAAGCAATGCAAATACTCTTGTTAGAGTCTTCTCAAGCTTCCTTGTTCATGAATTTATATACTTTTCTAATTACCTTCAACAGATTGAGAAATTCGCTTTCTCTTCTGTGCTTTCTTTTCCAAATGAGAACCCCATGGATCATCCAAACTCACCTTCTTTTATCAAAAATAAATATAACATCATAGCACTATCATTCCCAAAATCAGTTATTCTTTCAGTCCCCAACTGTATTCCAGTGCAGTAGCTTAAAACTTCAGGGGGCTATTTAGAAATCTTGTTTAGACAGACATCTCAAGAAAAGAGGTAGTCAAAATGGCGATGGAATGCAATCACTGTAACAATGGGATTTGCCATGCACTGCAGCAAATCTGGAAGGGCCCAGCATGGGGCGTGGGGAACCCATTACCCCATGCCCCATATTGCCAGACTCCCCTCCCCCCCCCCCCATTATTTTCTATGCAACATCAGAATAATCTTGTGTTGCTGTGGTGGCTTACATGCGTTCACTTCACTTGCAGCATGGAGCTTCGTCGGAAGTCAATCAACATCATGGGATGGGAGCTGGTGGGCTCCATGCTGCAAGTGAAGTGGAAGTGTCATACAAAGAGCAATTCTGCCCATCTGATGAAGCTGTAAGGGTACAATTGTTGGTGTCTCATTCTCTGCAATACTAGGAATTTCAGGGCTAAAGAGGAATTTTGGAGAGCAGAATTCTTATTTAGGGAGCAATGTTTTCTTTCCTTTATAGCTACACCTCTGGTGACCTTCAGACTTACAGGGCACATTTCACTACCAGAACAAAAATAAACCAATAAGGGAGAGAGGTCTTCAGGGGATGTACACAGAGCAATCTAAGTTACAGAGTACCTATTTTCAGGTCCTTACATTTTTCATAGATGTGACATAGAAATGCTCTCCTGAAAAAAAGGGGTAGGTAGGCTGGTATAGGAGGAGATTCTCTTGCACATTGAATTTATGCCATTTCTAACTGTAAAGATAATCGAGACCTGGAGACAAACTGACATCCAATGTTGTTGGTGCAAATGTGGGATAATAGGTACTTGTGGGTATTCATTTGATCAAATTTAGTTTTTTCCCCAGAAAATAACCCAGAAAAACCACTGCTGTAGCATGGAAAAGCAATATAACTGTAGATTTTAATTCTATGATCTCTCTTCTGCTTTGTTCTGTTCTTCTTGTGTGGTTGTTTTAACTTGAGAATCCACATCTGTTGCATTTTTATTACCTTGGTTCTGCTTGGGATGATTTCATTTTTTTTCCAGCAGATGGATATATAGTTTAGAGTAGTAAATCTAAACGCAAGAGAAGCCATCATCTTCTTCCCTTGACATTTATTTCTTTATTGTTTGAGTTTTTAAAAAATATTATTGTGCCTTAGGATTAATCTTCATGCATGTTTTAAAATGCCTGAACATCTCTTTTGATCAAATGAAAACATGCAGCACTACATTCAAAGCTCATCAATTCTTGAAGTGTTGTGGGGAGACAAGCCAGTCTCAAACTTTTATAAAAGAATGGTCCAGCATACCAAGAATGATTTCACCCTATGAGGTACACTTGGCAATGTTGATTAATCAAAAATGTTTAAAAAGCCAAAGATTCTAAATCCCAAGCAAACAATGTTTATGTGTATCTCAATGAAATTAGCAGACAAATTCAGAATTAAACATCATCTATTTTTTCCAGTAATAGCAGTAGTCATACATTAAATATTTCTAATGGAACTGTACACATTGCATTCTATATGAACAAAAAAAGCTCACAGATGATAGCCAACTATGCATTAACATGCCATACAAAATGCCTAACAATCACCAACATATTGCATTGTAACCCACTTTTTAGGTCACTGCAATGATCATAATGCAATTCTAACTGCAGATTTATTTATTTATTTCAATATTTCTATCACTGTCCTATATCAAGCAATCTCAGGGAAGCTTACAAATATCTCAGGGAAGCTTACAAATATGATTAAAAAGTGAAATAATAAAAATAAAACACATTAAACAATGTAAGTTAAAAGCAAAATTTTTTAAAAAAGTATATAAAGCAGTTTTTACATTGAACCAATTTGGCAAAGACCCAAGTTTTAGCTTGATGCATAAAAAGGCATGGGTTTTTTTTTTTGTATAAGTTGGTTTACCAAGGGAAGAACATTCTACCATTGGAATGTCCTCCTATATCCTCACACATACAATTATGTATAAGTCTAGAAATTTTAGTCACAAAATCATCCCAAAGGTCAACTTATCTATAGGTTTATGTGAATACTGTACCTTCTCTTATTTTTAAAAAGGAACCAATTTCTACTCTGAATAAACTGGCAAAACGCAAGCGCTTAGTCCATTCCAGGCTAACCTAAAAGAAATACTGATAAACTCCACTGTCTTTGTGGTTGCTGCTTCGGGATATTTTGAATGTTTGAGTGAGAAAATGGCAGTGGCAAACAAGGACAGCTGTCCACCAAGGTAACATTGATGCTTTCCCCTCTGTGGAATAACCCTCAATTTATCCATGGATCACATCAAAACCCATCATTTTAACCTGTCTAAATCACTTCTTAAATAGTGAGGGACCACTCATGAAAATCCCATTAATCATATGGATCAGCTTAGCACTAGCAATAGAGATAGTCCCAAGCAGTCTAGAAGCCTCATCCCATTTGCTGCTGGAATTGCCACCCATCTGACAATGCCTGGCATGGGGTGTGGGAAACCTGTCACCCCACACCTTGCATCACCTGGCCTCATCCCACAGGGGAAGCATCTGCTGCCTGGCTGCCACCCATCTTCCCCCCATTGATCTGTATGCAACATCTGTATCCGGCGGCATATGCTAGCTTCTCTTCCCTTTTGCCATGGAGCCCCACCATAAGAAGCTGTGCATTGTAGAATGGAAGCTGGCAGGCTCCATGGCAAAAGGGAAGGGGAACTGGTTTTGCCACCAATTTAAGCACTGTCTGATGATGTCATATACACACACATATATGTTCCATCAACATGGAACATATATTAATTACCTAGATTCTAATCATATCCTATGCATTTTCCTTTCCCCCTTTTTAAATTCAGATTTTTTAAATATATGAAAATATTTTAAACATCATGGAAAGAAAAAAAACAAAACAGTTGTCAAACTGCAATCAAACTTGATTGATTCATTAGGGAGTGTGGGACAGCTGACTCAAACAGGGGTTCTGGGAAGGGATTGTGAACATTCCTCCTGAGTTTCCTGTATTTGTAGGAAGACAGAGCTGTGCATGTCATATGTCCTCTCTCTTTCTCAGTATGGAGTGAAGCTGGAATAGAGCCAAACCTTGTCTTTCACCCCTGGCAGCAAAGTATTTTGTCTGTCTGTGAATACAAACTCAAAATAAAGGGTCTCGGGACTTCCAAAAAAGTGAGGAAAACTGAATAAAAGTGCCCTCCCTCTTTCTGCCTGAGAGACCACCTCCTCATGAATCTCTAAGTCCAGTGGTACAACTCCGAGGTTAACTCCTCAAGATAACTCTTTTTGAATGAAATAAATTAATTCAAGAAAAGCATTAAAACTACAACAAACACAATTAAAACACACCAGCAAAAAGAAAATTCTAACCAGCCACCAATAACTCTCTCTCCTATATATATATATATACTTTCCCTTTCCCCAACTCAGTTTCTTTCAACTTAACAGCTGAAAATATGTTGCACTTAAGCAATTTTCTCTGAATACGGAATTCAAATGAATCTATGCAATTCTTCTTCCTCCCCAGGAGCTAATTCCATAATCAGCACTCTGGTTGGGAAGGGAAGATATTTTTGTCATCAACTTTCAGAATACCTCTGACACCCCTTCTCTCACTTATTAAAAACCATCTCTTCAGGCGTATGATTTCCCTGTGCCCTGCAAGACATTAGCACTTTCTGTCCTAGCCTTAGAAGTCAAATTCACAGTCTGTTCTTCAACTCAACTTTCTTTCTCATCTCAAATTGCTTTCCTTGGTGCCTGTTTTCCACTCAGATTGTGCTAGCAAGGAAAAAAATCTCTTTCTTTTAAAGAGTTCTTCATAGCAAATCTTTCACCATAAGAATCAGTGCAACTTTCACCCATGTCCTTCTGTGGTCCTGCATTAATTCTATAGTGTAGGTGCACCCTCAGTTACAGTTTCATACAAATTCAGGTCTCAAAACCCTTAGCAGATTTCAAATATTTCCCATGTAAAGAGACAAAGCTATCTAGAAAGTTCGCAAAGGAGGTTAAACCTTAAAATGTGAAAAAAGAAAAGAAAAAGAAATTAAAACTGTTTTAGGACAATAGTTTTGGGATAGATCTTCAGGGCCAGCCAGTCCAATCTCATTCTGCTATTCAGGAACACACAATCAAAGCACTTCTGAAATTGGCCATCCAGGCTCTGTTTAAAAATCTTAAGAGAAGTAGATTTCACAGAGTTAAACTCCAGGAGTCACTGCCGGGTTAAGAGCACAGTGTGATGGCAAACAAATATATCCCGTCTTGGCTTACTTTGCTTTAAATCACATGTTGATCAGGTGTTTTCAACCAATGCTTTCTGCTGGAGAAGCTCAAAAACAATTAATAATATATTCAGTTGATCTGGAATCAGTGGAGCTATGTACATGACAGCTGTTAACAGGTTGGGGGGCTACCTGTGTAGGGACACTGAAGCAAACCATATTTCCTAATCTGAGTCAGATTAAATGGCTGTGTGGAAGGGATTTCTGTTATATACACAACTTCCTGGTCTGCCAAGATAATCTCATATTCCATTTAGTAGCTTTTGAGGTCACTAAGCAGAACAGCCATGTCACAATTTCTGGATGTTAACTAGAATCACAGAGTTCGAAGAGACCTCGTGGGCCATCCAATTCAACCCCTTGCCAAGAAGCAGGAAAATCACATTCAAAGCATCCCCGGCAGATGGCCATCCAGCCTCTGTATAAAGCTCCCAAAGAAGGAGCCTTCACCACACTCCAGGGTAGAGATCTCCACTGCTGAACTGCTCTCACAGTTAGGAAGTTTTTCCTAATGTTCAGGTGGAATCTCATTTCCTGTAGTTTGAAGCTATTTTTCTGTGTCCTAGTCTCCAGGGCAGTATAAAACAAACCTGCTCCCTCCACCCTATGACTTCCCCTCACATATTTATACATGGCCATTATGTCTCCTCTCTGCCTTCTCTTCTGCAGGCTAAACATATCCAGCTCTTTAAGCAGCTCCTCATAGGGCTTGTTCTCCGGACCATTGATCATTTAGTCACCCTTCTCTGGACACATTCCAGCTTATCAACATCTCCCTTAATTCTGGGCACCTTGTGGTGCCCAGAATTAGACACAGTATTCCAGCTGTGGTCTGACCAAGGCAGAATAGAGGAATAGCATGACTTTCCTGCATCGAGACACTATACTCCTATTTATGCAGGCCAAAATCCCATTGGCTTTTTCAGTTGTTGCATGAAATTGTTGGCTCATGTTCAACTTATTGTCCACAAGAACTCCAAGATCTTTTTCAAATGTACTGCTGTCGAGCCAGGTGTCCCCCACTCTGTTTCTTTGCATTTAATTTTTTCTGCGTAAGTGGAGTATCTTGCATTTGTCCCCGTTGAACTTCATTTTGTTAGTTTTGGCCCATCTCTCTAATCTGTTAAGATCATTTTGAATTCTGCTCCTGTCCTCTGGAGTATTGGCTATCCCTCCTAATTTGGTGTCATCTGCAAACTCGATGATCATGCCTTCTAACCCTTCATCTAAGTCATTAATAAAGATGTTGAACATAACCGGGCCCAGGACAAAACCTTGCGGCACTCCATCGTCACTTCTTTCCAGAATGAAGATGAAGCATTGGTGAGCACCCTCTGGGTTCATTCACTTAACCAATTACAGATCCACCTAACTGTAGTTTTGCCTATCCCACATTTGACTAGTTGGTTTGCCAGAAGCTCATGGGGGATTTGTCAAAGGCCTATCTGAAATCCACATATGCTACGTCCACAGGGTTGCCTGCATCTATCCAGTTTTTAACTCTATCTTTTACTCATTTATCTTTTACACAGTAAAATATAACAGAGTAAAAGAAATAAAATCTAGAATCATAGAATCATAGAATCAAAGAGTTGGAAGAGACCTCATGGGCCATCCAGTCCAACCCCCTGCCAAGAAGCAGGAATATTGCATTCAAATCACCCCTGACAAATGGCCATCCAGCCTCTGCTTAAAAGCTTCCAAAGAAGGAGCCTCCACCACACTCCGGGGCAGAGAGTTCCACTGCTGAACGGCTCTCACAGTCAGGAAGTTCTTCCTAATGTTCAGATGGAATCTCCTCTCTTGTAGTTTGAAGCCATTGTTCCGCGTCCTAGTCTCCAAGGAAGCAGAAAACAAGCTTGCTCCCTCCTCCCTATTCTGTTATCTTTTATTTCTGACTATTGATCAAAGATTTAAACAGAAATTTGTAGAGGAAATGGGGCAGGTGGGCAAAGGGGTGAAGCTTCACTCCCCTACCCCTCCCCCCCTTTTGCCCCTTTCCATCTAGGAGGCTTAACTCGGCTACCATAGCTGGAATTGTTTTCACTGCATAATAATCACACACCCATTTTTTCATCTGAAATAAGAGGATAAAAATTATGACAATTATGCAGTGGAATACGGTATGTATCACATAACTGTCAGTGCACTGATTATGGTTTTCTTTGGTTTAGAGAAGGTATACTCAAAATTGATCACTGGAAGATTGTCTCTGTGACGAAGGCTGCTTTAAATAGTATCAACTGCTGTAATGGCCAGCAGCCTCTTCTCACCAAGATCAAGGATCTTTGGCACAAGAGGTTGCAGGTCAGGTGGCCTCAGAGTGAAAAGCATACTGAATTGGGTGATGAAACAAGATTTTAAGCCATCATACCAGGAGGCAGAGCTTTGAAAAGCAGAGTTGTTCATGTGCAAAATGTAGCCTGCTAACAATCTGCTATCTTAGTCAGTATTCATGAGAGCAGTTTCCAAGTAGAGGTAAGTAATAGTCCCATGATATTCTGCACTGATCAGATCTCATCTGGAGTATAGCATTTAGTTCTGAGTGCCTCATTTTAAGTAGTAGACAGTCAAGTTGGAGGGGGTTTGGAAAGGGATTTGAAAAAGGGTAATGAGTGCAAAAAGAGGTATAGAGAATAAAACATGGGGAAAGGTTGAAGACACTGTGCATGTTCAGCTTGATGAATAGAAGACTAAGGGATGATATGATTGCATTATGTAAATATTTCAAGGGCCACACAGAGATGATGTGTGGTCTTCCCAAGGGGGTAGAACCAGGTGTAATGGTTTTCAGGAGGGTAGGTTTCAACTGAATATTGGAAGAAACTTCTTGATTGTGGTTCAGGAATGGTACTAATGGCCTAGAGAGGAGGTGGAGTCTTCTTTAGATATCTTCAAGATGAAATTGGACAGCTACCTGCTGAGGATGCCCTACGTGGAGATCCTGCAATGAATAGCATTTTTGGACTCAATAGCTGTTGAGGACACATTTTATGATCCCATATTTCTATGAAATAATATTATACTATCTGTAGACTAAATAAATAAAAAGACCGTCTTCACACTTGTAGGATCTCCACACTTGTAGGATCTCCACGTAGGGCATCCTTTGATTGACCCTTTATGAGTGGTGAAACATGATAAACATGTTTTTAAAGGATATTTCAGCTGTTATCAACTAACTGCAAAGAATAAGATCATAATGGCATATTAATTAGCTCTCATCATTTAAAACTATCTTATGAGCTGCACACTGATTGAATTATGGCTCATTAAGAATATCATGATACTAACATTATATAACAACATTTTAAAAATTATCTGTTCTTGGATTGAAAGTGTGATTTCCCATTTAATTGTGCATTCTTGCATTGAAAGTAGTTGTTATACTCCAGAAACTTCATTTTTGTGGCTGCCACAATCTATGTTGTATTGTTTGAAACTCTGAGATATTCATAGCAAAATGTGTTGCAATATGTCCCACAAAGTTTTTGCAATTTAATAAACCTTTTCCATGTTTTTATAATAGAACCAATTAAGATATGACATTTATAACCCGGGAACAAAAATCATGTTACATAGTGAAATGCTAATAATCATCACTCACTTTACTCATTCCTTTTGATGTTGTTTATATTCTGAAATATTCTTTCTGGTATGGGGTGAGATAAATAATTTTTAGTTAATGCTCACCCTCAACAATTTTGACATTGAATTTCAAGTCACAAGTGTGAAGACGGTCTTTTTATTTATTTCATGCAATTGTAAAAAAAATGAAAGGAAAAAATTCTCTGTCTGGATATATTTATGTCAATTATCCCCCCTTCACCCCATGGTATATGGGACACTTACTATCTTTTTACTTCATTTAGGCTATCACACATTGTTTAATTATATTAGCCAGAAATTGAACATATTGGGAGAGAGTGTCTAAAAAAAGTCAAAGAGAAAATATTACATATAATGTCATGAGTCAATATTAACAAATGGTGACATTTTATGATCCTCTTCTACTTCTTCAGTCTTCTTTGAAATATTACATGAAAGCTATCTGTGTAAATATTATGCACTGGGTACAGAGTGTCATCTCAACTAGCGACAGATGAGAAATTTATTGGCATCATCATTCTTTAAGGCAAAGTTATGAGATTTGTGTCTCCCAAACCTATGGACAAATTGAACTATATTTGCATTTTCTGGACTGTGCACATAAAAATAGGAATAATTGGAAAAAGTACACTCAAACTGAGATGGGCAAAAGATATGTTCATTGACATATATTAAGGAAGTATATGTGCAACATGATATGAGAAAATACTTGGTAAAATATGTATATTTTGGAAATTGTATATAAAATGCACTTATATATATGAAATGCATAGGTAACAAAAGGGAAAATGTAAAAAGGCACTGAATTGAGCTTGATGTGTCATTATAGTCTGTTGGGGGAGAGCGGCTTTTGGAGGTCCTAAAACAACTCAGGAATAGATGGACAGGTACTTAAACAGTTTTAAACAATTTGCACCTGCCCCTTCACCTGGACCTGCCCCCTCACCTGCAACTGTCCCTTTCCCTACACTTGGAAGGTCTCATTCATCAGTTTGGAACCACTTCCATCTGAATCTAGAAGATCACAAGCAGGCAGTGTGCTAGCACTGTAATGGCAAGGTGAGCAGGGTGAACTCCACCTTCCTGATAGTCTAACAGCTGTTGGAGCAGCAGAACGTGATCCCCAGCCCATCTGTGAAAATGCAGCATCTTGCTGCCATAATGAAGCAGGGCTATGACAATATCTCCCAGCTGGTCTTTGTGCTCCAGCCCTTCCTGGAGACAACAGAGACCACGAGTGCTTTGACAACTCTTCTCAGTCTGGTGTTTCCTTTGGTGGTGGGACTGAAAGAACACTTAGAAGGGCTGGGGCGGGGGTATGGCTCACAGCCTGACAGTGGCTGACACCCCAGGTGCAGAAGGTGGTGAAGCACTTGACTACAATTTCCCTCAGTTTGTAAACAGGAAATCAACCAATGTGCGTATTGTTGTATTCATTAATTGGATGTAGCTCCACCCCACATCAACTAAAGTAAAATTAAGCAGATACAGTTTGATATCTTCACATTTTCTAATTAACATTTTTCTCTTTTTTACCCCAGACAGATTTAGCCAACAATCAGTGTGTCATGTACGACATCCAGGAAATGTATTAAAAAGCTCATTAGCAGCTATATTTTAGTTATTCTTATTTGATTTATATCCCATGTTTCTACGTGGGGCTGCCCTTGAAGACGGCCCGGAAGCTCCAGCTAGTCCAGCGCGCGGCAGCCATGTTGTTAACCGGAGCGGGACGCAGGGAGCACACAACGCCCTTGTTGTCCCAGCTCCACTGGCTGCCGATCTGCTACCGGGCCCAATTTAAGGTGCTGGTGTTATCCTACAAAGCCCTAAACGGTTCCGGCCCAAAATACCTTGAGAACCGCATCTCGGCCTACGAGCCCACGAGGACCTTGAGATCATCTGGGGAGGCCCTTCTCTCGGTCCCGCCTGCCTCACAGGCACGCCTGGCGGGGACAAGAGAGCGGGCCTTCTCGGTGGTGGCCCCCCGGCTATGGAACTCCCTCCCTGCTGAAATCAGACAGGCGCCTTCCCTCATGGCCTTCCGTAGGGGCCGGAAAACCTGGCTCTTCGAAAAGGCCTTCAACTAAGTGCTATGCTATGCTATGTTTTTGGAATGACCACCGGAATGGACTATGACTATGAGATTGACTATGACCCCAAACAAGACGAAGCGGATTTTTAGTTTAATTAGTTGTGTATTAGTAAGATGTTGTGTTATGGTCTTAATCTACTGTAAACTGTTGTCTTTCTATGTTCTATGTTCTGTACACCGCCACGAGTCGCCCTCGGGCTGAGAGTGGCGGTTAACAAGTGCAAATAATAAATAATAAATAAATAAATAATAAAAACCAGTTTCTTCAACTTTATCTTCTATGAGCCTTGACCAGTGTAACTGATGCTAAAAGGTGATGGGAGTCACCGTTTAACAAATCTGGAAAACATTACCAATTTTAGAATTAGACCAAGAAATCAGGGTCAAACTTTTAAAAATGGTTTTGTTTACTTATTGCAATATTCTTTTGCACTGATGACAGAACCAATTTTGCTTTTCTTGATTAATCCCCATCTCAAGCAAACATTCTACGCTCTTGAACATCTGGTTTAATTTTATTACCGAAAGCAAGCAATGTTTTTCCGTTATTTAAATACTGTCCAAACATGTTTAGTATAATTGAAGTAGCTGTGCTATTATGTTTTTCATGAGAAATTTTAATTTTCTTTTACATAGCTTCTAACATTTAATGTTCACTGCATCCTTATTTGTCACCTTTAGCCAATAAGCAGAAATTATAGGCAGGATTCCTTAGTTCATAAGAATTCAGGAGTAGGTAGAGCAGCCATTTTGAAATTCCTGAAATTACATTCTCAGATCTAAGTGAATAGCTGTCACTTATTCTGTATGCCTCCAGTGCACTAATGAACATCTCTGCAGGAAGTGGGGTGAGGAGTGTAAACCCGCATAGCACTTTAGAGACCATATTCCATGTTAATTGTAATTACTGTCCTTGCCTCAAACCAGTTCCAGGCATAGCAGTCGAATCACTCACACAGTGAAACTACTTCCAAGCTGTATTAAAGTTTCAGTGTAAATATGACCTTAGAATCTAAGCCTCGGTTGCTTTAAAAATTAGGTCTTAGTCATTTCTGATTTTTGGTAACCCTAAGGAGAACCTATGGCAGGGTTGCTAGATTTGTTCAGAGGGGCTTTGCCATTGTCTTTTTTTCCCCTTCTAGATGATATGACTTTCCCCAAGGTCACTCAGTGGATTTCCATTACCAAACTAGGATTTGAACCCTCATCTCCTGGAGACCTAGTCCAGTGCTCTATCTACAATACCACATTGATTCTCTCTGTGTCTCAAATGATTATTCAAATGTACACCAAATGGCATTCCTAGAAACCAGGTGAAATCAAGGCCAGCGAGTTGCATGGCAACCCTGTTCTGAGTATGGATAGTTATACAATATACAGCATGGAGCCATATGGTTAATTATGGGCTAGTGATGCTCAGGTTCTTCCTGAATCCCATTGGGAAGAAATTGGCACATGTCTCTGGGCAATATTATCTGACCCATTTTATTATGGGGTTTATAAATAGGTCTGAGCTGAGATAAAGAATGGTTGGACAATAGTTGCAGATGTTCAGGTTCCCCCCCCCCCCCTTACATTCTAAACCGAAACTGAGTAAGCTTAGGGGAAAAAATTCATTACTAATCTCCATTCTACCTTTGTCTGCTTCCACCTAAATCACGAACTTTTCATAATGTAGGGGAAGCATATCCTATTTAAGGGGAGAAATATTTTGGATGGTGAAGTCCCTTAAAGGCTTCTCTCTTCCTTTCTTCTTTTTACGAAAGCCAATCTATAAATGTTTTTCAGTTTTAATGATCACTTTGTGGTCTTTGTCTTGTGGCGTTCTAAAAGAAGATAATCACATTTTTTTTGGAATGTCTGTTTCACTAAGTTTAGTTTGTACAAGTCAGTAACATTCAGTTTTGAAAAGTCACTGCTAGCCCTAGAGGAGACTTTTCTATGTTTGACATTACTATGCCCATATTTTTATATTAAAAAGGCTCTTGAGCCATAGTAGTAGCACTTCACTTTCTGGTTTGCTTCAAATGGAATAAAGAGTCTGAGTTCTTGTAACCACTATTTCTTCCCATGATTCTTTTCCCAGTCCCTGGCTTTTTGATGTACCAGGCACAATTGATAACACATGACTTTACACTGAGCTACACAGCCCTGAGTGGAGGTGAGAGCTCAGGGTATGTAAACTCTCCAAATGTTTCTGGACTATAGTTTTCATGGGATCTTAAACCATGAGGTTAATGGTAAGGAATACTGTAGGTTGCAGGCTAAAACCATATACTGCACCATGGTCATCTCGGTCATAAAGCACAAAAAAAAACCCTAAGAGATTTCAAATAGATTTTCTATTCCTAGGTTTTTAAAGCACCTGGTCTTTTGTTTATTTCATTATTTTCTCATGGTTCCACAAAATCTCTACTATAACACACACACACACACAAGTGGTCCTTACAACACCATTTAAAATTACCACCATACCAGAAAGTATGTATAAAGCCTCTTTCTGAGACATTTCAATGTCATAGCTAAACAAAATGCACTGCTCTTTTAGGAGTTTGGAAAGCTGGCATCATTTTAACATTTTTCACGGCATTGTGCCATCATACCAATGGGACATCAAGTTTTTTTAATCATATCAGAAGTGAACTGAGGGTACATTTGTGATGCATTGAAAAAAACACAAAGTTTAAAAAACTTTGCATTATACTAAATGTCCTTTGACCAGTAGCTGGCCACTTGTAGTGCCTCTGGTGTTGCTATAAGAAGGTCCTCCGTTGTGCATGGGGCAGGACTCAGACTGCATTGTAGTAGATAGTCTGTGGTTTGCTCTTCTCTACACTTGCATGTTGTGGACTCCACTTTGTGGCCCCATTTCTGAAAGTTGGTTCTGCATCTCATGGGGACATGAGAGAAGCCTCCCCACAGGATTGCAACACATCTGATCATCCCCATTTTTGTAGAAGGCTGATTCTCTCACACCAGAGGCGACTAGAAGCAACGAGCCCTATTTCTTTTTCTTGAGCATAATACTCAGTCTATAGCTTTGCCACATGGCCACTGAGTCCACTCTGGACAGTTTGAATTTGGCTCTATTAAATGTGGTTGCCAGATTTTTTTTCATTGGGTAGAAAAAGTGGAACACCAATGCTCATTCTAAGAAAAAAGAGTAGACTTCAAATCTTACATGCAACTGAAGAGCTATGATATCAAAATGCATACTGATGTAATTTTAGAACCTTTGATTTAGGAATTTGCATTATGATCTTACATAATTAATGGAAAGTTACATATTTTCTACATTGCTTCCTGAGCAAAAGTGTTAGTATTTCTCTTGTTACAGTTTTGATCTCTTTCCAAATAACATTGTACATTTGTCCCCAGTCTTTATTTTCTTACCAGCACCAAAAGTTGCTATGTCTGTTTCTTGCCCACACAGGTGACATAAGATGATTCCTATCTCTAAGTGTTGGTTCCCTTGCTCTTTATCAGAAACACTTGCCTAGTGTTTTATTATGTCAAGTGTAGATCCATTATTTGATGTTCCTTTCTGGGAAATGTTTCTTTCCTTTAAAAAAACCTTATTTTATCATTCTGAAAGCAATTTCCTTGCATCTGTTTCTCAACAGATTGCTTGATTTCCTAAAACTACATGCGTCATGAAACACACTGAACCATTTAAAGACCATGTAAGAGCAATAAAGGCAATGAAGCATTATGAATATTCCCAAAGTCAGATTGTTATTTAATAGGTAAATCCATATAAACTTTAATTTGGAACCATAAGTCATCCTCTTATTCTCCCACCTCACCCCAAACTACCACCACCACTGCCCCAATGAAGTTTGGAGCAATTAATAAGTAATTTGGATTGGGTTGTAGGTTTTTTAGGGCTGTATGGCCATGGTCTAGAGGCATTCTCTCCTGACGTTTTGCCTGCATCTATGGCAAGCATCCTCAGAGGTAGTGAGGTCTGTTGGAATTAGGAAAAGGGGTGTATATATCTGTGGAATGACCAGGGTGAGACAAAGGACTCTTGTCTGCTGGAGCTAGGTGTGAATGTTTCAACTGACCACCTTGATTAGCATACAATGGGCTGACTGTGCCTGAAGCAAACTTTTGTAATTTGGATTGTTTTGGTCCAAATCTAGACTGATCCAGTTCCTAATATGAATTAAAATCCAAGAATCTTTTACTTTGTGTCTCACATTAGTTTGCAGTGTAAAACCACAATGGTCATAGTGGAGCACATTTTTGCAAGTGCTTGTAGTTTTTCCTATGTGCCTTCAAATTGGCTCTGACCTGCTGAGACCCTCTCATAAGATTTTCTTGACAAGATTTGTTCAGAGGAGGATTTCTAAGGGTAGGAGATTGTGAATAGCCCAAAGTCAACTTGTGGCTTTTCCATAGCCGAGGAGAAGATTTAAACTCTGGCCTGAACAAGAGGGGAGAACAAGACAGGAGCCATGGACAGGAGTCTTACCCTTTCTTTCTGCATTGTTTTCTTATTTCAATTTTATTTATTTATTTATTTGGAACATTTGTACCCCATCCTATTTTGAGCACCAAAGAGGGGCTCTTCCTGCAGAGGTGAATCTAATCTCAGAAATAGTTAGGGATGGAAAGAATGCTGAAAGTTTTTCAAAAATTGTTTTAAAAAGAGGTTTTTCTGCACAAGCATTAATATTTCAGCATTGAAATACTATTTCTCACACAGAAAGATGCTGTTCTCCAAACCAAGATGCTGTTTTTTAACCTATTTGCAAATTTTATGCAAAATAAATCCTCTATTACAGCTTATTTCTGTGCAAAAAAACATCTTCTGGGCAGAGATTAATATTTCTGCATTGAAATGTTATTTTCTATGTAGAAAATATTTGTTGTACAAATTCTGCACAGAATAAGTCCCAAATTGTAAATAGGCTTCAAAAACTGTGGTTTTCAAATACTTCCTTGCAACAGGAAGAAATTGGCAGAAATTACTCATTATGATATTTAAAGACAAAGCTCAGTGAAAAATCACATTCCAAGTAATAGGATTTCCAGAATAGATCCTGGATGAAGACTTCTATTTCTTAATAGTTCTTATAGCAAGATGAGCTTCCATTATAGCGCCATCTTCCAAATACCAATTTTCAGATTTAGTTGTCTTCTCCCAATTGCCAGATCACAAGGGTGAAAGAGTATTTTTCTTTTTTTTTTTTTTTGCTACTGGATACAAGCATTCAGCATTCTTTCCATCCCTAACTATTTCTGAGATTAGATTCACCTCTGCAGGAAGAGCCCCTCTTTGGTGCTCAAAATAGGATGGGGTACAAATGTTCCACAATTGAAACCATAAATCTCCCCTATTATTGCAATTAGGGGCCCTTCCACATAGCCATATAACCCAGAATATCAAGGCAGAAAATCCCACAATATTCGCTTTGAACTCAGTTATCTGAGTCCATACTGCCATATATTCCAGTGCAAAGCAGAAAATGTGGGATTTTATTCAGCTGCGTTGAAGAGGCCAGAATTACAGCAACTCCATCCAAACTCAGTCTGGTAACCCTACACCAAAAGGAACTTTTAAAAACAGCAGCAGCAGCAGTAGAAACACACAAACACTATTCACAGTAACACAAGAGATCTGGCCCTGAAGACCATCTGTAATTTACCAAAATTATTTGCATTTGTATATATTATTCCACTGTTATGTCTGAAGACCTTTTTCTCACAAAAAACAAAAAGAATTTGAAAATGCTTTTTTGAGTGCCACAAGAAAACATAAAACTTTAAAAGTCTTGAATCCTCCTCAAGTTTTATGAAATAGCATGAGGAAGACAGAAGGCTAGACGTGTTTAGACAACTGAATCAGGGATCTTTATATTTAATGTTATTGATATCATTTATTTATTCATTAGAACTAGATTAATTCTTAGGCCCTTTAGAAGAGTGCTGTGTCCTAATTTGATCTGGTCATGTGTCTTAAAAAGAAACTGTTATCTTAATTAAATATCCCTCAAAATTCTCCTTTATTGAAATGCTGTAATGCTTAAATTGGGTAATTAATCCATTAATCAGTTAAGGGCACTAGAGTTAATTGACAAAAATTTAATCATTTGGCAGCCTCAATTATTTACAATAGGATTATGGTACATAGGCTCAAAACACTCTCTTCAGCTAAATATATGCTGAACAGGGACAAACTCCTGTCAATAAAGGCTTAAGGTGTAATTAATGAAGACTTCATATACCCTTTGACCTTCTCTCCATTATTTATATCCTAGTGATTAACAGAAGGCACAATAACCTGGAAAAGACCTCTACAGGTTTCTCTAGAAGTAATCTACACGTGTGTGTTAAAAGATTATTATTAACTTGGAGGTAATGAATATTCTGCTGGGATTTTGTTTTGCCCTCTTGATGGCCTACCATGCTTTGATCCATTCCCTTATTGCTCCTTGACTTCTCAAAAGGAAAATGCAATAGGAAATGTTGAGTACTGCTTCCAATGTCACATATCCAGGAGTGTGTAAGGTGAAAGGGTTACAGCTAAGATGAACTTTGAGGGTGGCAATAAAAACAATCTTAACTGAACACTAGAATGCAAAGATATTAATGGTCTGCAGCAATCCTGGGGAAAAAATAAATAAGAGGCAATGGTCATTGAATTCTTTGAGTGGGCATTCTAAAATAGTTTTGATTTACAGAAATTTCAAGCTGAGTGAATTTTTCCAAGAGGATAGTGGTTATTAAGGGTTTGTGATGAAGACAATATCCCATGTTATATGCTTAATAATCAGAGGGCCAGTTCTTATAAACTTTTTTCTACTTAGGCACACTAGTGGAAAATAATAGGGGCATGTACTGATGATACTCTGCTTTGAATCACAATTCAACACTTAGAAAATGTCTCAGTCTGTGTTTTGGAGTCACCTGCTTTGATTTAAAGGTGCCAGGTCATTACCAAATACTCCAATCCAAATATAGTGGTGACCATTGGAAAAGATTTTTTTTAAAATCCCTTGTTGGATGACATTAGATAAAATTTGAAGAAATGCTCCTATGTGAGGTGTGTGTGGGTGGGTGTATGTGTGTGTGTGTGTGTGTGTGTGTGTGTGTGTGTATATATATATATATATATATATATATATATATATATCTCAGTTGTTATTTTAGTTTTATGAACTGCAAGACATATGCAGACATTGTTGCCTCTTCTGAGGGAACAAAGATATAACAGGGATTGTGGTGCAAAAGTAACCTTTACCTTTTAAGGGTATCCAAAGATTTTACTTGCATACTGTTTCTCTGAAACAGGAAAAAACATACCAATGGATACCTTAAAGAAAAAAATTGCCAACTTTCTGAAGGATGAGACAGATCTTTGTGTGGTTGGGGAATAAATTAGACTTGACAATCTTGGCTTGACTGCATAGGGTAAACTGCTGCCTTGCACATTGCCTTGTAGGAGTTATGCACATCATACATTTATGGAAGCTTCTTGTTTATTTTACCTCACTTTCTCTCTTCCTGAATCACTTTTATTTGTCTCTTCTTGTGTTTGAAGAGCACATTTGTGGAACTACTCACTATGAGATATTACAAAACTTTTAGAAATCTGGAACATTTACTTTATTTTTTTCTTGTAAGATGACTAAGTCTATGTTATCTGCTTAAATTTAATGTGCATGAGGTGGTGAGCAATTCTTTGGATGTTTTTGCCATATTTGGGGGTTCCCTTGGGTTGTTTTATGCCAAGAAGAGGCTTTTGTACAATAGGAACTTTATAAGTTTTTATAAAGACATATTTTGGGTCTATAGTGAGTGGTTGAGCAGTGGGCAGAAACATGGCAAAAATGCTCTCATTTTTGTTTTTGCTCAAACATTTTTGGCCCAAAAAATATTCTTCTAAGTTCTGAGGACCATAATACTCTTCTTTGTTCAGGCACTATGTCCTAACCAGCTCTGATAGTGGGGTTCCAGCAGTCTTCTCAGCTTAGCTCAGCCACTGGTGCAGATGAAGCTTCAGCAGACACAAACTTGCCTGAGCAAGCTAAAGAAGAGTTAACCACACCCTCACCTGTAGAGTGGGCAGAGTATCTCAGGTTTCAGAGATTAGCTGAGAAACTATGATTAATCAAACAACAGCTGAGATCTTAAGAGAAAAGCCCTCGTGTGGTGATGCTTTGTGGCTCAAAATGTTACCAGGATTGATTCCAATATCTATCCATTGCTTGGGACTGTTTTTCAGTTACTCAAAAACCTGTAGATTTGACTTCTGGCTCTGGCATCATTGTTTGTTTGAACTGCATGTTTCAGATGCTGGACTGGGCTTTTAACTATTTTGCTGCTTTCTAAGAACACTCATAATTGGCAATTCCTATCCTGTACTGTTGGCCTTTGCCATTTCAATAAGGTTTTTTGGACTTTGGTTCCACATAGCAGCTCTGTTCATGACACCCAACTTTCATTGCACCCTCAGAGGCCAACTTTGATAAAAAAAATTGCAAAAAATATAGCCTAGTTCATACGTGGCAAAACCTTTAATCCAGACAAACTACCCTTAGTTCCTTTTTGTTATCTAGACTGCACTTCCATTTATTCATCTAACACAATTCCCTTACTGACCAGAAGTGGCAATTGAGCCATGCCAAAGAGACAATAGATCAGGAATAGGAGTCTATGAGAATACAATTTCCACAAACCAAAACCAACACTGTCAGTGGGCTGTAATTAAGGAAGCATCTGGCAGGTTTGAGATTTCCTACCTCTGTTATTATCAAAATAGCCAAGTGTAGAACAAATTTCAAAAAATGGTTCTAAAGGAATTACCATAGAAGCTTTAGATTACCGGAAGAAATAGCTGTAACAAACAGGTTCACAATCTCGTCATGTGAAGTGGAAGTAGATAAGATAGAGCATACAGTAAATGTTTTCTTGGCTGTGTCAATAAATCAATTTGTAATGGCAGAAGACTTAGTTATGCCAGTTTATTGACATAAATGTGTATTAATTATCTGATTCTTTGGACAAAACTATCTCCAACTTTGCAATAAAAGCTAAAAGCATCTACCTCTGGTTGCCAAGATATTACAAAGATGTCATGAACTTACATTGCATGGATTTTTCACGATTTGTCTCTTCAGAACTTTCATGTAAATTGTCAACTCACAGAGCTTTGAAGTGAATCACTTTGCATTAGAGATTCTCTGTAGCATGGAAATCCAGCTCCTACATTTTCATGATAAACTGAGTAAGCTGGAACATCCTATTTTCAGACATTCTTATGTCCAATATTTTTAAAAAATATATACCAAATGGATTAGGGGAATGACTATACCAGGCTCATATTGTAGCAGAGCCTCTAGCATGCCAAGCCAATGTATTTTTAAGGTAACATGGGCAAAAGCAGGGTTGCCTTGGATGATCTTACTTTTTAAAAAGACATCTTTGCATTCTTTCTCTCTAACTTTTGGACTTTTAAGATAACCCTGCATGAGCTAGGATATGTTGGCTTTACTGTACAGATATTTTTCTTCCTCTGAGTAGGTAAAGCAACAGAAAGCTGTTTCATGCCAAATATTTAAATAAAGCAAATAGAGCAAATGTGAATAGGAAGTCTTCTAATGAATAAATCTGAATAATGAAATCCCCTATGGAGAACAGAGGTTAATTCTTTCACTTGAATTTTAATCTTAACTATAAAAAAATACCAACAAGTTACCAATTCCAAACACATGAGTAAACAGAAATCAAAGTGAATGGCAGTTTTTACTCTTGTAATATACTGCAATCATGGAAAACATTGTATTACAGTAAAATACCAAAAGAGATGTTTAACCAGCGCCCACATCAAAATGGAAGTGTATTCAAAGAATCATGGAAATAAAAGGTACCTCAGAAGTCATCTAAGGTATCAATAGATGAGAATACTGGGCCAAAGCTAGCAGAATGAATGTCAACAGGGAAAAATGTACGGTGCTACACTTAAGCAAAAGAAGGAAGGAAGGAAGGAAGGAAGGAAGGCAGGAAGGAAGGAAGGAAGGAAGGAAGGAAGGAAGGAAGGAAGGAAGAGAAATGCACAGATATAGGATAGCTGACACTAGTCTTGAAAACAGTAGATGTGAAGGAGACCTAGGAATTTTAGTAAACCACAAGCTGAACATGAGTCCACAGTGCCATGTAGCAACTGAAAAAAAGCCAATGTGATTCTAGGCAGCATCCATAGAAGTATAGAGTCTACCTTGAAAGAAGTAACAGTCCCACTCTATTCTGCTTTGATCAAATCTCACCCTGAATACTGTGTCTAATTCTGAGAGCCACAATTCAAGAATGATATGGACAAATGCCAATGTGTCCAGAAAAGGGCAACCAAAATGATCAAAGGTTTGCAGGCCAAACCCTATAAGGAGTGGCTTAGGGAGCTGTGTGTGTTTAACTTGAAGTGGAAAAGGTTGAGATGGGACATGGCAGCCATGTTTAAATATTGAAAAGGATGTCACCTTGAGGAGGTGGCCAACCTTTTTTAATGCTGATTCAGACACAGAGATTGAGAAATGGATTCAAACTGCAAGAAAGGAGATTCCATCTAAACATTAGAAGAACATTCTGATGATAAGAACTGTTCAACAGTGAAATATGCTTTCTTTGATGGTGTCTCCTTCTAGAGATTTTGAAGCAGAGGCTGGGTGGTCATCCCTAAGAAGTGCTTGGATTCTGTGTTCTTGCATGGCATGAGGTTGGACTGGATGGTCCTTGTGGTCTCTTTTAACTTTATGGTTCTATAAAAAATACTGGGGCTTCTCAAACTGGTTTGATCCCACCTTCCATTGTTAATGTAATCACCATCCTGGTTTTGAATCTTTTCCAGACATGTCAAACTAATCATTCACTCAGCTAAACCAATTTCTCCCAATCCAGTTCCATGCTGACCTAAGTGGTCAATGAAGATGTGAACTTGGCCTCTAGGAGACCAGGGTTTGAATCTGTGTTCATTCATAGAAATCTACAGGGTGACTGTAGATTTCAGCTTCAGAAGTAGGCAATGGCAAACATCTTACAAAAAATAGTCAACAAAACTCTTGATAGGTAACCTTGGGGTTGCTCTGAGTTAGAGACAACTTGCAGGGGTACAACAACAAGAGAAGGAAAGAGATTTGCAGGAAAACCCCTAGTAAATTAGGTCAAAATATTCATACTGAGAATACTGACTAGACAAACAGAAGTCAGATTTAAAAATATAACGCTATTGAGGACTGGTTATAATCAGCATGAGGAAAATATAAGCTAACCAAGTGTTGACAGAATATCTTCAAGACACTCACAGTATGGCCAATTTTGATAGCAGTTGAGTGTGGCATTAAAGAAAATGTAGCTTGAGGCTTTAGCAGCATAGCTATTTTATCCCTTTTTTCCTCACGGAGAAATCAAACAGCCTGCATGCTTTTCAGTTTCAAAAAATATCTATAGGAAATGAGAGTTAGAGAGCTGATTGCAAAGAGAAATGACTGTCACTAAAAATTGATTATTTCTGTTCTGTGAAAAGAAAACCCAAACTACTGAATGTTTATGGGAAGGGGTTATGGGGTGGCAGTATGAGTTTATAGCAGCTATGAATGTACAAAAAGGTTATTGTGATTTGCCTACTTTAAACATTGAAAAAGAACACAGAAGAACAAAAATATGAACAAGGTACAATGTGGTACCCATATTTTTAAAAGACAAGGACACTAGAGAATTTTCAAAAGACTTGCTTCTGTGAAAACAGAGACTCCACAATTAAATGTCATCTTTAAAATGCTAGACATTTAGGTAATGAGTAATCATTCTAATGGCTCTTAGCATAAAATGAAATACCAAGTACTTTTCAGCATTAATTATGCGAACTTTACATGCTTCTGATCATCTTATCATTTACAATCATGAACTTCCAAACTAGCCCAAAGTTTTTGTATATAAAAGAGCTATTGTTAGCCCTGAACTTTAAGAACAAAATGCCATCAAAATGTTGGTGCTTGATCAGACCTGTTCTACAATGCAGGGTGCATCTACACTGCAGAAATAATGCCATTTGACACCACTTTAACTGTCATGCTTAATGCTATGGACTTATGGGAGCTGTAATTTAAAAATATTTTTAACCTTCTCTGCCAAAGAGTGGCATGCCTCACCAAGCCAGGATTCCATAACAGCTATATCAAAGAACATAACAGGATTCCATAACAGTCATATCAAACAACATTATTTATTTAGTGCAGATGCACCCTGTACTGCAGAACTGGTCTGATCAGGCACCAACATTTTGATAGAATTTTGTTCTTAAAGTTCAGAACTAACAATAGCTCCTTTGTATATATGTGCAAACTTTGAGCTTGTTTAGAAATTCATGACTGTAAATGATAAGAAGATCAGATTGTAAATGATAAGATGGTCAGAAGCATGTAATGTTCACCTAATTTTGTGTGTCATTAGCAGGCATGTAGCCGGGGGTGGGGGTGGGGGGGCTTTGGGGGCTTCAGCGCCCCTCCCCTGAAATTTTCATGGTGGTCTGTGAAAAGGCCTTACTGGTACATTATTTAAACTGTTATGTTTATTCATATCATGATCTGATCACCGTGCTCAATATATCTCATAGGCATGGGGGTATTGGGGTAACAATACAAAAGGTATGCTAGGGTAGACCCTCTTTCACTCAGACTCAGCCCCCCCCCCCCCGAATCAAAATCTTGGCTACGGGCCTGATCATTAGTAACCAACCTAGAATTTCTGGGTGTGTGAGGCCTTAAATTTTTTTGGCCATTTTGATAAAATTCTTTTGAGTTCTGATGACATACGTTGAATGGTTTGCCCATCAGGAGCAACATACTTTTTTTAGGTTTCATTTAGGTAGAATTTGTTAGCATACCTCAGGGAAGCTCTCTTGCCCCTCCCCCTGCAGAATTCAACTTTTGGTAGGGGGGTTTCTAAAGAGGTCCTGCTCCCCACAAAACATTTTGAATTTAGCTTTAGATGAAATGTCAGTGTCTACTCTAATCTATGTATTGTTATTTGCTATGATGTGAAGTGTTTTCTTGTAGTTGACCGATGAATTCATTTTATAAATTGTTAACCCAAGACAGAGAAATGGAAAAGTAATTGTTTCTCATTAACTCCCTTGTGCATTAAGTCCCCAGCATATAACAAGGAAATGAGTTATCATGATATTGTGTGTAGTGCCTCACCCAATATGCATACTTTTTTTAGACATTAACTATGAGTTAATGAGTATTTAAAGATAATAAAAATGTTTTCCTAATGTTTTTAGGAAATGTTTTGTAAAAATCTTTGTACTAGTTAGGAACTTCTGAGAACTGAATTTCAGAAAAGAAACTTCTCTAGCTCTGGAAGAAAATATGCTCAAAATCACAATATCAATATTCATCCTCTCAAAGCCTTCCAATTTTCCAAATTCAGCAAATTCAAAAGAAAAATAAACATGTAGAGAATATTTTTTTTAAAAAAATGAGAGAAATAAAAAGAACAGAAGGAAAACAGAAAAAAAAGAAAGGAAATGACCAGAAATTGAGAATTTAATGAGCTTGAAAATCCAGGCCACAATGTGAGATGACATAAATGGAGGGAGGATGGATAGGAAGTGCAATTTATGAGCCCAGCCAGTGTCAGATCCCACAGAATTGCCTATTATTGGAGTCTCTAAGCTCATTTTGGTTGAGGTCAGAGCAATTTCCTCAAGCCATTCACAGCTATTTTCAGAAGTAGTTCAGAGTGACACTAAATTTCAGAAATGTAGGTACAAATAAAAAGAGCTCTGTAGCCTGAAAGCTCTGGACCAATTAGGTGGCAAGCTAAACACCCCTTCGAAGTTTTGACTTAGCTAGTAATAACCCACCTCAATTCCAGGAACTTTCCTAATGATAATTCCCCTTCTCCCCATTTCCCATCAATAACCTAGGGAGAGTGGGACAAAAAAGGAAAATGATGGGCAAGATATGCTGAAGGAATTCTTGGAAGTTATGTTTCAAAGTAGTTAGCTATAATGATAGTCCTTCAAAGTCCTCCAAAGTAGGCTGTATTATAATGAGATTAATTTCATTAGTCTTGTTATAGTAATGAATTTTTTACTAACAAAACTTTAGAAACACTTTAGAAGCACCCTAGTTTTGTAAGTACTTTTGCACCATTTTTATGCATTGCACATGCCTAGTCAGTGTAGGCTCATATAATATGGTTCAGTACAGTTAAACTGCATTATAATAGTCTACACTGACCATATAATGCAATTTCAAGCTGCATTCTATAGTAGTGTAGCTCGGGCCTTGGTCTCTCAACCCCTAGCCAATCCATGGCTGAATCAGCAGAAATCCTTTTATGAACCTGGACTGTTGACTATATATGTTCATATGTTATTATTTATCAATGCTTGGAGAAGTTCCTTTTTTGGACGATAACTTGCAGAAGTTCCATGTCAGTGTGCATGCTTGCTGAGATACTATCATCCCATCTCATCTTTCTGTTTCTCCCTCCTCAGTGCTCCAAAAGTAAAACTAATTTAGGGCTCATCCACAAGGATACAAAAATCAAGACTTTTGGTTCAGATTTTATTTTGAAGATCAATATGATGTTTTGATAATTCCAGGATATTTTATCTCAGTCCTGATATCATTATTTATTTATTTATGTCATTTTTATCCTGCCCATTTCAGCCCAAAGATTACTCAGGGTGGCGTACAGACCAGCACAATTAGATGCCCCATATATACACATACACGCCTGTAGCGAGGGGGTGGTTTTAGGGGTTCAACCCCCCCCCGAAATGTTTCAGATTTTTTTTAAAAAACCTGGTTTACTCATGAATTTTAACTGGTTAACCAAATCCCCATGCTAAGTCTATGAGATGCAAAAAATTAAGAGTCCCTCCAGAACTGTAAGCACTATCTCAAGCAAATATTGACAATTTATTCACACTGTCATTACTTGCAGCAATAGCCGATGTAGTGAAGCAACCAAGTTGGGTGTGTGTGTGTTGAATGCTCTCATTAAGGAGGCCAGACTTGGTGGAGATGGTTGACAGGGGCGGAGCTGCAGGCTATTGAAGGTTGCTCTGCCCCCTGTTGTGCTCTTTGCTTCAGCATGAGCTAGGAGGCAGGTTTCACCCCCCCCCCCCGAAATTTTCAACCCTCCCTGAAATTTTCAACCCCCCCCCTCCAAATTTTCAGCCCACCCCCGCCAAAATTGTCAACCCTCCCCGAATTTTTTTTCTGGCTACAGCCCTGTACACATATATATCTCAGTTAAAAGCAATTAAATTACGTCATAAATACATATAAAAACCATAGAAGCAATAAAAACTATACAAATCTATAAAAACAATGTCTTCTGGTTCAATTCCTCATCCATTTACATCATCTTAGCAGTTCCGTGTTCATATTCCTATTTGAGTTTATCTGGTCACACTGAAGTTCCAAATGCTTGCTCAAAAAGCCAGGTTTTCAATCTTTTCTGAAAGGTCAGGATGGAGGGGGCCGATCTAATATCTTTGGGAAGGGAGTTCCATAGCTGAGAGGCCACCACTGAGAAGGCCCTGTCTCTCATCCCTGCCAAATGCACCTGTGAGGCAAGCGGGATCGAGAGTAGGGCCTCCCCAGATGATCTTAACTTCCTAGAAGGTTCATAGGGAGAGACGTGTTCGATAGATAAGCTAGATAATCATCACTTTTAAAAACACTTCCCAGGTTTGTTTTATTTTACATCAGTTTTTTTCCAAAACGAAACAGTTCTCTTTGGAGTTTTTAAAACAAAGGCTGGATGCCCATCTGTTGGACAGGCTTTGATTATGTATTCTTGCATGGCAGGGAGTTGAACTAGATAGCCCTTGTGGTCTCTTATGGCTCAAGGAACATTGCAACTGTTCCCAGAACAGCAGATTCAATAGAGATCAATAAGGGGAATAGAAATGCTAGCAATAAAAGAAAATGATCCTAATAGTTAACAATTGACAATAACTCCTGAATCTTAATTGAAAAGATTATCAGTGGAAAATTGGCGAAAGGCGATTTCTGAAACTTTCTGTGAGACATAGGATCAATAGGAGTGAAGACGAAAAAAATGTAAGAGAGGAGAAGTGGAGGAAACACACATGGTTTCAAAAAATAATTTGGCTGCAAACCATGAATATGCATGTAAAATCAAAACAGAAAGTACCAGGAAGTCATTGCAGATGCTGAATTTTTATTTTTGTCTGGATAAGCCCTAAGTCCTCTACCTTATTCTAGCATGTTTAGATAATTTTTTCTACCTCTTTCCTATAATAAAACTGTAGTTTATTTTCAATAGGCATTGGAATCAATGCTTCTTAGGTATAGTAGCTAGCCCCTGCACATGTGCACTCTTCATCATGTTCATATATTCCTTCATCTATGGAAAGATATCATTTTACTATTGTGGTAAAGGAGACTCTACTGAATGAGTCTGAAAGAATGAGGAGAAGATGTGGCAGTACTAAGGTGAGACTGTATCTCATACAAAAAATATTCGGGTGGTAGCAGGTAGTATGAAAAACGTTTGCCTGATGTCCTGGACAGCATCTGCTTATCAGAAAAGACAAGCGCTGAGGCTCTATCTAGAACTGGCAAAGTGTAGAGTTCTACAAGGATACTGGGCATACTTAGAAGACTGCGTGGGTTAGAAACAACAGCTGGGTGATAGCATGGAAATGCTTTCATAATGCACCCTAAGTACCTCTGCAACTGATATATGTTTGTTGGATAGAGGGAGAAAACTGGTGCTTTCTGACATCCATGCACAGCCAGGTAAAACCATTGCAGGACTGAATGCTAGCTTGTACACTAACTAAAAGTTACTTTTACTGCTGCAATTCCCAGTTACATAAATATAAATCCAGTGTTTGACTAGATTTTACATAGAATTCAGCAACTTCTTGTATTTGCCTAGATAACTCTGTGTGTACTAAAAAAAGAACACACTTACACTGACTTCCCAGAGTTATGGCTGCTCTGACAATATTTTCTCCACAAATTCTAGGCATGATTTATATTACAGTACGAATCTTCTTTCTTATTCAGAAGCAGTGCAGAGGCTAACAGATGTGCATGGAGAATGAAATGAAAAGGTAATGGAAAGCCAAGAGATTGCCTTCTCAGATTTAAGTGGTATCCATTGTTAGATACAAGACTTACATAACTGAAGAACAATTTTAGAGATTTCTGCGTCCAAAGCTGATAATGCCTGAAAAAAAGCGATTTTGGAAATAAAGTTAACAATGACCCAAACATAAAATTGTTACTAAACCAAGCATAACTTTTTCTCTTCAAATATGGAATACTAAAGAGTATGGGAGAAAAAAGCAATCCATTCCACCAGTGAAAATGAACAGAATTGTTTTGGAACTACATGCCATAACTAGAAAGAAAATACTTTCATATTCTCAACTTATATTTATCATAGATATTCTTTTTAAAATGTGAAGGATAACTAAATAGGGAGAATAGAGACATTAAATGATAGAAGCTTCTGATAAGAAAGAGTATTTTTTAATTTTTTTCAAAGAAAGAAATATACTAGCATATTCTATCTAGTATATAAAGGAAATAAGAGAAAGTGAGAAGAGAAGAAATATAAAAGAAGAATAGAAATTGCCCCACCCCAGTCATTCCACAGATATATAAACCCATTTTCCTATTTCCAACAGACCTCACTACCTCTGAGGATGCTTGCCATAGATGCAGGCGAAACGTCAGGAGAAATGCCTCTAGAACATGGCCCTATAGCCCGAAAAAACCTACAAGAACCTAAGAATAGAAATGTTTTAAATTGCCAATTACCAGTGTATAGTCATTCTAAGAGCTTTTCTTAAAAGGCTGTGTGTTTTTCCCCCATGTACTGGAAGTGTTCACCATTCTGACATGCGTTGTATCTATTGCAGCTATACATTAAATGTGTTTTCTTCTTCTTAGTGTATGCAATAATTTTCATTTAGAAATGAATGTATTGTCAGCTGTCAAGCTCCCCAAATAAGAGAAAAAATCATTTCTTTAGCCATTTACATTCCATTTTGTAAGACATAGGAGGAGGCTATTTGGAGGAACCCATCAGATGGAACTGAACTGTGCGTAACTACCTCCGGACTTCATGATGTTGAGGCTTTAGAAAAGAGGTGGGTCATTACCCCCCCCCCCCCGAAGTTGTTGGACTATAACTCTTTTTAGTCCTGGTAATCATATCCAATGGTGAGAGATGCTGCCAACAATGTTTGACTGCCCACATTCTTGCAGAAGCATGCTTCAGAGTCTTCTCTATGGAAATAGTTAGGGAGAATAAGGATGACATTTCTTCAAATGGAGATCTGGTGAGGAGAAAGTCTCTTTCTAAAATTGTAGGGCAGGTTCTCTGAAATGTCTTAGGGTTGCTACCATATTTCCTAATGTATAAGTATGTAGACGTCATATATAAATCAGCAGAAGCCGGGGGGGGGGGGGGTGTGTGTGTGCAAGATAACGTATTTTAATATGACCTGTGGTCAACGACCATGCAAAATCTTCCCATCTTAGCCTTCAAAACAGCCAGAAGCAGTGTAATGGAAGAGACAGTAGAAGAAGTCAGTACTTCTTTTAGGGTAGACTAAGCTTTTGCAGTTCAACACGCTATTCAATTAAGATAGTAGTTCCTATTTTTATAAGTTAATATAATACTACTTATATTAACCTATGGATAAACTGGCCAAGGTTTTTGGCCTGATTTCTTGAATTATATATTTGCACATGGATATGTACAGTACATATTCTCTGGGAGTTGCCAGGTCAACCACATGCTATCTCAGGTCTTTGTGATGTTCTGCGTCCTTCTGATGCTGTATGTGTGCATTAAAACACACCTTCAAGTCATAGGTGATTTGATGACATGTGCAAAGTCACACACATGGCACATGGAGTTTTTCCAGCTTTTATGCTGCTGGGTTTTCAGAAGTCTGTGTGCTACTGCTGCTAGAGCTTTTTCAAGAAAATCTCCCATGTGTCAACATCCTGATGTTTCACTCCTTACTTTGTTCAAATGACTTAATGCATCTGTACATAACATGCAACTATATTGAATGTTCCATGGGGTTAGATATCTTTACACTAATGTCCAAAACATGAGAAATAAACAAGATGAGCTGGAACACTTAGCATGACAAAACAGTTATGATGTAGTAGGCAAAACTGAAACCTGGTGGGATGAGTCCTATGATTGGAATGTAGCAACGGAAGGGTATAACCTATTTCAAAGAAATAGACGAAACAGGAAATGTAGTGGAGTTGTGTTATATATCAAAATATTTACACCTGTGAAGAGATGCAAGACTTCAATCCTGGAAAGCAGGTTGAGAGCATCTGGATAAGAATTAAGGGAACAAGGACTGGAAGAGATGTAGTCGTGGGGTCTACTACAGACCTCCATGCCAGACTGGAGAACTGGATGAAGCCTTCCTTGACCAAATGACCAGACATGCAGAAAGATATAGTAATAATAGGGGATTTACACTACTTTGGTATTTGTTGGGAAACAAACTTCGCCAAGCGTGCAAAGTCCAACAAATTCCTCACTTGCCTTGTGAGGCAACAAGAGGATCCGTTATTCTAGATCTGGTCTTAACCAACATTGGGGATTTGGTCAATTTTTAAAAACAATTTTTAAAAACAAAATACGGAACATCGAAATTTCGTATTTCAAAACAAAATGGATTTCTGGCATTTCACACACCTCTATATCAGATCTGCTAAGAATATGAACATTTTTTCATGATGGAATTCATTACAAGAGATTAAAAATTGATTTAGTATGATGTAACTTTCCAATGAGATGACAGTCATTTTCTGCATATAAATGTTGCTTTTTGAATAAATAATGCTTATTTCTGAGTAGGAAACTTGTTTTCTGTTTAGAAAGGGCAATTTTCTTTGCATACATGCCAAAAATGTGAATTTTATAAGTGAAGTGAGCTCCAAACTGTCTAAGATTGGGGTTTTTACTCATTCCTGTATATTTCGAGGGCTTGGGAGGGAGTGCCCCTGGAATGGCCTTCCAGCAATGACTGGCCGGGTTTAATAAACTATCACATGGAGTGCCCCTGGGGTCAAATGTTCACCCAGAGGTAGGCAAGGAGGCAGTCACGGGATGATGCCTGGTTCTCTCCCATGAGCCACATCACATTGATTCCCCCAACTTAACTGCCCAGGAGTTCATTTAATTAGGGCATTAAATGGCCATTTATTTCTCCATACTTTTATGTTCAATCTCTTTAATTTACTGTGGAAATCAATTCATTTCGTTGCACACATGCCAAACATACATTTTATAAGTAGAGTGAGTTCTAAACTGAATAGATTGCTGCCCGTTATGACCCTCCTTGTTGGGGTTTTCCATCACTAAAACAAATCAATTTTCACAATTTCCTAAATATTTCTGAGAATTTGTTCTATCTTTAGATAGCAACAATACCTTGTGGTACAGGTGTAAATCTTCCACTGGTCCCATCTGGCAAGAATGTTCTTAAGTTCTACGGAATTCATAAAACCCAAATGAGATGTAATGAAATGGAAAATTAATATGTGCAAGGAACACATAAATTGCATAGTATGAGAAGCAGGGTATGAGCACTCAAAATATTCAGGTTTTTTGTGCTGTCCTGCAATTTATGAATAATTTTATGTTCATAATAATAATAATAATAATAATAATAATAATAATAATAATTTTATATCCAGCCACCATCTCCCCAAAGTGACTTGGGGCAACTTACGTGGGGACCAGGCCCAGCATAAACAAAGGTTAAAAAGTAACACAATGAGAACATATAACAATAAAATATAATTAAAAAAATAAAGCCAAAACAGTAAAAACATATTTTAAAAGACTTCAACCGACATCATAACCAGTAACCAGAAAAAGTTGGCAATGAAGTTATTCAAAGGCACATAACTAGTAGCCAGGAAAAGTGGGTATGTTCAGATTTGATAGGGCAGGGCAAGGGCTTGTGCAAATGCAAAACTGTAAGGCTGGGTCAGAAGTAAAGTGCTGGGACATCAAACCATAAGTTAAGGTTGGGCAGTCCTAATCAGGTGCTAAACCATTATTCAAAGGCACATTCAAGTTTTCAAGTCTTCTTCTTCTTCTTCCCTAGACTCAGACTTAGGAAGATGGCCCTGAACCTGGAAGGCATAAGCTTGGAAAACATAAGCAGTGTCATTGATGATAGGGTGGCTTCTAGGCCTCTTATTCATAGAACCACCATAAGTCAAAGTTGAATTGACAATAGGAAACAACAACTTAGCTAAAAGACGTAAATGCCTTGAATTACCAGATCTCATCTGATCTCAGAAACTAAGCCAAGTCCAGCTTAGTTAACATCTGGATGAGGAATTGTCAATAAAAAACTAGGTTTTGTGTGTTGTATGTGAAGCCTTGGCAAAATACGTTTAAGTATTACACTCTTTACAAATACCATGAAATTTATTTTACAGATGACTTGAAGGGGCAAGCACAGACACACACCACTTAGCTGAACCTGAACTTCTTAAATGAGCACTAAACAAATGACAAATTGGCTGAGACTTGGCTTAGTTTCTGAGATCAGATGAGATTTAGTTTCTGAGGCTTAGTTTCTGAGATATTTTAAAGTTCCTCTGCCTTATCAAGCATCTTTTTCAAAGCTGTGTATGCAAAGAATAATATAGCATTAAAACAACAAAGAAAAAATTCATAGTAAAATAAATCAGCAACAAGATACCCAAAGCAAGAATGAGTCATTCATACTCAAAGCAGAATGTCAAAACACAAAGTCAAAGTAGTAAAAGGAAAATCCGTCAATTAAAATTTAAAATTACAGGGAAATTCAATCAATTTTGTTTAGTGTGTGGCATTTCTGAGAGAATTTCTTATGGTATAGACTTGGGATATGAAGAAGTTTCACCTATGCCTGATTTACAAACAGTGCAGACTGTCCAAACATGAAAAGACAGCCTCTTGAAGATTCTCCAGTTTTTTCCAGAGTTCTCTCATCCTTCATGAGAGCCTGGCAGCGAGTGCTTTCTCCTCAATGCGCGTTATGCAATTTGGCAAATCTTCCTGATGCCTTTACTGATTGTGAAGCTAAGTAGATATATCTACAGCAAGTCAGAAACAATAAGAACAGATTTATTGATCACAGGGATACAAACAGTGTTTCTAATTTGGAATAATCTGTGCAAGGAGATGGCACTCATTGTAACATTACATGTTATATATTTTTAAAAATGTGAAAAAATTGGTTTCACAGATTTACAACTTAAAGTTAAAGCAATTAGCTACCAAAATCAATTATCTCTCTAATTTTCCTAATGACAAAGGACAATTTAGTTAAATTAAATGTTAAACTTTTTTCAATCAACAGGATGAGAGTAATTGTGTGAGAGCCTGTGCTATGGCATCAACACATTTTACTAAGGGGGAAAAGTGAGTGAGAGTAATTTAGCAGCACCTTTCAATTAGTGTTAAAGATGCTACTAATTCACCCTAACTTAAAGATATGGGTAGATTTCCTTTCTTCCCCTTCCCTTTACTGGATTGATGTTGCTATTTCTTTGTAAAGTAACCCAGCTATTTCCAAGTGACATCCAAGTGACATGGGGATTTTTATTTATTTTTGTTCACAGTCAATGCATGGTAGCTATTAATTCTAAGATTAAAAGGTTTTAAATGAACACATATTAGGGGCAGTTTGGATGGCCATTTTTTAAAATCCAGGAGTTTATTCACATCAGACATGGATAAAAAGCTTCTCATTTGTCCAAGACACAGACTACTAATCCCTTCAATCTTGGAATTTTTTTTCTGGGATCCACAGAAATCGATATACTAAAAAAAGTTTTTATTTATTTTTATTTTTATTTATTTATCATGTCAGGAGCAACCAGACATTTGTATTACATTTTTAACAAAACAAACAAACAAATGAACAGATAAAACACAAACTTTGCAAGCTTGGTAGTTGATTAAATGTCCTTTGACCAGTATCTGTCCACTTGGAGTGCCTCTGGTGTTGCCGCAAGGAGGTCTTCCATTGTGCATGGAGCAGGGCTCAGGTTGCATTGCAGCAGGTGGTCAAAAGGAATATAATTAAAAGGGTTGAAAAAAATGATGCTGTGCCATTGGGCAGGAGACGAATAGCCCACATGAACAACTTTCAGCTGTTTCTCATCAGCTAACAGTGCTGATCAATTCATCAACATTTTAAAATTTGTTTTAATTTTGTTTTTGTCTTTTTCCATATCCTTGGAGTTAAATGGAATGAATGAAACAGAAAGACAAGGAAACTTATGTCTCAAATGTGGAAGGAGGGGAGAAGAGGAGGAGAAGAATTAATTGAACCTTGGATCACACAATTAATGGCAGGTACATGAACAGAATGATTTCATGATCTATGCCTTTGAAACACAGACATTAAAAAGACAGAAAAAGAAATGATAAACTTAATAAAGCAGATGAGATCATTCTAAAGCATAATTAACAAACATATTAAGGAAGAAAAAGGAGGGGAAAGAGAGACAGGAGAAAAATCTTTGTAGGAGAAGCCCCCAAAGTTAAGTGTTGTATCTTCCATTAAAGTAACCAACAATTTATAAATCTCACTCAGTAGTGACTGCAAGTTGTCAGACTAAAAGAAAGGGGAGCAAAGGCTTCCTGAGAACTTGACCTTGAAAAAATACACTGATTCAAAACAACATTCCATTATGTTCAAAAGCTAAAGTAGCCTTATTTTCAACAGTCAGATAGTCAGCAGAAAGACAACAGAAGACAACATCTGGTGGATAAGTCTCGTAGTGTTTCAATTAACTCAAATGCATGATTAGAAGGACTAGAATAACAGATTTGAAAATGGTGACTAAAAAAGGAACAAAAGTGAAAAAAATGAGAGAGGATGATCAGAGGCAGACCATAATGCTACAGCTTGGGTTTCTGATTGAATCTGTGGCTAGAGCCAATAAAAGACTGGATAGACTAGATGACATCTTGAACAGGGTTGAAACAGTGGATACCAAATTAGAAAACCTAGTTTATAAACTGGATCAATTGAAGATGATGCAAAGGGAGATGATTAAAGAATTGAGTGAAATGGAGAGAATGGTAGAAGGAATTGAAGGCACACAAGACCAGCACCAAACAAAAAGGGATCAATTGCAACAACAACAATTTCCAACCAAAGTTTTGAAAGAAAGTATACTAAATTTTAAATGTATTACAGGAAATAGACCCTAGATATGTGGTTAAAACATTTGTCAAGAGGAACTTTAAAAACTCAGTTTTTAGATGGCAACTGGGAGATCTATAAAAATGGATGACAAGAAAACTATAATTTTGAGAAACTTTGGATAGACCACAAGTGTTTTTTAGAAAAACTTCAAGAAGAATGAGAACCTTATACGGAATTCATAAAGAATTAGGAGAAGATGGCTACAACTGAATTTGTTAATCAAAATACGATTACTGCCTTATATATACATTCTTCTTTACCTACCTACCCCACATTTAAGAAACTTTGAAAAAGTAAAAACCTGGTTCTTTGAACAAGCCTTTGGAAATCCATTGCAATAGACCGAATTATGTAAGTTGGAAACATGGAACAGCTTAGACAAAGCTACTGGAAAGTGAGATTAACAGGAAGACATTGGTTATTATATATTTTAATGGTTTTGTATTGTATTGATTTTATATTGATTTTATAATGCTGTTTTAAATGTTTTAATTTTATATTGTGGATTTTATGGCATCAAATTGCTGTCAATTTGTAAGCCTCCTTGAGTCACCTTTGGGCTTGAGAAAAGCAGGACAGAAATATCATAAACACATAAATAAATAAATAAATAAATAAATAAATAAATAAATAAATTAGATTTAGAATGTTTATTTGAAATACACATTTTGTATTACTTATCTACCCTTAAAAGATTTTGGATAACTGATTAGTTAACATGCCTTAAATATTAGGAATGCTTACATAGAAATGCATAAGCTTTGTGTTGACAAAGAGAAAAAATGATAGTGATAGTGATTCATAGTAATTTTTTGTCTACACTACACTATCTTATATAGTGGTACAGTGTGTGTTACAGAACAAACTCACAATATTACCTCAGCCTGATTAATACAGGAATGGTGACAGTGGGATTCATTTGAAGAGGCATTTTAAATCTCTCAGTTCAAGTGTTTCCCAGTTCCTACCTTTTAAAAGGCTAAGTGTCTCTCCCCTTCTCTGCTGTAATCTCCCCTGATATTGGTATAATCAATAGGATATATTCCAACAATTAAAATAAAGAGAACTTTAAATATACAGCTGTTTCAACAACCATATTCCCTCTTCCTTTTGATGGCTTCTTATTTTTAGTGAACATGAGTTCATATTTTAGGAGGTGCTTGTGTGTTATATCCACTTTATGCAGATAGCTTCCAAAATTTAAGCTACATTCATTTCAAAAGATGAGCCAATCAGTATGGTGGATTATCATATCTATGACTGAAGACGAGGAATACTGATAGTATGTTAAAGTTTGTGACACATATAATTCAACTGTGATTAAATTTAATTCCCTGTACAGGCATTCTTGGAGTTACAAACATCTGACTTACAAATGACTCATAGTTAAGATTTGGGGCAGAGACAACAGGAAGTGAGAGAGACCTACCCCTAGGAAGGGAAATTCACCCTTAAAAGAGTTACGATGGAGAAAAGGTGCCTCCACTGAAGCTTTCTCACCAATTTTTGTCTCCACATCAAGCCACATTTTCCAAAATCTGATTATCACAGGGACAGAAAGTGAGGTGAAATCTTTTGAACAGGAGCACAAACAGCAAAACAAACACCACAGAGGTTTGTTCTTCCCCCCTACCTGAAAATGCTAGATTGGTTTTGCTCCCCATCTAGGACCTCTTCAGATGGGGCTAAAATTGGCGGCATGCACCAGTCACTCACAGAACCTGCTGTCTCCCATCAAATTACACTGGCACAGCTCCGTGGGTGAAGGAGGGCAGAGCCGGCACATGCCGCAACCATGACAACATGGGAGGCTTCCCATGTTGCCATTGGAATCCATGGGGGGAAGCCGCACGTTTCATGCTTCCCCCATCAGCTAATTGCATCAGCTGGAGCCGGGCGATGCGGGATATGGGGTGCCGGGTTCCTCACACACATTGACAAAGCAGAGCAACTCTGGCAGCTATTTGACAAGGTCAATATTCCGGTGTACTCATTCAGTCTGTCCCTTTCTATTTCTTCCTCTTAAGTGCTTACATTTTTTGGGAATCATACAGAGGGAAGGGATGTGTAGAAATTGGTACTCCTGGATTTCCTGTGGAGAAGTACTTATTCTTGACATTGCCCCAGCATCTTCCTTAGTGAAGGTTAGAAATATTTCTCACCCTAAGACCAGGTGAAGGTGACACTACAGCAGGCATGGGCAAACTTTGGCCCTCCAGGTGTTTGGACTTCAACTCCCACAATTCCTAACAGCCGTTAATCTGGCTGGGATTTCTAGGAGTGAAGTCCAAAACACCTGGAGGGCGGATGTTTGCCCATGCCTGCACTACAGGATACAGGCATATTTTAGGTGTTGTTGTTGTTGTTCATTCGTTCAGTCGTCTCCGACTCTTCGTGACCTCATGGACCAGCCTACGCCAGAGCTCCCTCAGGGCTATTTTAGGTAGTTAAACATAATGAACCAATTAGAAAAATAAAGTATTCCATATAGTCAGGCCAAAGAATTTCTATTCTCTTTTGATATGTAGACTATGATGGAATTCTCTTAGTGAGATGTCCACATGTAAGTCTGGTTTACCGACCCAAATGTCTTTTTTCAGACAAGGCATGGAAAGTTGCTATCAATGCAAAGATGTTTATGGGGTGGGAAGCAAGTTACTCTTCATCCATGAGTGCATCCCCATGTCCCCTCTACATTAGATCAGATGTGGCTTTATTATTTGAATCCCTCACCCACCCACAGTATCTCTATCACCAACATTTGCTCCCCCTGGATTTTGTCAGATGATAGGCCAGGAGGAAAGGCAAAGGACTATGTGGATTGAGCCTTATACTTTTATCTGCTTCATATAACATCTTAGTTTACTATTCTTGAAAATGTCACAATGTTTCTTGTTTATAATCTCCTCTGATTGCCTTCGGTGTCTCTACTTCATCCCATTCTCATACATCTCCTACATGATCTGGTAATGTTGTTTTAATTGTAGCCCTTTCAGAATACCACTTTTGGATCTGGTGCATATATTATTTGTGTTTTGTCTATCAAATTGGCAAGGAAACTTAGGTTGTGCTACTACATACTGTAGAGGGTAACCACGGGTAGCACTGGAATGTTACATCCTGTCATTTATTTCTACTGGTAGAAAACAAGCCTTATACTTAAAGGTTCGTGTGACCTGAAGCAAGTAATTGAAGTTAAATACAGATTGCTAGCTTTTTTTTAATTCTCAGCACTTTGCCAAAGAGGAAAATGTCAGTTCAATACGTGCACCATATCACTAATCACTTCCTGCAGTTTGACTTCATCTTATGATCCACGCACATCCTGTGCTCACTGAACAGAAAATTAACCACCTTCTTACTATATATTCCAGGATAACTGAACAATCTCTTTCTCTTTCACTAGGCACTGCAGATTCAATCAATTAAACAAAGGAAAGGCTATTTCTCTAACAGTGCCTTTATGAAATAATTCTATGGTATATCTTTCAGTTTTCTAAAGGAACAGTCATGGTATCTCAGCAGGAGTAAAAAATATCTACAATGATTCATTGAATAACTTACATTTTACTCAGGTCATAGTTTCAGAAGACTTCTGTTTTAAAAAAAGTTCAGCACGGATAATTTCTTACTTTATCATCATTGTGTTTCATACAGTTTATGATATCATACATGGTTTTCTTTTGTTTTATCTTCACAAATTTAGGTTGCCACCACGGCCAAACTAAATCTAATCCTATACAGTCTAGACAAACAGTCTTATGACAATATCTTCAATAATTTTTTTGTGAATGAGAACAAAACATTTCCACATATTTTTTCCTGTTGGATGAGGTTATGATATATGTAACTGAATGGGGAGATTTTCATATTTTGGGATGGTTTTTAAGATTTCATTTCCATGAAAACACTGTATTTTTTATTAAAGCAACTCTTTTTATATAGGACAGAAAATATATTGAGAATAAACAAACAAAAAAGTACTGGTGTTATATTTTGATTGCCTAGTGACAATTTACTAGGAAGATAGATGCTTTCGAACTGTGGTGTTAGAGGAAAGTTCCGAGAGTGCCTTGGACCATGAGAAGATCTAACCAGCCCATACTTCAGGAAATAAAGCCCGACTGCTCATTGGAGGGAAGGATATTAGAGGCAAAGCTGAAGTATTTTAGCCACATAATAAGAAGACAGGAAAGTTAGAGGACAATTATGCTGGGGAAAATGGAAGAAAAAAGGAAGAGGGGCCGACCAAGGGCAAGATGGATGGATGGTATCCTTAAAGTGACTGGATTGACCTTGAAGGAGCTGGGAGTGGTGATGGCCAACAGGGAGCTCTGCCATGGGCTGGTCCATGAGGTCACGAAGCATCGGAAGCGACTGAACGAATGAACAACAAACAACAAAAGTGACAATTCTGGTTGGGAGGTTCTTGCCTTAAATTGTAAACTTTTCCAGGTCTGAAGTAGATTATATTATTATTAGACAGCTTGTTCATTTTTTCAAAGAGATGGGTCCTGTCAGGGCTAGTGATGAGGATGAAGATGAAGGGCTATTTTGCCCATCATTTGAGTCAGAGGCAAGTAGAGAGCAGCAGCCTGCCACTGAGGGCGCATCCAGAAGCAAGAGCTCCTGGATCTCTTTCTTCCCCAATTGTTAATCCAACCTTTATTTAAGATTAGGTTGTAAAGGTTGTCCCCTGACATTAAGTCCAGTCATGTCTGACTTTGGGGTGTGGTGCTCATCTCCATTTCTAAGCCGAAGAGCCGGCGTTGTCTGTAGACACCTCCAAGGTCATGTGGCATGACTGCATGGAGCGCCGTTACCTTCCCGTCGGAACGGTACCTATTGATCTACTCACATTTGCATGTTTTCGAATGGCTAGGTTGGCAGAAGCTAGGGCTGACAGCGGAAGCTCACGCCACTCCCCGGAATCGAACCTGCGACCTTTCGATCAACAAGCTCAGCAGCTCAGTGCTTTAACCCACTGCGCCACCGGGGGCTCCTGTTTAAGATTATAAAGTATAAAATAAAGAGTTTCAGAAAGTTCTAATTGGTTTCCATTTGTGCTTCCCTTGAATCACTTGTGTGTCCATTTGACAGCCCGATCTGCATATCAGCTATTTCGGGTTTCTCAAAAGTGCACATACGCTGGAGCAATCTACTTAGTGGGAAGGGAAGGGAAGCACGTGTTTTGCATATCTGCAGGGATATACAGTCATGCAGAGTTGCACTTTTTCAGGCTGAATTGGGATGTAAGCACACCTTTTTTTAACACATGCTTTTTAGCTCTTAATCTGACCCCTCTCACACTTTGGCTAAACATTATTCAGCCCCCCCCCCCTTTTAACCTGATTACTTCTAGATTTCACAGCATGTGTACAAGGCCCCTAAGTCAACACCCATAATTAGCTGAAAAATGAAAGGATTCAGCTTCTGGGAATAGCTCCTTTGTAATTCAAAGTGGAATCATGATCCTCTGAGATGGGTACCACCATCTACTACTGATCTGAGTTCCAATCCAACAGGCCACCAACCAAGTCCAAATAGTTCTGAGCAAAGTGGAGTAATAGTCTCCCCACTTAACTGGCAAGGCATGGCATAATTAACTCATAGCAAAAGATAGTCTGTCCTTCAAATACCATTGTTGGTTCTTGAAGCCCTTCCCAAGCAATACAGACACTTGTGTATGTGGGAACACAGAAGCTATAGAACAAAAGAAAAAAAAGGCAGGTTTTCTAGTAGCAATTGCTTGCAGGTGAGATGGAAGTCTTCCTATACATCATTGTTTCTTTTCATCCTCTGCTTCTCAGACTCCTCCTAACAGTTCAACAATAGAGATAATGTGGCATCTCTTCATAGCATCAGACTAATGATAAGGTTTCACTGGGAGTTTCAAAGAAAACTGAAGCTTCAATCAGTTCTTGGAGGCTTTGCTCTCTTTTTTATTCAAGAAACTCCCACTGATGTGAAAGAAAATCTCCCTAAGAATTGTGTAATAATAATACAGCAGGGAACTAAAAGTATAAGCCATTGTGTCTACTAAATGAAGAGAGGGCTCTAGAAATCACTGAATATAAAGCAGACAAAGTCTTCCACATTAGAAATTGTGCAGTCTTACAACCTGAAGTGTGTGCATTTTTTCCTTCCCCCTTGAGGGAAATATTCATCATAGTATGGTAGTGTGCGCTAGCCAAATCTCGAAATGCACTGGAAAGCTTCTGATGAGTTTGATGTTCAGATTTTGGCAGAAAGAAATAATACAGAATTAAGTATTGAGCCAGTAAGAATACTATACTGCTATTATCAGAAAAGTGGATGAGCTCAAGACATTTTTTTAAAAAAGGGTTGGTATTGCACTATAAGTACTAATAGCATTTTAAACACCAGTACATGTGAAAGTCTTAGTGGACACAAGTTGAACATGAGCCATCAATGTGGTGCAGCAGCTTTAGAAGCCAATGGGATTTTTGGCTTTATCAAAAGGTGTATAGTGTCTAGGGGCCCTTCCAGACAGGGCTTTATCCCAGGAGCATCCGTGTTTAAAAAATGTGGATGTTCCTGGGGCCCTGTCAACACTTACCCCAGATAGCATGTGCTTTCCTGACCATAAGAGCTGTTCAACAGAACCCCCTGCCTCAAAGTGTGGTGGGCACACCTTCTTTGGATGCTTTTAAACATAAGCTGAATTACTATCTGATGGCAAAAATAAATAAATAAATAAATAAATAAATAAATAAATAATGTTATTTGTACTCCACCACTATCACCCCCAAGGGAATCGGGGTGGCTAACAAAGCACACCGAAGTGCTGCACATAAATAATACATAGACCTAAAATGATAAAAACATAAAATTACAATCATATACACATATAATCACATAACAAAACATTTAAATTCATAAAACGCAGTCATCGCTGTGAGAAAAATGGTTGTTTTCAATTGACACATCCAATGCTGAAGTGACGCCAACAATAAATCCTCAGACTAACCCTTAAAAATCTACTTGAGATCAAAGGCTTGTTTTAAAAGCCACATTTTAAAACTGGATCTGAAGGTTTAGAGTGAGGGTGGTAACCTATGGTTTGACTGTGCTGTTCCTGAATTGCAGGGAGTTGGTCCTGGTGGTCTCTTCCAACTCTATGACCCTTGATTTCTGAGTCTTTAGAACATTTGGCTTCATGTCCAATAAACATAGAGTGCAAATCTTTGTTGATTTCGTTGAAAAACACAGGGCTGTCTTTACAGCATTACAACAGGTAAAACAGTGCACTGGGCCGTGCCTATAGAACCATAAGTGGAAAGAAAAAATGTAAATTATCAATAAAATAAACTTGTATTCATTGGTAACACGTAATAAGTCTACTTTTTTTTCCTCACTTCACTTTTCTACATTCCCTCTCACCCTTCACAGCATGAACAGAATTCTTGGAACAGGAACAGCAGAGACCCTGCTTCTGATGGAAAGACACATTGTCATCCATTGTTATTCCCAGCCATTAATTGCCTCACACAAATTGATTACAATATTCTGCTTCCATAACACAATAAAAATAGTAAGATTTCTCTCATGAATGCAGACATGCCAATTCTCTGCTACAAGTCTATTTTTTTCTTTTTACCAAGTTAGCAAGACATTTGAATGTTGAGGCAGTTAGTTAGAAAGTTAGTGTTGAATTCTGGTCTGTGCATGGATTAACATGTTGCAGACTATCTTCCTGTGCAAACTTGCCCAGCTCTGAGATTGTCAGGTGAGGCCCCTTTCTCATTCTCACCACCATCAAAAGTATAGTTGGTGAGGATGCAAGAGAGGACCTTCTTGGTGACTGCTTCTAGGAAGTTTGGAGAAACCTCTCCTTCTCCATTTGCCAGCAAACTAAAACTTTTTTATTTAACCAAACACTTTTAAAACAGAAAAATTCTAAAGAATCGATTAGGAAATTATGCATTGTTTAAAAGAACTGTTTTAAGACACTTTTGTCTTTTAATCTGCATATTCTTCTCTTATACATATGCTAATTTCGAAATGCTATAAATAGTTTAATTTTTTTGTTATTCATTCATTCAGTCGCTTACAACTCTTCATGACCTCAAGGACCATCCCACGCCAGAGCTCCCTGTCGGCCGTCACCTCCCCCAGCTCCTTCAGAGTCAAGCCAGTCACTTCAAGGATACCATCCATCCCTCTTGCCCTTGGTCAGCCCCTCTTCCTTTTTCCTTCCATTTTCCCCAGCATTATTGTCTTCTCTAAGCTTTCCTGTCTTCTCATGATGTGGCCAAAGTACTTCATCTTTGCTTCTACTCTCTTTCCATCCAATGAGCAGTTGGGCTTTATTTCCTGAAGTATGGACTGGTTGAATCTTCTCGTGGTCCAAGGCACTCTCAGAACTTTCCTCCAACACCACAGTTCAAAAGCATCTATCTTCCTTTGCTCAGCCTTACCTATGGCCCAGCTCTTACATCTGTAGGTTACTACAGGGAATACCATTGCTTTGACTATGTGGATCTTTGTTGCCAGTGTGATGTCTCTATTCTTCACTATTTTATCGAGATTGGTCATTGCTCTCCTCCCAAGAAGTAAGCATATTCTGATTTCCTGGCTGCAGTCTGCATCTGCAGTAATCTTTGCGCCTAGAAATTCAAAGTCTGTCACTGCCTCCACATTTTCTCCCTCTATTTCCCAGTTATCAATCAAACCAGTTGCCATAATCTTGTTTTTTTTATGTTTAACAGCAACCCAGCTTTTGCACTTTCTTCTTTCACCTTGATTAGAAGTGTTCTCAGCTCCTCCTCGCTTTTGGCCATCAAAGTGGTATCATCTGCATATCTAAGGTTGTTAATGTTTCTTCCAGCAATTTTTACCCCAGCCTTGCATTCATCAAGCCCCGCACATCACATGATGTATTCTACATACAAGTTGAATAGGTTGGGTGAGAGTATACAACCCTGTTGTATGTCTTACCCAATTTTTAACCAGTCTGTTGTTCCATAGTTCTTACTGTTGCTACTTGGTCATTACACAGATTCTTCAGGAGAGAGACAAGGTGATTTGGTATGCCCATACCACCAAAAACTTGCCACAATTTATTATGATCCACACAGTCAAAGGTTTTAGAAAGTCAATAATTTGATTCTATTTTACTATTTACTCTGTATGTGTTTTAATTGTATTTTTTCTAAATTGTGGGGGAGAAGACCAGGATATAAATAAATATGATAATAAAAACAACAACAAACAATTACTCCAGGTTTTTGGTTGAAATTTATAGGAACTACCCGAAGTGTTGCCCCTGTTTTAAGAGTAGGTTCTGCATCTAAAAGTTTCCCACAGAAATGACAGTTTCCACTGGTATATCATCATGCCTTCCTCCAAATATGACCATTAATACATTCAGATTTTAATGAGAACTCAGGGAAAAGATTAAGCATTTTTCTCACATCATTATCCCCCTACACACAAACACTTATACACACCTAATCAAGATTAATGGTCTAAGGATTGAGAAATCTGACAATTCCCCATTCTTCCACATCCTTTTCAAATGTTGGTCATTAAACACTAACTAAAACTACATTCTCAGCCTTCCTCACAGATGGCCAACTTTCCAGTTTTGCTTTCTTTCACATTAAATATTGTAAATTTTGGTTAATTTGGATCAAAACTGAATGGAAACAAGCTTCCCATCTGTTCTTATCACTAGTTAGTTTTAAACTTCAAAAAGAAATTGATACAAATGATCATGGATTTCTCACATCACATGTATTTTGACCTTACATCTAGGATATGACCTAAAATCAATCAATTAGTCAATCAATCCAGTCATTCACATTAATTATCCCATACCTTTCCCCCAAGAACTCAGTAATTGGTAATTGAAAAAAAAAAGATTTTATTGGCATCTCAATGACTTTTAGAAGTGATCCCTATCCCTCTTCAATATACACATAAATATTTCCTGGGACTGGCTACATGAAATTTATGACTACCTCTCTGCAAAAAGCATCATTGGCTGCTACTCTGTTTCTGGACACAATTCAAAGTTCTGATTATGACCTACAAAATCCCATAAACCTAATTTATAAAAGAACTTAGTGAGTCTGCCTATTTCCCTATATCTTTTGGCAAGACACCTTTTCACTCCCATCATTCTCAGTTACAGCTGGTAGGAACATGAGGCTTGGCCTTCTTGACAGCTGCTTCCAAACTTTAGAACTCCATTCCTAAAGAGATTGGACCTTTTTTTAAAGCTGGTCTTTGTTGGCTGATTGCTCAGGGAAAACTGCACTTTCAGAATGTGAAGTACTGTTTAAGTCTTGATTTGAACTGCTTTTATGCTATTGTTAATTTAATTATGTTTGGAATCCATGATCATAGTTATGAATGTGTAACCTAAAGCTATTCACAACAATTCGCAGTCATAATCCTTATAGACTTGGGGTTCTGTACTTTGCCTCCTTACTCCCCAGGACCCTGTCCCCCAGCACTATGTCAGTCAGCACTAGGCACTTCCACCTGCAGCCAAACCCCAAAGAGAAGCCATCTGAGGCCTCCTCCAGGAAACCTCCCAATGTCACGGAGTTCATGGTGGGGTACCTCCCTCCACCCTCCTGGCTCTGCCCCTCCAGCCACACACTGCCCTTCACCTCACATGTGGAAGCTGCCTTAATGCACATATGGCTGCTAGGCACTCCCTGAAATCAGTTGGCAGGGAAGTCTTCTGTGCTGCTACCCCCTCCTCCTCAGCAGGGCCTCTGGCTTATGCAGCTGGCCATCCCGGCCACCTTCTTACACCTGCAGAGACCCCAAATTGGGACATGTGTGGGGCAATGCTGAAGAGCTCACAGGGCCCCAAATGTGCCTTCCTGCTCTGGCACAGAGGGAATGTGGTCTACTGCTTTGGGGGAGGGGGCTTTGTGTATCTGGAGGCTGTGGGCAGCGCTTTGTGTCCCATGAAGGCTGCTTGGACATGTGTACCTCAACCGAGACAGCACTGCAATTGCAGCTGCACCTTGGGGAGGGGCCGTACACTTGGACCACAGGGGTGTCTGTTTTTTCCCTCAGGGGCCTCTTGGGCTCCTTCACCCTACTGAGCCCCAAGTCACCTTTGGAGAGGAGGAGGAGTGATCTCAGGTGTTTCACCTTCCACCCTGAATCACCCTCCGCAGCCCTGCTGCCGCTTGCTTCCTCTCAAGTACTACTGTTCACCTTTGTTCAAATACAGTCTAATACCTAGTTGCCAAGCCAATATTCATTGAATATTCTATACATCCCATTGTTTTGGAGGTGATGGTGACCTTTAGCTGGAATCAATAATCACTGTTAAGTTAAATTAACTGACTTACTTTGGAGGGAGGGGGCCTTCTCCTGGGTCCCTTCTCTGACTCCCTCCACCTTCCTCATCACTGCTGAAGGGGAGAGGAGCGGGGCCATATGTTGGGAGGGATCAGATAATGTTTTTCCTGCCTGGTAGAAAGGGGTTGGGTTGGATGGCCTCTTGATGTTGCTGCTGCTGCTGCTGCTACTGTTACAAAGGCTGTATGGCCATCTGTGGAGGCTGCTTTGATTGCCTTTTTCCTGCATGACAAAGGGGGGATGGACTGAATGACCCGGGGTGTGTGTGTGTGTCTTCAATTGAAATACTGTTATGTGGATTAAAATTGTTTTTCATTTTAAATATTATATAACATATAATATATAAGCATTTCTTGGGAATCCATGAGAAACTTTTGCTTCAAAAAGGGCTCAACAGCTGAAATTTTTTAAGAACCCCTGGTCTAGGGTGTCAGGATTTGTAAGTTACAAAGCATTTCTTTCTGTGATAACAAGATCAGTGTCTCAGGCTTAACAACAGGTGTCACTGTAATTGGAGTGAGGTGGCTAGTGTTGAGAGTATGGTATATCGGTTGTATTTATTTATTTATTTATTTATTTATTTATTTGCAACATTTGTGTTAGTTTGATGAGGTTTGATGAAGGTGTGAGAGTTGGTGGGGTTTGATGTGTGTTGGAGGATCGTAGAGAGAGTGTTTCTACATATTGCATATAATGTGCTTATACTGCAACTAAAGAGAAAAATCTTCCTTTTGGAAAGAGCAAATTGTTTGCGTGATCTTTTTCCTGGAGACTATTTGAAGGTATCTGACTCCTGAACTGAAGGTAATTGAGTCCCTTCTGCTTTAACAGGGAATTTTATGACTGCATAGGAAATATGTAGGGATTGTGACTATGAGTCAGTTATAAATGCATAAGGCTAAATTATATGAAAACATAAACCAAGAATTTTATTGCTTCTGCATTCACTGGAAAAGTGCTTTGAGATTTTTTTAAGTAAAATGTTATTTAAGAAATAATATATGAGAGAGTAGGTTTATCCATTAACAGGGAAGGATAGACTCCACTCCCAAGTTCCCTTTAATTATCTTAAAATCAAATAAGCATGATTAGAACATGAGAGAAGCCAATTCACTTTCAATGTGATGTTTATTTTATTTATCGAGTCAGAAGCAAATTGAGATTACAGTTATAATGCATTTTTACAAACCACAAACAAAGTTAAAAACTTGGCATTATGCTAAATTTACTTTGACCAGAAACTGGCCACTTGGAATTCCTCTGGTGTCACTGTAAGACAGTCTTTCATTGTACATATGGCAGAGCTCAGACTGCATTGTAGTGAGTGGTCTGTGGTATGCTCTTCTCCACACTTGATGTTGTGGACTCCACTTTATAGCCCCATTTCTTAAGCCTGTTTCTGCATCTTGTGGTACCAGAGCATAGTCTGTTCAGTGCTGCCCTGTCTTCTGTGTACCCAGGAGGGAGTTTCTCATCTGGTATCAGCCCTTTTGGATCCTCGCTTGCTGAAGTGTTCTTGCGAGTATCTCTGTAAATCTTAGGAAGCTGTTTCTTGATTTAAGTCACTGGCACACTGGCTGATATCCGAACAGAGGATGGGTCGGAGCTGTCAGTACCTTGGTCCTTTCATTGCTAGCTGCTACTTTGCGACAGATGTCAAGTGAAAGAGAGGAGATTCCATCTGAACATGAGGAAGAACTTTCTGACGGCGAGAGCCGTTCAGCAGTGGAACTCTCTGCCCTGGAGTGTGGTGGAGGCTCCTTCTTTGGAAGCTTTTAAACAGAGGCTGGATGGCCATCTGTCAGGGGTGATTTGAATGGAATATTCCTGCTTCTTGGCAGGGGGTTGGACTGGATGGCCCATAAGGTCTCTTCCAACTCTTTGATTCTATGATTCTACGATTCTGTGGTGCAATATCAATATGATGTTGATTAAATATGATGCAGAAAGCAGTTCAGCAATAAGATAGATAGATAGACAGACAGACAGACAGACATACCCTTAATAAACTGCAGTTAAGAGGATCCTAGAAATAACATACTGCAATTTCAGAGAATAGTAATCCTTTGTTTAGGAAGAATCTCAAAAAGAAAAATGATGAAGGTGACCAAAGGTGTGGAAATCAAATTTTATGAGGAGTGGACTTGGGAGCTGGGCATCTTTAGCTCGGAGGACAGAAGACTGAGAAGTGCTACAACAGCTCATGAAAAACCATGGAGAAAATGGAGCAATTCTATTTGTTGTTGCTACAGAGACAAGAACATGAACCAAATCACAAGGTTGATTGATTCTACCTCAAGATAGAACCTCTTGCTTCTAAGAACTGCCCAATAATGGAATGGGCTGACATAGAAAGTGGTGATTTACATTTCATTTTTTTGAATGGAGGTCAGATAGCTATCTACTAGAAGTGCTTTATTTATGCACTTTACATGCACTTTACATGATAGTACATCGATATATGGGTTTTGTGCCTTCCAGTTCTACCATTTTATGTTTCTATGACCTTTTTAGGCAACTTTGTTATAGTTTGGGATTGGTCTGACTTCTCTGAACTGCACAGGTCGACAAGTAAAGGATTTTTTCCCTCACAGTCACAGATATTTCAAAGTGCTTCTACTGTAATCACGGAGAAATTTTGTTTTCTTTGCATGTCCTTTCTTAAAATTTGTTTCTAAAAATGTATGTTCATGCCTGAGGAAAAAAATAGTGTATCCTACTTGCTCAGTAATAGCCAGGAAAAAAACCCACATTGAATATTTAGTAACATAAGAGAACTATGAATTGAATGATTTGAGGTGGCCTCACAACCCAAGTTAGCAAAAACATTTTTATTTTATACATCAGTTTACTTATTAACTGTTTATTTTTTGAACTTAAAAAAACAAATTGGTCCATAACTCTTGCTGTGCTTATGTTTTCTGTGTTTTTGAGTTCTAGTTTCTACATTGTATTTTGTATCACAGTATTATTATAAGCACTTACCCACTGGACAGCTCAAATTACTGACATTGTTTTGCTTAATTTCATCTATTTATTCACCAGTTCCCTTCAGGAAGCAGAAGCTGTTTTGAAACTCGATACTTGGCAAGGTCAGACATTCAAATTGTAAACAAAAATGGATTTGCCATTTTCTGTCTTTGTCCCGACCATTTACTGAACCCATTAGTTGCATTTGAGCACTAATTTTTAATCTTTTTTATATACTGATTTGCAAAACAGCAGAGTAATTGACCTTGCCTATGTCCTAATGTCAGAAACTTTCTTTGGATTCACATAACTGATGTGAGCATTTAAAACTCTTCTTTCAAAATTCATAAGATTCTCAGAGCAAGACTTCCATCTATAATTTTTGCTTTACAGTTATGTACCCTTAAAGTGCCCTTAATTATGTGGTTCCAAATGTTACCTCATCTCACATCAAATAAGAGAGCAGAAGTGTTCACTCTTTGTCGAATTAAATCTACAGCTATGTATTTCATACACCTAGACAAAGTTTCATATTTTAAATATTTTTCACATTCCCTACCTGGGTCAAATAAACAGAACATAATGTCTTATAATTCCTGTTTTCTGCTTTTACCTTGCAGCCATATCTTTCACAAATTCTTTCCTCATTTATAACTGTTCTGAAAAATGTCATCAGTGCATCTTTCCCTTTTTATCTGGAAAAGGATACACTTTTTTACATGTATTGTCGAAGGCTTTCATGGCTGGAATCACTGGGTTCTTTTAGGTTCTTCGGGCTATATAGCCATGTTCTAGAAGCATTATCTCCTGACATTTTGCCTGTATCTATGGCAAGCATCCTTAGAGGTTGTGAGGTCTATTGGAACCGGGAAAATTTGGTTTATATATCTGTGGAATGTCAGGGGGAGGGGGGAGATTGATAGGAGAGGTCAAAAACACTAGGGGGGGCACAAAAGGGGAAGGGAAAGGCCCATTGTGAGTCTAGTAGCATTTCAGCTGTAACATGTTGCTCTAACTACATTCCCAACAGGGTGTTGCCTTGTGGGGTCAATCATCATCCATCTAATTTTAAGTGCTGCAGCACAAAACTTAGCAACACTGTAAGTTACTGTGGAGTTCACATTTCAAGATCCAATCCATATGCATCTGTTTTACTGTTTAATAAAAAATTAAACATATTCAGAGGTAGCTGTGTTAACCGCCCAGCAAAAAATACACAAAAGATTACTTTATTGAACCACCGAAATGCATAACAAAATGCAACATAATGCAAACTTTTGAAGCTTCACTAGCTTCTTCAACAGGCAAAGATGATGAAAATCATGCAGGATAAGAAAACTGGCCCTTTTACACTGCCATATAAAATCCAGAGTATCTGCTTTAAACTGGATTATCTGGTAGTGTAGATTCATATAATCCAGTTCAAAGCAGATACTGTGGATTATCTAATAATCTGGATTATATGGCAGTGTAGAAAGGGGTCAATGTTAGAGTTTTAGACCTACATTTTCTCTCATATGTTCTTCTCTTATCAGGTAAGATGACAGCAGAATAACTGGTAATCATCTTTGAGATTTTCTGGAGAACAGGAGATGATTCAGATGACTGGAAGATGTCAAATGTCCCTATCTTCAAAAATCTGGAGAAAGAGAACCAAAACAATCAGTGCACAATCAGCTTGGCATAAATAGAGGAGATCATTAGACAGACAATAGCATGCTCACTAAAAGTCAGCATAGGTTTCCTAATAGGGAAAATATGCCAAATAAAGATGTAAGAAGTTATAAATCTGCATGATATTTTGCCAGAGATAAACATTGCTACTACTTCTAACTCTAGCTAAGAAATTGAGCTCTCAATAAAATCTTTAGATTGTTATTGGTAGGTCCCCTACCTCTCTTTTCCTTGCCTTGCTCTTTAGGGAGAATAATACTGACCTGCCTTATAACAATTGTAATGATTACTGAGATAACATGTGTGAAGTGCCTTGATTGCTCTGAAGTGCTATATAAAATGTACTTAATAGCACCATATCTCATAAAATAGACTTCAAGGGAAATGGAAGTTCAGGTAAAATACAATGGGGAGAGCCTTGAATGTCAAAATTAGGGAGCGTGTTATAGTCTTAAAACTCTTTAGCAGAAAAAGTCAGCACAGAGGAATAGTATTAGCATCAGCATGACATAAATTCCAGTGCTAAAAGGCAACCTAAAGTCCCAGAACAAGGACTTTGACATTCCACTCGGTCTTTATTAATTCTGCATATTTTTTAGAAAGCCCCCTTAAATTAGGCTTTCAAGTGTAGCAACCACAATTTTTTCACATAGCACGGCAAACATTGCCTCTACAGCTCCCATTTCTGCTTCCCTCATATACAATAGCACCTGTATAACTGCCTGTGATCTCTTATTTCTCTGTTACTTCAAATATACCACTAATCTCACACTATGTTTCTTTATAGATTGCATATCCACTGGAATCACAAGAAGTAAAATTGAGGGCAAACGTAAAGGACCATCTCCACAGTGCCACGTCCCTGGATATATCAATTTATCAGAGCCTATACAATTGGAACTTTTTTTTCTTCATTTCATAGAATCATAGAGTTGGAAGAGACTTTGTGGGCCATCCAGCCCAACCCCCTGCCAAGGAGCAGGAAAATCGCATTCAGAGCACCCCCAACAGATGGCCATCCAGCCTCTGTTTAAAAGCTTCCAAAGAAGGAGCCTCCACCACCAGCTTGCCTTTTTAATTTACTTTTATTTTTTGTTGCTGTTATTGTTGCTGTTATTACTATCATCAAACTATCCCATTTGACCCACAATTCCTTAATTAATGAACAAATCAGGATTTTGTTGTCTGTGGCTTTTGCACTCAACATATCTCTCATATGGAAAGACTTATAACAATCCACATTATATTCAAAGCTCTTCTGTTGTAGTAGAGCCCGTGAGTAACATTACAAACAGTAGTATTGGTGCCAGAGGGGGGGGGGGAAAGGGGTTACTCGGGAGCAGGATTCTGATGATGAGCAGAAGAGAAAGAGGATCCGGGATATAATTACAGCACCTACAGATGAGGAGTTGTTTGAGGGATTCTCTGGGGATGATTGGTCAATGAGTGAAGGAGAAGAAGGAGACACCATGGACTGGACTAAGATAAGAGAAGTGCAAGCTATTTGTGAGGAGCCAACAACTAGTGATACCTTTATGGGGTTCTCTGGGGGTGAAGACTGGCAATCAGGGGATCCAAGAAAGTCTTGGGGGGACCTAAGTCTTGACAGGAGATGGAGGGAAAGACAAGGGAATTCATGTGAAGAGCTGGGAGCAGCTGCGGGGGATAATGATGGGGTGTTGGTCAGTTCATCTTCTGATGATGATTTGTAAATAAAAATGGGTTCAGGGGTGATGGGTCCTTGCAGAAGGCAAGGTGAGCGTTCATGTGTTGGGTGCTGTGTATTGGAAAAGATTCTTGTAGACTTGTTGCTGACTGTTTTGTGTTCAGCGTTGGATCTGCAGTTTGGATCTCCTGATCGTCTGCATGTTATTGACCCGGATTGGCTTCTCGTGAATGTGGACTTCTCCCTTCCTGGACCTGGACTGGTTTGGCTAAAGACGCTGCTTCTGCGGACACTGGAGCAGCGCTGTTTCAGATTTCTTCCGCTTCAACCCTGGACTTCAGCTGAAAACGCTTCTCTTCCTGGGGCCCCTCCTTTTTGTTAACCATTTGTGTACTGTGCCTTTTGGTTTTGCCTCAGAGCGCTTTGCTTGATTCGTTCCTTTTGCTTCCAATTAATCTGGATTATATTTCTGTTAACCTTTTGGACCAGCTCTCGCTTGTTTCTTGAGTTTTGACCAGTGGCACTGCATTTAAATACCTCTGTGTCCTTTTTCTTTAGTTTTAATAAACTCTGTTTTGAAGCCACTTTTGAGTATGGCCCTTTAAGGTGTCTGTGATTCCAATATCTTCCCTGACCAAACACAGCTTGAAATACATTATTTTGAGATAAAATCTAGGCAAGAATTATGGTAAATATTTAACTATTTTAATGATGTTTTCATGGTTAGTGTGACTGCTGAAACAAGATGGAATATATATACGAGTGAACACTTGTAATAAGTATATAGTCTCTGCCACTTGACTGATGAATTCTAAAATCTTTTATTGCATTGTTACTAAACATTAACAGTTGTACAGTGGCATAGAAAGTTTTGATTTGTATTTGAGGTTTCTCCTTTCTAAAGCACTTGGTCCATTTCTGAAAGAAGCCCAGGAGCCAGTTCTTCTTTATATATTTTATAGTATGTAGTAGAAACTCCATCTGGGCCAGACGCTTTATTTATTTTAGCCATGTCACTTGTTCTACCTAATTCTTCCAACATGATTTGTTTATCTAATTCGTCTTTCATTTCCTCTGAAAGTTTTGTGAGGTTCTATTCCTCCAAACATTGATATGTCTTTTTGAGGTTTCTCTGAGTATTTTTATATAAGTTTCTATAATACTACTCAAATATCTTATAGATACACTGCATCTGTGTAATCATTTGTCCTTTATTCTTTATTTTAACAATTTGTTGCTGCTGCTTACACTACTTCATTTTCCACACTAAAAATTTCCCTTGTTTATTTTCATTTTCAGAAAAATGTGTCTGTTATAAATAATTTTACTTTCCACCTCTTTTGAAATTATCAATTCATATCGTTGTTTTAAATTGGACAACTCTTGTTGTATTTTCTTTTTATTATCTAAATTTTTATTATCTAATTCTTTTTCTTTGTCTCTAAACTTAGTTAGGGTCTCTAATTTTATTTTCCTTTTGAACCAAATAGAATTTTGTTAAATTAGTAGGCCTATTATAATCACTTTCCCTGCATTCCAAACAGTCCTTATGTCTATAACATCATGAAGGTTTTCTTGTAAATAATTTTCTATTCCCCCCTCCCTAATATTTTCTTTCATGTTGGGGTCTTTCAAAATATAGTCATTGATTATTCACAATTTCCTTTCCCACTGTGTCCTCTTTAATTTTAGCAGAACAGTGGGATTTCCATTCCCACTGTGTCCCCTTTAATTTTAGCAAAACCAGATTATGATCAGAGAACACATTTGGTAATATTTCCACTTCTTCAGTATTAATGAACAGTTTCTTTGTTACAAAAGTGTAATCATTCCTAGATGATGTTTTATATCTGTGAAGGGAATATGTATAGGTCCTTGTATCTAAATTTTGTAATCTCACTTTTGTAATTCTCCTAACAATGACCCTGGGAGTCTCCCTTCCTTTAGATCTTTTTTTCTTTTACTATTTCTGTTCAATTTTTGGTCCATTTCTCTGTTAAAATCTCCCAGCCAAATAATGGATTATTATCCAAGTTGAGAAACAGTGGAACTGGAAATAATTTGTTTCAACAATAACAGTATACCCACCATCTCATAATCAATATTAGAATTCATGCCAAACATACAATCTGGAGAATATTAGCTGTGATGCTGGAGGGCACAGAATGAAACAAAAATTAAAATATAACAAATCTGTCCCACTGATTTTTTGGATGATTTTGGGAAATTCCTATGAAATACAATATGTCAAGAGGGGTTTATTTCTGCACATCAAAGAGTTAAAGATGTATCTCTTTTGAATATTGTGTTTTCCTAGTGCTGAAAAAAAGAGTCAGAAGAGATAATACTTTTATCCAAGCTGGAGACAACTTAAATAATGATAAATGCATATGCTGCAGTCAGATGAAATGGAATGCCTTATGTTCTTCAAACAAGGGAATAGCCACAATTTATTCAAAGTGCCATTCTTTATTCATATCCTTTGCAACAGTGGTTTTTACAATAAAAAAACAGCTAAAGTGAACATTGTTTGACAGCACTTTGGGTTCATATCTCTCAAAATCAGGAAGACTTTGGATGCTAGGCCTTTTCCTAGTTTATGAGTTTTGAAAATGGATTCATCAGTGTCATTTATTGGTTTGGAGAAATAATTAATTGTCAGGAACAATGTAGTGCATATTGGGTTGTTTTTCAATGTTTTATTGTTGTCATTTTCCATCATTGACTTTAACATATGGTGACCCTATGAAAAGAGATTTCCAAAATCCTTGCTCATATCTTGCAAATTTAGGGCTGTGGCTTACTTGATTGACTTAATCCACATTTGGTACAGCCTCCCTGTTTTCCTACTGCCTTATATTTTATTAAGCACTAGCTTGGGTACTTGGCGATGCCTGGGTTATTTGCCAAAGACATTTTTGTTTTGGGATGCTTGGTAATCTCAATTTGATAATGTCTAATAGGGCTGGGCAGTTTCGTTCGTTAATTTCGTAATTCGTTATTCGTTATTTTTTTGATAACGAAGCGATATTGAACCATTCAGGAGCAACTAAAAATCGAAACGAATTTTTAAAATTTATTTCGTAATTGTTTCGTAATTGTTTTGTTATTGTTTCGTAATTGTTTCGTAATTGTTTCGAAATTGTTTCGTTATCATTTCGTTATTATTTCGTTATTATTTCGTTATTATTTCCGTATGTCTGGTGCAAGTTTTATGGTTGTTGTTTGTTTTATCAGTGATAAAAAATAAATTATCACACCAACAGTCAACAACAGAGGGAGAGGGAGGCTTCAGAAGTTCCCCCTGTCCCATTTGGAGGTTTTTTTAGCATATTGCGCAATCGCGTCCGCCATTAACGAATCGATTTGTTATTGTTTCGAAATTGTTTCATAATTTCTGAAATGTTGTAAATATCGAACTTTTTTTAAAGAAAAATTTCGGAATTCTTTTAAAAAACGAAATGCAAAAACCCCCTAAAAACGAATCGAGTTTAGAAACAAATTTTTCCCTGATTGCCCAGCCCTAATATCTAATGCTATTTATTAGAAAATAATCAGTCTTTCTTTGTGGTTTTTTTTAAGAATACTCACATTAGAAAATGATAAGGATGTAGGTGAATGAAAATCTCCCCCCCCCAAAAAAAGTTAGGCCAATCACCCCCAAACCCAGCCAGTATTCAAAGTTGGCCACATTGGGTCTGTGTGCCAAGTTTCGTCCAGATCCATCATCAGTATGGTTCAGGCTCCCTGGATGCAGAATGAACTATAACTCCCAGCCAGTTGAGTCAGTTCCCCCACAAACCCTTCCAGTATGTTCTGTTAGACATGGGGGTTCTGTGTGCCAAGTTTGGTCTAGATCCATCATTGGTGGGTTTCAGAGTGTTCTCTGAATGCAGGACGAACTACAACTCCCACTCGGGTGGGTCAGTCTCCCTGCAAACCTCTCCAGTATGTTCTGTTAGTCATGGGGGGTTTGTGTGCCAAGTTTGGTCCAGGGCCATCATTCATGATTTATCCAAGATATGACAACCTTCGTTTAGTCATCCTAATTTCTAGTGAGGGTTCAGGCCTGATGTCTTCTGAGGATCTTTTATTTGTCTTTTTAGTTCTCTTTGTTATCCACATATTCTGCAGCACCATGTTTGAAGTGAGCTCATTAATTCAACCCAAAGACAATAGTATATAATTTTAAAAGCTTTTTCGTTATCTGTCATGTTGTACATTATTATCACCATCATACTGTACAATTTGTTTTTAGATCATTTAAACTACAGTTTTTAACCTGTATAATCTGTTTTGATGCTAATTGAAAACCTACAGGATTATGTTTAAAAATATAAAGGGATAGATAATTTAAATCTGGACTCTACCATGGCTTCGCGTGTACCTGCACTGTCGAAATAATATAGTTTGACACCACTGCCATGGCTTAATGCTCTGGAATCCTGGGAGTTGTCATTTTATAGGTTCCTAAGACTTCTCTGTCAAAGAGTGCTGGGACCCACCAAACTGTAACTCCTATGATTCCATAACAATGAGCCATGGACATGATGTCAATCTGCATTATTTCTATATACACTCTTGGATAATCTTCAGTTATGCCATTCCAAGTCTAATGTGTTGATTACAACCTCCTTTTTGATTAATGAGTGTTGTGATGGAGTCTTCGAGTAGTGATACTACTGGGAGTATTAGGAGGGGAAGAAAGACTACTTTTACAAAATACTGGTCTGGCGCTTTAAGGGATCTGTCTTGCAACAATGACTGAGTAAAAATATAGAATATATTTGACTATGTCAATGTCTTCATTGTTGTTGTTGTTGTTCATTCGTTCAGTCGTCTCCGACTCTTCGTGACCTCATGGACCAGCCTACGCCAGAGCTCCCTGTCGGCCGTTACCACCCCCAGCTCCCTCAAGGTCAGTCCAGTCACTTCAAGGATGCCATCCATCCATCTTGCCCTTGGTCGGCCCCTCTTCCTTTTGCCTTCCACTTTCCCCAGCATAATTGTCTTCTCCAGGCTTTGCTGTCTCCTCATGATGTGGCCAAAGTACTTCAACTTTGTCTCTAGTATCTTTCCCTCCAGTGAGCAGTCGGGCTTTATTTCCTGGAGGATGGACTGGTTGGATCTTCTCGCAGTCCAAGGCACTCTCAGCACTTTCCTCCAACACCACAGCTCAAAAGCATCGATCTTCCTTCGCTCAGCCTTCCCTAAGGTCCAGCTCTCACATCCATAGGTGACTACAGGGAATACCATGGCTTTGACTAGGCGGATCTTTGTTGCCAGTCTGATGTCTCTACTCTTCACTATTTTATCGAGACTGGACATTGCTCTCCTCCCAAGAAGTAAGCGTCTTCTGATTTCCTGGCTACAGTCTGCATCTGCAGTAATCTTTGCACCTAGAAATACAAAGTCTGTCACGGCCTCCACGAATGTCTTCATTACCCACTTTAAAAATATGCATATCATAGGTGGTCGTTGTTTCATCATCTTAATTTATACAATTTTTGTTTGCTAATTGTGCTACCTCCAACAAAAAAGTCATGAGCAAATTGCACACAATGTATTTAATGTAAATAGAATTTGGCTGTAATGTTTTAATTTATATCGATACGTTTTAAAAATGCTTTGTTTCAATGTGATTGCATCCTTTGTGTGCGTGCGTGCATGCATGTGTGTGTGTGTTTGGTTAAGAATAAAGTCCTATGACATTCCAGGGGGCTTTGCCTCAGATTTTAGATTTAACCTCAATTGAAGTTGAAAATAACTGTCCTTGAAAATTTTTGTGGGGTTTATCTACATTTCTGCCTATGATGTGAGTAATAACATGCAGCAATTATTAAAATACAGCTTCAGCACACCTACTAATCAAGTCTGGCTCTTTCATTAGTAGAGGGAGGCAACAGATTTTGAGGTTCAAGGGTTTTCCCAAGTTTTCTTTTTGGAGGACAAAATTATATAAGTGCCTCAGTGTTTGCATTGAACCTCCGAGCTATCCGTTGCTCTTGGGGGTAGTAGAGAAGCCTTTATAAAAGAAGATTCAAAATGCATTTGGCTTATGTCTAAAATCTACATCCTTGCACAGGGAAGTCAAAACTCTTGTAGATGCATTAGCATGAAAATGTTAATCTGACTACACAGATGTTAGCTGAAACAGTAGCAATATCTACATATAAACCAAGGGATTCGATACTAGTATAATGCTTGGATAGAATGAAGAATTCATCAGGAAATAATATTGTCTCTAAAACAACACAGGCATAGTTGAGAATTGTATTGGTATTGTTAAGAGTATTCTCTAATGGCAGAAGCTCCATTAATTCAGGATGTTCAGGAAACTTTGAAACATATACATCTAGGATGAGATGCTGCATTGCCAAGTAAAGGCCAGTAGCAAAAAGTAGCTAGATATATTTCACAGAGCATGCCATCCTTTCAAACTACAAATACATGGAAATGCCCACCATTCAAAAGGCAAGAACCCATCTTTATATGGCTAGAAGCAATTCCAAGTGGAGGTAAGTGATTATTCAGTTTAAACATGATTCTTTCCTGTTAGAGACCAAACTGCTGGAATCATATTAAAAACATTGAGCTCACTCATTGTGCATTCAGTTCCCCAAACTTTGCATTTTACCTCATCTGATATGCAACAGTAAGTATTTTAGCATGCAGTATGATCCCTGGGGCTTGAAACATATAGAACAAATGGAATCAAAAAAAGTTCTTACTAACTTGCAAGTCAATCCCCACCCCCAAACTGGTAAACATTATTCGCTGAGTGTGGTTGATAGTACTAAATAATCTGCCTGCACCAGTAATATTGGAGAATTCCATATTATGTATGCAATGCATATGCCATCTTTTTCCATTTAATGGGACTAATTGAATAATCTTGCTAGAGAATAAAAAACCAAGTCAGCACAGATCAAACCAACAACTCTATCTGTGTGGACTGGACACTGTCTTCAGCAACATCGATTCCAGAGGTAAGCCAGTTCATGTAAGAAAGAACATCCAACACTGAAACCCAAATGGTGAATTAGGGACCATCTACATAGGCTACAAAAAGAGATAGCTCAGGAGCTGGTGCGTGTTCTTACTGAATATCCTAAGCCAGCCCAATGGCTGAATAGAGTCTGTATAGTGCAGTGGCAGCAGAACCAGTTTGATACTACAAGACTAAAACTATTGTCTTTCTCTGTTGATCTAGCGTTTGCGGCAACCACTGGGCACGAAAATGCTCATGGTCATCACTCACTGCTTATAGTAATGACAGCCAGAGAGAAAAATTAATAATGCAACAGAGGGGAGAGGGGAAAAGAAATAGTGGTTCCTATTTCTCCTCTCCCTTCACCAATTGTCTCATTGCTCTGGCTATTGCCACTATAGGTGCCGAGAGACAGCTAAGACCATGTGGATACAATGAAATCAAGATGGCAAGGAAAGTGCCATCCCCTGTCTCCAGGCTGCCCAAACCTGGGAAAAGAAGGATGGTGGTGTGAATAGCCACTGTTGTTTACACTGACCAAAAACTCAACTTTTCTTAATGAGGGATAAGGTTGCATTATGGTTGATGGACTCTGTGCAACTTGTGCATGCCATTTCCCTAGGTTGACTCATATTTTATATTCAATGCTAAGAAATATTCACTTCATAACCTATTGTGAATTATATTATATGCCGGGCACTCTGAATACACATCTAACTTGAAGAGAATGAATATGAATGGAAAGAGAGTTTTAAAATGGACTCAACATTCCAATAAGAAATGAACTGGAAGAGCCATTTTCTCACAAAGTTGCACCACTTATTCTATTTGTTGTGACAACTTAAATTTCCCTGAGATGACAGTGGAATGTGAACCTATTTGATTACACATGACAGAAAAACATCATTGAGAACAAATGATGTGAAGAGCCTTTTTGCCCTCATCTGTTGTCCCTTTCATTTACATTCTTCCTAAAGAATGACTCTGTTTGCAGACCTGAGTCAGAGAAGAATGTAACTTTTAGGTTAATTGAAGTCTCATGGAAAACAGAGGTCCAAAAGGTATGCCTGGTATGAAGGGCAGACAAAATAGATGTAGGTTTTGAAACTGATTTTAACTGGGCCCACATAGATTTTTTTAATGCAAAAGACACCCCAAAGATTCTAATATTTCCAGGTTTTCCTTCCAATTTCTATGAATGGATATGAAAACTGGATAACAAAGAAAGCTATTAGGGGAGAAAAATCCTACTTCTTTAAAATGTGATTTTGGGGAAAAGCGTTATACCAGTTATACATATACCATGAACTCCTAAAAGACAAATAAATGGGCCCTAGAGCAAATCGGGCCTCCGAAAACTGGCTGGAAGCAAAAATGATTTGCTCTTAGATATTACGTATTAGACATATAATGAGATGACATGACCTATTAAAAAGATAATTCTGCTTAGCAAAGTAGAAGGCAGTGGGGTTGGGGGAGTGATAATGTTTATTTATGCCTCACTTTTTCTTTCTACAAAAAAGATTCAAAGGGGCTTACAATAAAACCAATGAAACACAATTAAAAACTTAAAAATATACTAACTTTAAAATAGAATTCAATATAAATGGCATTAAAAATTAACAGTAAAAATCAGTTTACAACCCTATTGATAGCCATAGCTCCCCCTGACATGATCTTAAAAATCTTCTTCTATAAAAACCTGTCTGAAAAGGAAAGTCACACTGATAACCATAAATTTTATCTGACTTCCCTTAGCATCGAGTTCTAGAATGGAGGGCCTGCCAGTGAGAGAGAAGGCCTGTTCTCTTGTTCCCACCAATAGAGCTTGTAATGGAGGTGAGACTGAAAGAATGATCTCTCCTGAGGATCTCGGGGACTGAGCAGATTCATACAAGAAGATTAGGCAAATAGCCTGGACCTGAGCTATCTATGGCTTTAAAGTAGTATAACCAGGGTTTTGAATTGTGCCCGGAAACACACAGGCAGCCAATGGAGCTACAGCAACAGGAGGTTGGATGCTCCCTGTAGCCAGCTCCAGTTAGAAACTTGGTTGTAGCTCTTTGGATATTCTCCAAAGTCAAATCCATGTTAGAGCTACAGTACTCCTAATGTGATGTAACTAAGAAATGTGCCATTATGGCCAGACCCAGCATCTCAAGAAATGGGCACAGTTGGTGCACACATTTTAAATGTGCAAAGGCACTCCTGGCTACCAAAGAAACGTGGACCTCTTCAGGAAGACCACATTGTACATGGAAAGGCTCAGTCTAGGAAGGCACAGCACTGAATTTACAAGACCTTAGCAGAATTGTTGATAACAAGTACACTTGGAGACCACCTATTCATAGAGTTGCCTTAAGTCAATATTGACTTTTTTTACAATTAACAATAACTATATGTTTTAGTGATGTTGGGTAGAAATTGTCTTTATTCTGTCAACCAGTTTCAACAGCAGGGAGATGGCAACAATCCTGTTATTCCTATATTAATATTGATGTTGTTGTTACTATTGTTTTCATAGTTATCATCATACTGAAAGTTACAAGATGTAAATAGTTACTTCAGAAATATAAAGATACTATTTATAGCATTAAGAACAATTTAAAACATTTAGTGATTTGACAAGAAACAAAACAGTACAGCACACTATTAAAATTCCTTTTCATATAAGCAGTCAGTTTTCATTGTTTCGTTTCCTGAGGGAACACAGATTGTTTGCTAAAGCAAAATTGTGCTTGTTATTTTGTTCTCAGATACATATTTAAGCTTTCAGCTTCAACCTCTTTTTTTTCCCAAAAGGCAAATCTGACAAAGCAGTGTTTTTCATTAATTTACTTTACAGGATTAATTGATTGTTGCATTGGGTGACATTCCTTAATTGACATGGTCTGTGCATCTGGCTAATGAGTTAGTATTATTTCCTTCCCATTATGTGGTACCCAACATGCTCTTTTGGAGGTGACATCTGGTGCAATATCTTCTCCACAATTTTCCTCCTCTGGTGAAATCAATTATAGAAGTTCATATGAAGGATGCATATGGCCCAAGACCTAATCAGTCTGATCTTACTAAATATTGACTATATTATTTCCCACTGGATCGATTCTCACTCTAGTTGTCAAAAGAACAGCATAAGAATAGTCTCGTATCATATAGGACAATGATCTCCAAGAACAGAAGCAGTGTGTCCAAAAGCATAACTTTGCTGGATGTTAAGACTGAGCATCAAAACTAAGCAAGCAAATACAATCACCAGCATCACATAGAATAGAGTGAGTTTTTGTGTTTTTTTTTTGTTTTTGTTTTTTTGCAGACCTACTCACCCTCTCTTTCCTTTCTGTCAGTTTGGACCCAGCTGCACTCGGGCCCCTTCCACACAGCTGAATAAAATCCCACATTATCTGCCTTGAACTGGAATATATGACAGTGTGGACTCAGATAACCCAGTACAAAGCAGAGATTGTGGGATGTTCTACCTTGATATTCTGGGATATAGGGCTGTGTGGAAGGCCCGTTGCTTTTGCAGCAAGGCCAGCTAAAAATATTCAGTAAAACTAGAGCTTTTAAATATCATTATTACATTCTTTGGAATTCACCCAGTTACAGTGGTATACAAACACAATCAGCAAATAATGATACCATGTTGGAAAACAAAAACATGGGCTGCTTCTACACTGTGTAATTACTGCACTTTAACTGCCATGGCTCAATGCTGAAATTTTAGTTTGGTGGGGCACCATCACCCTTTGGCAGAGAAAGCTAAAGATCTTTTAAAACTACAACTTCCATGATTCCACAGCACCGAGCCAGGCCAGTTAAAGTGGTGTTAAACTATAATAACTCCACAGTGTAGATGTAGCCATAGTCAAGATACTGGATTTCCAGGCACTGCTAATTTGTACTGACTTCACGCACATTAGAGAACACTAATAGTAACATTGAGAAAGGCAATCCCACTCTTGTCCCCATTCATCTGCTCATTTCTTTCCTGTTGTTCTCATCTCATTGAAATGAGCGCCTTTTGATGGCTGTTAATACAGACTGAATATCTCTTTTCAGAAATGTTTTCAACCAGAAGTGTTTGGGATTTTGAATGTTTGAGAATTTTGGAATGCCTGCATAATGGACATAATAAGATATCTTGGAGATTTGCCCCAAGCTTAAACACGAAATTCACTGATGTTTCACATACACTTTATTCTCATAGGGAGAAAATAGTTATAAACAACATTTTAATTACTTTGTGCAAGAAGCAAAGTTTCTGTGCACTGAACAATTAGAAAACAAAGGTGTCATTATTTCAGCCACCTATGTGGGCAATCTTGGATTTTGGGGTATTTTGGATTTAAAGATAAGGGATGTTCAACCTGTACTAGTTTAATAAGAACAATGATTTAACTCCCTGATTAGTCTCCTCTGGCTTTTAAATGCCTGTACTGTGTTCCAAGTCAGAATAATAATTTGGAAGATAAGTGGATGGTAAAATCACAATTTAATGCAAATTGTGGTGCTGAGAGTTATACAGGTTCCAGCAATAAGGAGAAATGATTCTAATGAGGAAACATAATGTATATATATGCTATCTTTCATTAAAAATGGGTGTTCTTATGCAGATGTTATTGCTGCAAGCTCAGGGAAGAAATTAGCTACATTGCAAAATGAGGCTGAAAACACAGAGCACTAGATCGATCTGAGGTGCTCCAGAGTGTGTTTTAACTTGCAATCCTATAAACATTGGCAGAACTTCTGAATGACAAGAGGATATTATGAACCTTGCTGTCCAGGGAGATAAAAGGAAATCTATGGGCAAAGAGACCATTCAGTTTTGAAAGTTCACTCTGTCTCAGTGAAGAGGGAGGGAGGGAGGGAGGGAGGGAGGGAGGGAGGAGAAAAAGAAAGAAAGAAAGAAGGGAGGGAGGGAGGGAGGGAGGGAGATCCATGTATCTGTGGTTGCCAGGAGGGCCTTGCACTTGTGCACCAACTGTGCCCATTCCTTGAGAAGCCAGATCTGGCCACTGTGGTACATGTCTTAGTTACATCATATCTGGATTACTGTAACTCGCTTTATGTGGGGATGCCTCTGAAAAGTGCTTGGAAACTTCAGTTGGTCCAAAGAGCTGCAGCCAGGTTTCTAACTGGGGCTGTCTACAGGGAGCAGGCAACCCCTCTTTTCCAGCAGTTGCACTGCCTACCAGTCTGTTTCCAAACATAATTGAAAGTGATGGTTATGACCTTTAAAGTCCTCGATGACCTGAGTCCAGGCTATTTGTCTGACTGCACCCCCTTGTATGAACCTGCCATCTGTCTGTCCGATCTTGTGGGATTCTTTCTGGCTTGTTCATCCTGATGACGTGGATGGGGTCCTTGGAGCTGTGAGGGCGACCACATCGGCCCTAGATCCTTGCCCTTCTTGGCTAATTAAATCAGCCTGGGGTGGGTTATTAGATTGGTTTGTCCCGATTATTAATGCACCATTGGCTCAAGGGAAATTTCCATCTGGTGTGAAGCAGGGTGTGGTGAAACCAATCCTGAAGAAGACCTCTCTTGACTCTACAGTTTTGGACAACTACAGGCTAATCTCTAACCTTCTTTTTTGGGCAAGGTGCTGGAGTGGGTGGTCGCCTTGCAGCTCCAGGGATTCCTTGAGGACACTGATTTTCTAGACCAGTCGCAGTCTGGGTTCAGGCCTGGTCACAGCACTGAGATGGCTTTGGTCTCCTTGGTGGATGACCTCCTCAGGGAGCTGGACAGGGGGAGTGTGACCCTGCTGGTTCTCTTGGATACCTCAGCGGCTTTTGATATCATCGACCATGGTATCCTTCTGAGACGGCTCTCCGGGATGGGTCTCGGGGGCACTGTTCTGTTGTGGCTCCGGTCCTTCCTGGAGGGTTGTTCCCAGATGGTGAAGCTGGGGGACACCTGCTCGGACCCCTGGCCTTTGACCTGTGGGGTCCCGCAAGGTTCCATTCTGTCCCCCATGCTTTTTAATATCTACATGAAACCACTGGGAAAGGTCATCCGGAGTTTTGGAGTTGGGTGCCATCTCTACGCAGATGACACCCAACTCTACTACTCTTTTCCATCTAATTCCAAGGAAGCCCCTCGAGTGCTAGATGAGTGCCTGACCGCTGTGATGGTCTGGATGAGGACAAAAAAGCTGAGGATCAATCCTGACAAGACAGAGGTCTTCCAGGTCAATCGTAGGCCGGATCGAGGTATAGGGTAGCAACCTGTGCTTGACAGGGTTGCACTCCCCCTGAAATCACAGGTGTGCAGCTTGGGTGTCCTCCTAGATTCAGTGCTGACGCTTGAAGCTTAGGCGGTGGCAGTGGCTGGGAGGGCATTGGGACAATTGAAGCTCGTGCGCCAGCTGTGACCGTACCTCGTGAAGTCGGATTTGGCCACGGTTTGGCCACTAGTTACCTCTAGATTGGACTATTGCAATGCTCTCTAAGTGGGGCTGCCCTTGAAGATGGCCCGGAAACTCCAACTGGTCCAACGGGCTGCAGCCAGACTGTTAACTGAAGCGAATTACAGAGAGCGGTCAACCTTCCTGTTTAAGGAGCTCCACAGGCTGCCGTTTATCTACCGGGCCCAATTCAAGGTGCAGGTCTTGACCTACAAAGCCCTGAACGGTTTGGGACCCTCCTACCTGCGCGACTGTATTTCCATCTACGAACCCATGCGATCCCTTCAATCCACCGGAGAGGCCCTTCTTTCACTCCCACCCGCATCGCAGGTGTGACTTGCGCGGACAAGAGAGAGGGCCTTCTCTGTGGTGGCTCCCTGGCTCTGGAACTCACTCCCCAGAGACATTAGACAAGCCCCCACACTGGCAACCTTTAGGAGGAATTTCAAAACCTGGTTATTCCAATGTGCCTTCAGTGATTGAATGTAAGATTCTCCCTGACCACAGTTTGCACAAAATGTCCTTAGACACACTTTATTTTATGGGTTGTGAAATGAAATCCTTCCTCATTCTTGGAGCCTCCTCCTTATAAGTTACACTGTCCTATCTCCCAATGTTTTTAAAAATATATATAATTTTATCCATGAATCTGGCCCTGCCTAGTGAAATTCCCTGTGTTTTTAATGTTTGATTTTATATTGTTGTGTTGTATATTATTTTGATTTTGCATTTTACCTATTTTGCTTGTTTTATTGTGTTTTGTGTTATATTGCTTGTATTGTATTGATGGGTGTGGCCTCAGGTAAGCCGCATCGAGTCCCCCTGGGGGAGATGGAGAGGGGTATAAATTATTATTATTATTATTATTATTATTATTATTATTATTATGGTCCTGAAATCTTCAGGAGAGGCCCTTCTCTCAGTCCCACCTCTATCTCAAGCTCGATTGGTGGGAACAAGACAGTGAGCATTCTTGGAGACTGCTCCTTGACTCTGAAACTCCCTGCTCAGGGAAGCCAGAATGGCTCCCTCTCCCTGCTGTCCTTCCGGTGGCAGGTTAAAACCCTTTTATTCAGATGAGCTTTTAAAGATGAAAGTGTTTATGATCAATTCAGAAGATGTTGTGGGTTAAACTTTGAAAATACATTGAATATTTTTGAATGTTTTTTAACTGTGATTTTTAAAATACTGTTATATTTAATGCTGTTTTAATGTTTGTAAATGTGTGCAATTAATTTGTGTACTAATGCTTTTATGTTAAGCTGCTTTGAGTCCTCTTCAGGGGAGATAAAGTGTGGTATAAATAAATATAAGAAGATGAAGAAGGGCAGAGAAACCTCTAGTTGAATCTCAGTATAATTACTTACAGAAAAGCAATAAATATTTACAAATTAAAACACTATCTCCATTTATGTAAGCACTTACAAAGTATTAATCTGAAGTGCACACTTGCATGTAAAAGAGAGCTAAGAGGAGGAGAATTGGGCTGCTTTTCAAAGTACTCATGATGCCGCTTTCATTGGGCTTTAGAATATAAGCCCATCATTATAATGGAAGGAGGAGGTCGAGTGGAAAGGCTTGTCCACATTCGCCACATAGTTCTATGTGCAACTGAAAATCAGAGCCAATTTTTGACAGTAACCTTTTGAAGGAAGGCCAAGCATCCCAATTCAGGAATGGAAGGTCAGTTTGACTGTTTCTGCAATTGCAGATCCACTGACTGCCCTGATGAATGTGTTAATTATATATTAATGTATTAATGGAACTACAGTCTAGACCACTAATTCTTAAACTATTGATCCCAGCCCCATATGGGGTTCTCTTAGCTCAATAATGGGGCTATGAAATAATTTGGCAACAGTAAAACGTTACTGATTTACACAAATCTGTTAACAATAATGTGCAATGTTCATTTAGGATTCTGTAGAAAATGCTGCAGCTGTTCTCCACAAATTGGAAAATCAGTTGTTTAAGAAGCCTTGCAAATACTGATTTATTGATACTTGATTTTATACCTATTTTATATACCACTATCTTGGGTGCCTGACAGTGCCTGGGTTATTTGAAAAAAACATTGTTTGTTTTGGAATGCTTGCTAATATCAATTTTGGTAATGTGAAATACTATTTATTAGAAGAAAGACAGCTTTTACTATTTTTTTAAAAAAATGCTCTTATCAGAAAACACATAAAGCTGTTGGTCAACTACAATTTCCAAAAATTGTGGGCAATCATCCTCAAATCCTGCCAGTATTTACAGTTGGTCATGTTGGGTCTGTATGCCAAGATTTGTTTCACCTAGGTTCAGTGCTTTCTGAATGCAGGGTGAAATGTAAGTCCCGGATTCCAAGGTGCCCCCCCCCCCCACAAAACACATATACACACTGGGCCATAGCACCGCGTGGAAGGGGATGGCTAGTATGCAATATAAAACAATTTTCTGTCATCCTACAACCATCATGTAGAAAGCGAGACAGATTCAATGAAGGAACCATAATGACCTCTTTCATATGTATCCAATAGCCTTTGAACTTGATAGTTTTTGAGACTGGCTTCTCCTGTGGTTAAATTTTTATTGAGAGGTGCTTTTGTTTAGAAATTCCATAGAGAGTTTGTATTTTGTTGAGGAAGTTTATGGTCTTTCATTTAGACAACCAGGACAAGGGGTCAGTATCCTTTGTGAATTTGTTTCTTTCTCAGCCAGGACTGGTCCTTGTGAGATAAATTTTTAACAGCTTTTGAATTTATTTGTTCAAGCTCTCAAAGTTTATCAACATATCCTTGCTCTGTAATATGGATATGTATATATGGAATTCTTTCTTTCTTTCTTTCTTTCTTATTGCAGCAATATATGTACTGCTATATTTGTGTATGTTTGTTTAATGGATAATGCCTTGTTTATTGCTATATTGCATCTACAGTGATTTGTTACACAGTGGTTAATTGCATGTTGGCTTAGTGATTACACTTGGGATGAATTAATCTGTCCATTTCACTTTCTGGAATGCTCATATTTTTAAAACACAAATTTGCACAAGTCTGTTTTCCCATCAATTTGCATCTTTTGCTAAAGCCGATGTCATTTGTTTTTGTGTGCATGCTTGTGGGCATAAGAAATCCCATACCTTTTTGTGCATAATTTCAGTCAATGTACAAACCTGGCATAAAAAATTACCTAATTTATATATATTTATAGACATCAATTAACGGAAGAGCTCTACTAATTTCAGATAGTGGTGAAATCTGTAGAGTAAGGAATGCTGATAGAAAACGAACCAATTTATTTGAGATGTAATGTTAGCGAAGAGTTCTATGAATACAGTAGGCAGGCCAAAATACAAACAAATGGGTCTGAGAGTAAATCAAGCATAAACTCTCCCCAGAAACCAAGATGACTAAACTGAATCTGTTCAAACTATAGTCATGAGAAGACATTACTTACTAGAAAAGGCTATAGTGCTTGTTAAAGTGGAAGGCCTCATTACAAATGGAAAGACTCAATCCAAGAAGCCACCGCCCTGACTGCAAAAGACCTGGGCAGGACTTAGAGTGTCTCCATATGTCAAAGTCAACTGCACATTTTGGAGAAGACAAAAAGTAAGTATAATTGCTCTTCATATTTGTTTCAGAAGTGTGGAATATGTTTGGCCAATGCAACCCTAGTCCTATAGAGCTCCATTACATTAATCACATTATCACTGCAAATCCTTTAGTTGCCATAAGACAGGATGTGAAGCAAACATGTAGTAAAGATGTCAGCAGTGGTATCAGCTGCCCAAGCTTCCAGTTAATTGTCAATCTTTCCTCACATTTGCTGAGATATCATGTGTTTTATTTTATTTTGTTTTCCTATTGTTTGTCAGATTAACATAAGTAGGTAGAGAATGAGGCATATAATCAAGCAGAGGCTTGATTGTGTTTTCCTTTGATGAGATTCTCCTTAATGGAATTATTTTTTTCACAATTATTTTGACCTAGAAATGCTAGCATTTAAATGGCAATACATTGGTGGAAAATTGTCTGCATTTCTAATTAACAGCTGAATATTGTATTTCAGCTAACTGAAAATCTTTTGTTAAAGCTAAACTTTGCAGACAGAAGTAAATTCCACTGAATTCAATCGAGTTTACTACTAGGCAACTAGGCAATTTTATGTGGTTTATGATAAGCGTTTTCAGCTAAAGTATTAACTCCATCAAAGATACATAACCAGGAAATTTACTCAGCACTGCCAAGGTTGATGATTTCACTTATGATAAGAATGAAGCCCCACATTGACACTACCTTTCCATGGTGGTGGGATGGCATGCTCTATAATGCCAGAGGGTATGTTGGCAGTAGCATTGCTGCTGGTAGGATCTTCCAGCTCAAACAATCTTTTGCTGAGAAACCAGACTAAATGTGTCAGGGAGACAGTAGCAGCAGCAGTAATGGGGGTGACAGTGATGGAAGATCTCTCAGAGACAACAGCAGCACTATAGCTTCATACTTGTTAGTACTGCACCAGCAAACCATTTAAAAATAGTTTTATCATGATGAACTATGATGAGACCATCCAAGATGAAATAAGTAAATTTGTTAGAAAACAAGAATTCTGGGTTAGAATTCATTCAGGGGTGAAGTAGAGGACAAGTGTGTTGCTAATGACACAACTAGATTCATGCTGTTGAGTCTGTTGCTAATGACACAACTAGGCTCACACTAAGGAGATGTCCAGCAGTTGACATTTTTTGGAGTGAAAGGAAAATTCAAAACTTCGTGACATATGTTATATCAACATAGTATGAAGATGGTATGCAGCATGAATAATGGGAAACCAAACATTGTTAAACAAGAAATGCAATGTTCAAACGTTACAGTGTTTCAGCTGAGTGAGACAAAGTGAACAGGATGTTTTCAATCAGATAATTACACATTGTTTTACTTAGGAAATGAAAACCAAAGAAAAAAGGGAAGGCCTTCATAGGAAAAAAAAAAACCAAAAAGTGAGGAGATATAAAGCAAATTCTGTTCAAATCATATCCATAGGAGAAAACTATCTATGTAACCCTAACCCAAGTTCATGTTCCAGCTACAGAGGCAGAGAAGGAAGAAACTGAAAGATTGTACACTGATGTCCAGTAGGAAATTGATCACACACCACAAGAGGTTGTGTTGTTGTTGTTGTTGTTATTGTTGGTATATTTATATTATATATTGCTTTTTTTCCTCTTAAAGAGACTCAAAGTGATGAAGAGATTCAAAGCCATAGGTGATTGGGATGCAGAAGTAGGATGTGGCCAGAACTAAACATCACTGCAGATTTGACCTAGGATCAAGAAATGAAGCAGAAGAGTGACTGCTTGAATTTTGTAAGGCCCACAGTTTGTTCTTCACAGGTGCATTCTTTAGGCAACCAAACTAGTAAAAGATTTCCTATTCTTTGGCTCAGGCATTAATCAAAATGAAGGCAGTAATCAAGCAACCAAGAGAAGACTAGGGGTAAAAAAACTCATTATGAACTACACAAGATCCTCAAATATAAAGATATAGTGTTGCATGGCAAACTTAGGATTGTTTCAACCATTGTGTTTCTGATTTCTGTACATGCTTGTGAAAGCTGACATTGAAGAAAGCTAAAAGAAAGATAATGAATTAATTTGAAATGTGGCACCGGAAGAGAATTTTTCAGGCTGCTTAAAAAATATGAATGAGTCCTATGGCATAAACTTTCCCTAGAAGTCAAGATAAGTAAACCAAGACTCTTGTACTTTGGACATATAATGAGAAAACATGACTTATTAAGGACCTCATCAGATGGCCCTTTGTAAAATGCGGGACAGCAGAAGACAGCAGGGAAAATTGTGGGGCAGCATTAGGAACCATATGGCTGTATTCTCTACCACTGGGGTTTATGTTATCCCTTCCCACAACACTTCCCTACTTTCCCCCATTTCCACTTTGGTTCCTTACTCTTTTTATATGAGGTGTCAGATGTACACCCAACTACTCCAGGCTCCATTTCTCTGCACTGCTGGCACGAGTCCCACTTGAAGTAGCCCTGTGTCTTATGATGGGCTCTGAGGGTCTCTGTGCTAGCAGTGTAGAGAAGCAGGGAGAAGACACTTCTCTGCCTTCATCTGAAGAGGTTGTATAAGAGGCAATGGTTCTTGGTAAGGTAAAGGGCAATTGGAAAAAAGACAGACCACATTATAGGTGGATATATCAGCTGAGTGACTGTTCACACAGCTCTCTGTTTGTAAGACCTGAGCTGGGCTGGGAGTGCCTTTACACAATTAAAACTTGTGTGCCAGCTGTGTGCCAAGTTTTACACCAGATCTGGTCATGGTAGTACATACCTTAGTTACATCGCAATTGGACTTACTGCAACGTGCTCTACTTGGGACTGCCTTTAAAGAGTACTCGGAAGCTTCAGCTGGTTTGGAGATCAGCAGCCAGACTAGTAATGGGAGCATGGTACATGAAGAGAACAACTCCCATGCTGTGGCTGCTCCACTGGCTTCCAGTTTGCTACCTTTAAAGTCCTAAACAGTTTGGGTCCAGACTACCTGGCAAACTGCAGCTCCTCTTATGAGCCTGCCCAGGCACTGTGCACATCAGGGGAGGCTCTCCTCTTGGTCCCACCCCTCTCAAACCTAGCTGGTGGGAACAAGAGACAGGGCCTTCTCTGTAGTTGCCCCTCGCCTCTGGAACTCCCTCCTGAAGGAGATAAGAATGCCCCCATCACTGCCCTCCTTTAGGAAGCAAATAAAAACTTTCCTATGTACTCAGGCATAAGGAGATATGAATGTTTAAAGATCTGAGACTATGAAATAAAGAATGGAATTTAGACACGGCTTTTAACTTCTGTTTTTTAACATTGTGTAATTTATTATTACTGTTTTCATGTGATTTGCTTTATTGTTAAATTCTCTGCTATGTTTATTTTGAAAAGTTCTGGTCTATTGTATTATACAGAATTGAATGCTTGCCTTTTATGTTGTGAACCATTCTGAATCCCCATGAGGAGATAGATGGGATAGAAATAAAGTTTTACATACTTTCTTACTGATAACTGGATGACTTGGAGGTCTCTCATTCTTAGGATATCATAAATCAAAGTTGATTTGAAAGTATTTAAGGACAACAACAATGACTGAATCAAAAACTGAAGTGATAGTACTTGTCTCACATCAGGGTCCATGTCAGATCAATCCAAAACAATACTTTAAAATAAAAACTGTTGATAAAATAGATTAAAGAGCAAACAAATGCAAACAAGCAAAGGGGGTGACTTTATATTTCATTTCCAAAAAATCAAAGAATTTTCAAAAAACTATCTTCCTCCTCTCTCTTATCTAGAAAAAATGCAGCATGTAGAGTTTGAATGTTTTGAGCCTGGGTGCACATGAAGTCCTGGGACTGCACTGCCCACCCTGGCACGAATGTGTCCTGAAGATCAGTCTTTGTCAGTGTTGGGCTCTAAACTCATGTTTCTTTATCCAGAGGCATATCAACTATGCATATCTACGTGGGGTTGCCTTTGAAGACTGCCCGGAAGCTGCAGCAAGTCCAACGCGCGCAGCCAGATTACTAACGGGGGCTGGGTACAGGGAGCACACCACTCCGCTGTTACGCCAGCTCCACTGGCTGCCAATTAGCTTCCGAGCACAATTCAAAGTGCTGGTGTTGACCTATAAAGCCCTAAACGACTCCGGCCCTGTTTACCTCTCCGAACGTATTCTCCCCTACGAACCATCAAGATTACTAAGATCATCTGGAGAGGCCCTGCTCTCGGTCCCACCGGCCTCGCAAGCGCGCCTGGTGGGGATGAGGGACAGGGCCTTCTCAGTGGTGGCCCTGCGACTCTGGAACTCTCTCCCTCTGGAGGCCAGAACCGCCCCATCCATCTTAACATTTAGGAAACGGGTGAAGACGTGGCTGTGGAGTCAGGCCTTCGAGGAATGAGACAACACCATAGGACCCTGGATGGAAGTTGATGTAGATCCATCTTAATAGGACGACTGACCACAGTAGTTTTAGACATAGTGTTATTTTAAAATTTTTGTAATTGTGATATATGATATTTTAATGAATGTATATGTTTTTATGGCTGTAAACCGGGCTGAGTCCCTCAACGAGGTTGAGAAGCTCGGTATACAAAACTGTGAAATAAATAAAATAAATAATAAGAAAGAGAATACCCATGCCTTTGCAAATATCATCTTTCAAAAAGCCTCAGAATACACACAGAGTAAAATAGCAGTGAAACTCCCTCATAATATGACACGATTCTATAATTACACCTATAGAAAATATACCACATTAACTGGAAAATAGGCTATCTATAAGGCAAATTCTGCATTTGTGGTGGAAGTGTTAGTGATAATTAGGACCTTACATTGTATTCTCTGGAAGATTACAATATGGATTATATTTTGTATGGCATAAATGGGAGAATACTTCAACATTCCTTCATAAAAAGACATGCCTCTTTTTTTCCTAAAGTGCCTAAATGTACTAATTTGCCAATAGGGATCCGAGAGGTACGGTAGTTCTCTGCTGTAATTCAAAACCAAAAATGAGGAAATGAATAGAAGCAAAAAGATTGTAAAATGAAGGTTCTTTGCCTTTGTTAACTATGGTATATCTGAAGTTTGAAAACTCCTCTGTTTTTCCAGTTTCTCATTCATTATAGCTGATTAATGTTTTGTTGTGCTGTAGTTATTATGGACCAGGAAGTGTGATCAATCTTGCCTTTACAGATCCGCCCATTCATTTAATTCAGGCCATATTTTGTTCTGTTTATTCTTCTTTTAGCACAAATCTGCTGCTAACTCTACTGAAACAAAAATGAAGAACCTAATGTGCTCATCATAACATATATGGGATTGTAAGACCAGGGGGTGGGGTGGTCTTCTTAGTGCACTGTGTGTGGATTTTTCAGGGTGGCCTGCCCACTTCTGCAAAATAAGCCAAAACTCTTTTCAAAGATTATCACACATAAGAAAAATGGCATATTTAAACCATGCCAATTGTTGATTTGTGTATTGAAAAGCATGCAGGGTGAAATTTAAATGCTTAATTCCCCCAGGGGCTGTTAATGTATGGCAAGAAAACTGTAAATTAACAAGGTTATATTTAACTGTGGTGATATCAGTCAGCTGTATAAATGGTTGCGCTTTGTAATGGCCTCAAAGCCCCAAATCACAGTAGTCATTTAGCTTGAGTCATATACTAAGGAGAGATGGGATTTAAGTTTTTTTTCCCCTGGGTCAAAAATAACCATCAAGCATTAAAATAAATGAGATGAAACAATTTCTGGGAATGTCCCTTGTACAAGATCCATTCTACCTAACTAGTTACATAAACATACAACTTTCAAGCATTTTAATGAGATCTGGACCTTGATGACTATGAGAAAATACTACATTAAGATAGATGTGTGTGTGGGGGGGGGGGGGGGGGAGGGGCGCTACTCAGGCCAATATAAACCTAAATATACCTATTATCAATTAGTTGTAACTTATTTTGTACATTTCATGCAGCCCATTTAAGACATTAGCTTCAATTGATGGGTTCGCTCCCGATATTGCATATGTTTTTCCAGCTACTCATCTCTTGGAATTTCTGATATGCTTTCCTAGAGAGGTAAAAAGGAGCTGGAACCCTGACTGTACATCATTACAGTTCCTGATATATTAACTTCAGAACTCAGACATCCATGTTCTTCATACAAATGTCTGCATACAAGATTAAGAGGTGGAACTATCTTAGGGATGGGCCAACCACATGGTTCCTTTAACTGTGTGAAGAAATAGACACTGGCTTGGTGTCTTGTGCTTGGATCACCACAGTGGACTCCATATGAAACTATTTTGTAATGGTTCTACAATACAGTATTCTTTTTTCTCATCTTTTGGACTTCCAAGCTAAAGACAGCAAAGTCATAGATCTGCTATTTTGGAACATCTGATAGCTCTCCATGACAGGGAGTTAGACTAGATTGGTGGTTCTCAACCTGTGGGTTCCCAGATGTTTTGGTCTTCAACCCCCAGAAATCCTAACAGCTGGTAAACTGGCTGGGATTTCTGGGAGTTGTAGGCCAAAATACCTGGGGACTCACAGGTTGAGAACCACTGAACTAGATGGTCATGTGGTCTCTTCCAACTCTATGATTCTACCAGTTTTGATTGATAAAGTCTTTAACCACCCTGAATATTCCAAAGAACCCAATATACTGTTATGTATGGACCTTTTTCAGATTATATCTTGTACAGGAAACAGACCTTAATAAAATGAAGTAGTAATCATCTATTAGCTGAGGTATACCGCTATAAATTTTGAATCATCAATTTGCTCTGTCTTAACTGCATTTTATGTAGCTTGAGAAGATTCAGATGCCTCCATCTTCTATTTCTAACCCCCACTTGTTCCCCCATGCCTTTGTTCATCATCCTTTTCCTAACAGAGAATATTGATAAAGAACAGAATGGTGGATTAGCAGCACAGTGTCTTTTAACTGGTGGTGATAGCAGCAAATCATGTAGAAATGCTTCTGTTCTTTCTAAATATGTGCAATCCTTTTAAAAATGAGGAGAAGTAAGTAAGGACTGAGATAAAAAATCATTTTCATTTTAATATGAACTGTCAAAATGTGCATTTCCCAACCCTGCCCACCAAACTGGAAAACTCTCATATAGTAATGCCCCCATATTTCTACAGTTTATAACACAGCTCACATATATTCGGACTAATAAAGACTGTACACAAAACACTTCATAGTAAGAACTATCACTTTCAAAAATGTGCAGGCTAGAAAAAGTGCATGCCAAAATGCATGGATTTGAAAATATATATAGAAAAATCAGTTTTAATGTTTACTTGGTTTTAGAGAGGAAAGTTAGGAAACATATGGATAATGCAATGCAATAGAGTAAATTTAATGTTGATAAAATGAGAAACTGGAAAAAATAAGACTTGCCTATCATTGCCCATCACCAGATGGTATGACAACAAATTCCATTTGTTACCTATGTGTTATATTAATTATATTTGCTTGAATCTTTTGAAATTTAGAGCAAGTCAATTTTAATAGATAACTTGGCATTCTTGTGTTATGAGAAAGGACCTTATTTCCTTTCAGTCATCTTGCACACACACCCACACCCACACACACACTTTCAAAATATATCAACTACCTTATTAATTTGATTGCTCTGTCTTATGCCATTATCACTCCATTTTCACCTGCAAATAAGGAGGCTGTTCAGGTCCTCCGGTGAACAGGTCCTCCGGTGGTACAGTGGGTTAAAGCACTGAGCTGCTGAGCTTGTTGATCGAAAGGTCGCAGGTTCGATTCCGGGGAGCGGCGTGAGCTTCCGCTGTCAGCCCCAGCTTCTGCCAACCTAGCAGTTCGAAAACATGCAAAATGTGAGTAGATCAATAGGTACCACTCCGGCAGGAAGGTAACGGCGCTGCATGCAGTCATGCCGGCCACATGACCTTGGAGGTGTCTACGGACAACGCTGGCTCTTCGACTTAGAAATGGAGATGAGCACCACACCCCAGAGTCAGACATGACTGGACTTAATGTCAGGGGACCACCTTTACCTTTCAGGTCCTGAATTGATGCTTGGCAGTTGTGTCTGTCTGGGTGAGGGCAAACAAATTGAAATTGAATCCAGAGAAGACAGAGGTACTCCTGGTCAGCTGAAAGGCTGTACAGGATACAGGGTTAAATCCTGTTCTAGATGGGATCACACTCCCTCGGAAAGCAACTTGGGAGTCCTCCTGGATTCATTGCTGAGCCTGGAACCTCAGGTTTCAGTGGTGGCCAGGGGAGCTTTTGCACAATTAAAATTTGTGTGCCAGTTGCACCCGTACCTTGGGAACTCAGACTTGGCCACGGTGGTCTATGCTCTTGTTACATCAAGAATCGATTACTGCAATGTGCTCTACATGGGGTTGTCTTTGAAGACTGTTTGGAAGCTTCAAATGGTCAAATGCACAGCAGCCAGATTTCTAACTGGGTGGCATACAGGGAGCACATGGCTTCCCTGTTATGTCAGCTCCACTGGCTGTCAGTTTGCCACTGAGCACAATTAAAAGTGCTGGCCTTGGTCTATGAGACCCTAAACGGTTCTAGCCCAACTTGCCTGTCTGAACATATCTCCCTCTATGAACCATCATATAGGTTACGATCTTCTGGGGAGGCCCTGCTCTTTGTCCCGCCTCCATCGCAAGTGTGGTTGGTGGGGATGAGAGACAGGGCCTTTTCAGTGGTGGGTCCTTGGCACTGGAACTCTCTCCCCAATGAGATTAGATCAGCATCCTCCCTCCTGGCCTTTAGAAAGAAAACAAAGACGTGGTTGTGGGACCAAACCTTTGGTCAGTAAAATAATGCAGTGCAAAGCATAGTTAGGAAATATGTGCAATGTCAATCAGAATGGCTATGGTGTATGATTTGTGGATCATGTGACTTTAATATTTATATTAATGTTTTTAATGCTTTGTTTCAATGTTTAAATATTGTTTATGTCTCATGTTTAATGGTTTTAATGGTTTTAATTCATAGTTACATGTTAAAGTTTAGTTATTATGATTTTTCTTTTTATGTGTATGTTGGCACTGAATTTTTGCCCTTAGTATGTTGTAAATCGCCTTGATTCCGCCCAGGGGTGAGAAAGGTGGTATATAAATATAGTGAATAGATAAATAAATAAATTCCCTGTGATGCTAAGAATTTTGGGCTCAAGGAACATTTTCATTGGAGGACATAATTCTTACTGGAGAGACAAAGTCTGGACTACATTTATATATTCTGTTAAATCTTTTTTAACTGGAAAAACAGAATTGGGGAAAAAAATCAATTTACCAAAATTGGGTTGATTTATCCAAGAGTCAGTGTGAGTATTGTAGCTTGACTTTTTTAAAAAAAATAAACCTGAAGCCATCTCTTTCCTTGGGCAAAGAGGTGAAAGGCAAAAATTTAGTCCATTCAAGGAGAACATAAAAGAAGCACTGACCCCACTCTATTTTATTTGTTGTGATGCCACTTCTAGCCTTTTTGAATGTCTGCACAGTAAAATAGCAGAAGTGGCTGGCCCCTGAGGCAGCACTGGTGCTTTTCCCTCTCCAATGATCCCACATTTATTCATGGATTATACCAAAATACATAATTTTGGTCCCCCAAATCTACCCAATTCATATGTGAGGTTGATTTAAATATAATACAAAACAGTTATATATGAGTAAATATAGATAGTACATCCATATTTACAACAGTTCTTAATCATGAAACTAAGCAGAATCCGTTCTGATTATTTATTTATTTTCTTTATTTTTATCCTGCTTTTCTTCCCACGGTGACTAAAGGCAGCTAACAATAACATGTCACAACACAATTTAAAACAAGGCAAATGTATATGAATATTAAAATTAAAAATGATCATTTGCATTTATTGTCAAAGGCTTTCGTGAGCAGAATTACTAGCTAACTGTGAGTTTTTCAGGCCGTATGGCCATGTCCCAGCAATATTCTATCAGAAGAGAATGCTGCTGGATTATGGTCATACAGCCCAAAAGACTCACAGTAACTCAATCAATTGCATATTTGTATAATGGATGCAAAAATTAAAATACAGTTAAAATACAATAAAACTACATTACATTTAAGGCTAAAGAGCCCCCCATCCCAGCCACAACATCCAGAGCAGCATGTGAAAGACAAGTAGGGATGAGACATCCTCATCTCTCTACAGCAGTGGTTCCCAATTTTTGATTCTCCAATTGTTTTGGACTTCAACTCCCAAAAATCCCAGCCAGTTTACCAGCTTTTAGGAATTGTGGGAGCTGAAGTTCTAAACACCTAGAGGACCAAAGGTTGGGAACCGCTGCTCTACAGAGAGATTTTCAAAATTTGGGGGCAGCCACTGAATAGGCCTCTTGTTCCTCCCAAAAACACTTAAATGGTGCTGGGATGGAGAGAATACCCTCTCCAGAGTTCTAATAGGCTCATAGAGAGAGATGGTCCTTCAAAGTTGGACCCAAGTTGTACACTACTTAGATGGAAGACCACCATTGAAAACCAGGTGATGTAGACTATATTTCAACAAAAGGAACTTGCAAAATTATCTCAGTGTATTCCTTGCCTAGAGAAACCTTATGAAATTACTGGAGTTGCCTTAAGTCCACAGACACACACACAATAATGATTGTGTCACTATTGCCAGAATTTATTTATTTATTTCCTAGCTTTCCCCTGATATGTAAATAGCCACCCACCACCCCAACACATAACAATTTTTATTTTACTGGCAACATTTCTACTCAGTCTTTTATGGTCATTGCTGCTAGTTGTGATAATCTAAACAAGACTTTATTTTAATCAAATGCCATTCTTATTCAGTGCCTCTTATATGGAACAATCATGAGTGAATTGGCAAAACTGAAGTGCAATTAGCCAAGTCAAATTAAAACAAAACATTGCTTGCATTAGCAGGCTGTGTCAATGTAACAATCCTGTCCTTACCATGGTCAATAATCAATTCAAAGTAAAGCTTAGAACCATTAAAGCCAGCAAATTGTTTGCACAGATGGGGAAAGATATACACAGAAAGCAAATAATTACCAGTTGTAATGAACAAACACAAAAGTCATGGCTTAAGAAATGGTGAGCAGATGGGGAACTCAAGTGATTTCATGCACAATATTTATTTACAAATTTATTAGTCACTTTTCAGCAAAAACGACATATTAAGTATCACTAAATACAAATCATAGCATTATAAACAATGAAGCACCCAACAGTGCAAGCCAAAATGAACAAAGAAACCGAACTCTAAAATTAGGAGCAGTCATTGGGAAATGTTGCAGATAAAAAAGTCAACATTTTGAGACCCAAGTTCACCCAGGAGGAGCTTGCTCCCTCCTCCACAGGGAGGAGGGAGCAAGCTTGTTTTCTGCTTCCTTGGAGACTAGGACGCGGAACAATGGCTTCAAACTACAAGAGAGGAGATTCCATCTGAACATGAGGAAGAACTTCCTGACTGTGAGAGCCGTTCAGCAGTGGAACTCTCTGCCCCAGAGTGTGGTGGAGGCTCCTTCTTTGGAAGCTTTTAAACAGAGGCTGGATGGCCATCTGTCAGGGGTGATTTGAATGCAATATTCCTGCTTCTTGGCAGGGGGTTGGACTGGATGGCCCATGAGGTCTCTTCCAAATCTATGATTCTATGATTCTAACCTGAAAACAAAAATAAGTTACATTTTAAACCTTCATACAAGATAAATGTCTCATTAAAACATAAAATCATAGAATCCTAGAGTTGGAAGATACCTCGTGGGCGATCCAGTCCAACCCCCTGCCAAGGAGCAGGAAAATTGCATTCAAAGAACCCCCAACAGATGGCCATCCAGCCTCTGCTTAAAAGCCTCCAAATAAGGAGCCTCCACCACACTCTGGGGCAGAGAATTCCACTGCTGAGCAGCTCTCATAGTCAGGAAGTTCTTCCTCATGTTCAGATGGAATCTCCTCTCTTGTAGTTTGAAGCCATTGTTCCGCGTCCTAGTCTCCAAGGAAGCAGAAAACAAGCTTGCTCCCTCCTCCCTATGACTTCCTCTCACGTATTTGTACATGGCTATCATGTCTCCTCTCAGCCTTCTCTTCTTCAGGCTAAACATGCCCAGCTCTTTAAGACACTCCTCATAGAGCTTGTTCTCCAGGTCCCTTGTTCATTTTAGTCACCCTCCTCTGGACACATTCCAGCCTGTCAACATCTCCCTTCAACTGCAATGCCCAGAATTGGACACAGCATTCCACATGTGGTCTGACCAAGGCAAAATAGAAAGGTAGCATGACTTCCCTGGATCTAGACACTATATTCCTATTAATACAGTTCAAAATCCCATTGGCTTTTTTAGCCGCTGCATCACATTGTTGGCTCATATGTCATCCCCACCTTACTTGTCAATGAGGATTGTGAATCTGCTCCTGATGTCAATCTAAATTTTAAATAAGCTATTCAAGTTTGCTGTTGTTGTCTTCAACGCCTATATACACTGAGAATTTAATGCAGTTTCTTACTGGTATTGAGGAAAGTGGGTTCACTGTGCAGATGGTTACACAGGAAATCCTGGAACTCATTTGAGGTTGGGATAGTGATTACACAAATCACAGAGCATTGATGCAAATAAAGGGCTTTCTTTCACATGCTTTTTTTTTTGGGGGGGGGGGGGGTCCGTTATTTGGCTACCAAACTGTATTAAATGGTAAGTGTAGATGGGGCCAGGGTAATTTCAGGTTCATTTATAACTTACGAAAAGACTAAGGCAAACCAATCATTGAGTTTTCTTGAAAGGCTTGTTCAGAGCAGTTTTGCCCTTCCTCTAAGGCTAAAATTCTTATTTTCCCAAGGTCATTTCATAGTTATCCATGTGGGGATTCAAAACTTGGGCTCTATCTATATTGCCCATTTAATGCAGCTTGAAGGCAGCTATAGAACACATGACATAAAAGCATGCTACAGTGCACTTTGGGCCCTTTTAACTGAGAAAAGTCAAGAACTAGTCCAAAAGGAAGCCCTTTGTAAACCCTACTGCATAGCTAAATTGGTTCCACAGAAATGCAAACTGATTTGAGGCCAACCTCTGCATTGTGTGTAATTACCATCCAGGCCTCGAACTGGTTCCAGGATTTCCAATCTCATTGCCCACACATCAAAAACACTTTATTTTATGCCAGTTTGGAACTGACCTGAGTGTCCTAATCCAACACTCAAACCACTACACCATGCTTACTCTCTACTATCCAAGGAATTGAAGCTATTGTAGGTATAGGGTTCAGCCATCTGTATAACATATTGAGAGCTTACGCTGAAATCCAGATTTAATTAATCACCCATCTGACATGAAAATCAACAGCCAATGCTGCTATTGCTTGTAGTGTTATGTTGTTCAAGATCAACCAGTATCTAAATTTGTATTGCCCATGATTCAGTCTTCCACAGTAGCTCATTTTGTCTCCTCCTCAATACGTTTGCTTCACTTATTGATGCTTATGAAAGCAAATGTTTAATTAAAAATGTAGTCTTATACATAACTGTCAGTTTAGATTTGTAATACTAGCATTCAATGTTGTAGCATAGTTGCTGGTTCATCTTTTTTGTTATCATGCAAATAGCTGTAAGAATGGAAACATTACATCATGTATGATTGGTGATTTATGGCTGATGGGCCTTGAGGCAGCCCAAAGAGATATAAGTGATCAAATAGCAGCTTCCATAATTTTTTATTCTGTTCTATCGTGCGGCAGCCAGATTACTAACGGGGGCTGGGTACAGGGAGCACACCACTCCGCTGTTACAACAGCTCCACTGGCTGCCAATTAGCTTCCAAGCACAATTCAAAGTGCTGGTGTTGACCTATAAAGCCCTAAACGACTCCGGCCCTGTTTACCTCTCCGAACGTATTCTCCCCTACGAACCATCAAGATTACTAAGATCATCTGGAGAGGCCCTGCTCTCGGTCCCACCAGCCTCGCAAGCGCGCCTGGTGGGGACGAGGGACAGGGCCTTCTCGGTGGTGGGCCCGCGACTCTGGAACTCTCTCCCTCTGGAGGCCAGAACCACCCCATCCATCCTAACATTTAGGAAACGGGTGAAGACGTGGCTGTGGAGTCAGGCCTTCGAGGAATGAGACAACACCATAGGACTCTGGATGGAAGTGGATATAGATCCATCTTAATAGGACGACTGACCACTGTAGTTTTATATTTAGTGTATTTTAAAGTTGTTGTAATTTGTGATATATGATATTTTAATGAATGTATATGTTTTTATGGCTGTAAACTGGGCTGAGTCTCTCAACGAGGTTGAGAAGCTCGGTATATAAAACTGTGAAATAATAAATAATAAATATTTTTTGTTTGTTTGTTTGCTTTCATTTCAACTTTCTCTGAAGCTTTTGGAACTACTATTACTGTTATTTCAATTTTTTTCACCTTCATGCTACATTGTGAAAGTGCCCAAATGTATGGGAGTAAATGTGAGACAACAAAGGTGGGGGTCAACACTTGGCAGTACTCTTTTGAAATTATGCAGCATATGTAATATATCCTCCAGGACAATGATATATTTTCCTGATAAGTGACTCAGATAATAAGGGAGGAAAGAGGGTCACAGAGTCTTGTAAGCTTGCTGAAGTATGAAAATGGAATATATTGCCACTTCTTGTGACTTTTGTAACTTTGTTTATATTGTCCTTTTCATTGTACCATACAACCAAACTAATTTTGGAATAATAATAATAATAATAATAATAATAATAATAATTTTATTTCTTACCCGTCTCTCCGTTATAATATCCCAACTGGTATGGCCAATGGCCACGCTATCTGTGAGATTCAAAGAAGCAGCTTTTTCAAGTCCTCCTATACAGTTTCATACAACCCTGTGGTCACTATATTCTACTATGATGATTTGAAGCTGCTGGTGGTGAATTGGAACAGGCAAATATTGAAATGTAAGAATAGATATTAATGAACTGCCAGCTACTTTATATATCTAGAATTTTTTCGACATGGATCTCATAACCTGAGAAGCATATTATTATTATTATTATTATTATTATTTGAAATAAAACAAGATGAGTCCACAGCAGACAAGATCACTGCTGGTTGTTGCATTGGATGACACGTCAGACACTTCCCAAGTGTCTAGGACTGTGCGATGTATTGGTGAATAATATGTGCAGATCCCAGTAAGGTGGCATTTTGCAGCTGGCAGATGGTAATTTTGTCAGCGCCGATTGTGTTTAAGTGCAGGCCAAGTCACTGCACCCAGTGTACCGATCACCACTGGGACCACCTTGACTGGCTTGTGCCAGAGTCTTTGCAGTTTGATCTTTAAATCCTCATATTGTGTCATCTTTTCCAGTTGTTTCTCTTCAATCCTGCTGTCCCCTGAGATTGCAACATTGACAATCCATACTTCGTTTTTTAACATAATCGTGAGGTCAGGAGTGTTGTGCTCCAAATCTCTGCCAGTCTGAATCCGGAAGTCCCAGAGGAGTTTGAAGTGTTCATTTTCTGTAACATTTTCTGGCTTGTGATCTCACCAGTTAGTTGTCGCAGGCAGATGGTATTTGTGGCACAATGAATCATCTGAGCAACAGTGTTATGCTTGTAGTCTGTCTGTGCGATCTTCTTACAGCAGCTGAGGATGTTTCATTGTTTCATCGACTTCCTTGCAGACACTTGGGATATGTCATCGACTTTTCAATTCTGGCTTTGATGGCATTGGTTCTAATGGCTTGTTCTTGGGCTCTCCTTCTACTTTTTCATTATTATTATTATTATTATTATTATTATTATTATTCTGCTTTTTCTCTCCATAAGGATATTCTGATGCCTTTCTAGTCAGAGAATTTCTTAAGCACTGAGAACTTTCTGCACTTGTTGTTCAAATGGATTAGGCTGATTTGTTAATTATTGTTTTGGCTCATTGGGCATGTTGATACAATATTATAACCAAGCAAAGGCAAAATATTGCATGTCTTGCTATCTTACAGTCCTGCTTTGAGAGAAATAATGACTCACTTGAGTAACAAGCTTGCCAGTATTGCCCTCAATGATATCCTGCCCTGCTGCAATGACATTGCAGCTAAGATTGAATATGAATATTGTCAGTGATACCACCTGTTTCTAAATTCTAATTTTTTTCCTTTGCTTTCATGTAAGCTTGCCAGTTTGGATATGGGCCAGGGCTCTTGTATCTGCAGAGGAGTCTCTTGCTCATTTTATCATATCTTCATTGCCAGTGTCCTTCTACATTCCAATAAATCCCCCCCCCCCCCGGACACGGGGACACACACACACACACACCATTCATATGGTTATTTACTAACCTTGGCCCCAGGCAATATTTTGCTACCTTTGTCCCCATACAAGAATTGCTAAAATTGAACTTGTCACTTCAGCACCATACCCCCAGGTTCTGCATTCCTGTTGCTATTTATGTGTACCATCTGTTCATTCATAGATTCAAACATATCTATTCCTGCACCCTTCACTCCATGCATTTTGTGAAAGTGGACTAAGGACTTTGTCGCATGGCCCAGCTGGGCAATTCTGTATCACTGGCTTTTGCCAGAGAAAGGGAAGCATGCAGGGCAACTAGCAATGCCCCGCACGTCCTCCTTCGTCTCTTCATCACACATGGAGGGCAGGAAAGGGGTGTTGGCACCTTTTCCTAACCCATCACATGGCAGAAAGAGTAGAAAGGTATGGCAACATGTGTTGCCCTGCAGTCCCTTCTGCCATCATTCTATGATTCTATGACATGGGGTTTTGGGGACAAAAGTGTGGTAGCTCCACCGGAGTTACCCGCACAATGCTTTCCTCCCCATAGTGGAGAGTGAAGCATCTTTTGGCACTTCACCTCTACTTTGGGAGGAAAGTGGGCAGGGCTTGCTGTGTGTCACATGATGGCACATAGAAGACCCCTCCAAATCCATGCATGAAGGTGGCAAAACAGAGCACTTTTGCCCCGTGCGAAGAGGTCATTCGTATATGGAAACTTATAGAATCATAGAGTTGGAAGAGACCTCATGGGCCATCCAGTCCAACCTCCTGCCAAGAAGCAGGAAAATTGTATTCAAAGCATCCCCGACAAATGGCCATCCAGCCTCTGTTTAAAAGCTTCCAAAGAAGGAGCCTCTACCACACTCCGGGGCAGAGCGTTCCACTGCTGAACAGCTCTCACAGTCAGGAAGTTCTTTCTAATGTTCAGATGGAATCTCCTTTCTTGTAGTTTGAAGCCATTGTTCCGCATCCTAGTCTCCAGGGCAGCAGAAAACAAGCTTGCTCCGTCCTCCCTATGACTTCCTTTCACATATTTATTCATGGCTATCATCTCTCCTCTAAGCCTTCTCTTCTTCAGGCTAAACATGCCCAGCTGTTTAAGCCACTCCTCATAGGGCTTGTTCTCCAGACTCTTGATCATTTTAGTCACCCTCCTCTGGACACATTCCAGCTTGTCAATATCTCTCTTCAATTGTGGTGCCCAGAATTGGACAAAATGTTTCAGGTATGGTCTAACCAAGGCGGAATAGAGGGATAGCATGACTTCCCTGGATCTAGACACTATACTCCTATTGATGTAGGCCAAAATCCCACTGGCTTTATTTGCCACCGCATCACATTGTTGGCTCATGTTTAACTTGTTATCCATGAGGACTCCAAGATCTTTTTCACACCTACTGCTCTCGAGCCATGCGTCCCCCATTATGCTGCCAACTTCTTTCTCTTAGGGCTTATCTGCACTGGCCTTACACTCTGATTTGGATGAAAATGTGAACTTGAATGATTTGGATGAAAATGTGAACAGATAGCATCAGGGTCCTTAACACGATGTAAACTAAGTTTATCTAGTTTTAAGCTACATAAATCTCTGAGTAAACAGTATGATTGGCTCTATGCTGACTGTCTATGCTGGTCAGTGCCTCCAAGTACAGGGAAAAAGAGATGGATTGGTTCCAAATTACCCCTTCTTTGTTGCCACATCAAATAGCCATAAAGCTCCAGAGAGCTTCTGGCTATCACTGGGCACATTTGGTGACATTATGGAAATGCTGTTCACATTTTAGTTTTACATGTCACCATATCTTTGCTGCACAGTCATGGAGGTCCAGAAAGATTCTTGGGCATTGCCAGGTTCATTTGCAACCATCAGCAAAGGTGCCCATGGGATCACTCAAAAGGAGGACGGTATGGACACCTTGGTTATGAAGATATTTTTATGTATGGCAGCAAAAGCAAATGGTGGGCTAGGAGCTCTCCTGGAGTGCCATGTCAAACCGGTAGTGTTGATAAGGATAGCAAAATTAAGGTGACTGCTCAGAGGCACAAACTTTGTTTTAGCCCTGCTGAATTGTCTGGATTGTACCCTATTACCATCTTGGGATAGAAATTGACAGTTTAGAAACCCTTGGATATTGCTTTTATGGACTAGCTCTAGATTTAGTAGAACGTGTAAGTGAGCCCTTAGTCTCAAAAGTCCTACAGGATCCCTTTGGATCCTATCCAAACTTACATGGTTATGTCTTTGAATTCTACCAGTGAGGGATTTTGTGAGTCAAAACAACCTTTCATCCTTTTCATATAACTCAGAGAGTGTAAGCATTTCTACATGGAAATTCTTTTTTTTTTTTTTTTGGATCTTCACATTCTTGGGCTGTGCAATCAAAGGTTCAATATAAATGTGAATGCAAAAAATGTAGATATTAATCCTACATTGATGTAATATTGTTCAGACAACACCACAATAAAATATTCATACCTTTCTTTAAATTGCCTCATAGCCAGCTTGAAAGGAACAAAGCACAAGTATCAGAATCACATTAATGCAGTGATTACAAGCTACACACAGGAGTGCCTGAGTATTCCTGCCTCACCACCCCCCCCACCCCCACCCCCCCAACACCACTATCGCTGCCACACTGTAGTACAGGGGTTTTTTTGTGCAAGGTGGGGGAAACCATTCAAATGTGTAAGTTCTCACTTTTGAGATGTCTAAAGTAGCAATCAAAATGTAAAATAGCCAGAGTTTCTTTTCCACTGGTGCCAGAAGTGGGTAGAAAATTAGCCTGTGTCACAATTCACACACATGAGTCCATACTCATAAACAATCCCACAGACCTTGCAGTTCAACTATGTCCCTAGTTAAATCTAAGTTTCTGGCTAAGGTCCGGGAACACCAAAGCATTAAAAAAAAACATGTGACAGGTAATGACATCCTTCCAAAAGGTATCATTTTTGAAGAGCTGTCCTGGTTTTCATAACCACTAGGATTTGCTGAACCTAATTATGTAACATAGACAGTGCCCTACCATTTTATTCTGTCAAGATTTTTTCAAAAACGAAAAAAAATCTGTTTGATTTAAAACCAGGCCAATCACTTCTTAGATATAAAGCTTCAGCAAAGAATGAAGAAGAAAAAACATAGGAAGTAAGCATAGACTGGCCTGGAGCTGGAAAACAGTTCTTATACTTAGAGGATTTATTAGTCTTGACCCCCCCCCCTCCACTATTTAGGCCATAAAGTGATGACAGCTCAGTGACAACTGAAAGGAGCTCTGCCTCCCAGCTACTGACCTTAAAATGAGCAGAAATAATGAAGAGCAGTAGCCAACAATACTGTACAAATCTCTCCAGGAAGGCCAGAAGTTTTAAAGCTTCAAGGTCAATTGTCAATCCCATAAAAGTCAAAGCTATATTAATGTCCCCATGCTTCCTAGCTTCATTCAGGATCAGGAACAAACCCCAGTGTAGTAAACTCCTCACAAAATCACTAGATAGAAGGGGTGGGAGAATGATGAGTTTTTGATTTAATTTTTATTATTTTCTTGGAAGGACATGGGTATTTTTTAAGAGACAGGAAAAGAAAATTGTTCAACTAATGAATTATTTGTAATAATACACGAAGGTCTCAAAAGGATTAAGCAATTCCAAATGCCAGAAGTAAAGTTAGAAGTCTAGTAACATGTCTTAAAGGTGGATTCGTGATTACTAGGCTTTTGCATTTCAGCTGGACCTCGATCTGTTTCCACTAGCCATATTCTGGTAGACTCCCATATCTGTTTTTCCATGCCTCCTGGAAATGGGAGATAGCTGGATAGCCATTTTTTATCCGTAGCCAAAAAATATCCTAAATCCAGCCCATTTGTGGCAATGGGGAATTTATGAGGCTCCACTTTCCATTCCTGGGACCCTTTCCTTTCTTTCTCTTCAAGGGAGCCTGAGTTTCAGTAACAGGATCAAGGAAGCACCCTTCCTGGGACCTTTTCCCTTTTTTTCTTTCAAGAAGCCTGGGTTACAGCAATGGGGTTAAGGAAGCACCCTTCCTGGGACCCTTTCCATTCTTTCTCTTCAAGGGAGCCTGAGTTTCAGTAACAGGATTAAGGAAGCACCCTTCCTGGGACCTTTTCCTTTTTTCTCTCTTCAAGGGAGCCCAGGTTTCAGTAACAGGGTTAAGGAAGCACCCTTCCTGGGACCCTTTCCTTTTTTCCTTTCAAGAAGCCTGGGTTTCAGCAATGGGGTTAAGAAAGCACCCTTTCTGGCCCATTATTGGGGGGGGGGGGTGTCCAAGGCTCCCCTTCCCATAATTTCTACTTTCTACTCTAGAGGAGAGAAAACTAGGTGATAGTAGTTTTCTGAGAATGAGGCGTTTCCTTTTCTTTGCTGGGATTAGTATTATTATTAATAACAATTATCTTTTAGAAGTATTTTAGAAGGGTGACTCTCCAAGCCTCCAAATGTGCACACACACCCCACGCATCCTGCACATTTCCACCTCCCAGTCAGTCCCACTAATAAAAAGAATGTAGAAAGTAAACACAAAATTAAAATATATTCAAGAGAGGCCAAGCCAAGACAAGTCATTAAGCCAAGCCATGTCACAGCATGATTCAACAGGCAGGGCTCACAGGGAAACTCCATGCAAGGAGGAGCACATGGTAACCTCTTTGTGTCCCACAAACACCTGAAATGCAGAGGAGGAGCGCAGTTGGCTGCTACATGGTCCCATTGGGGATAGGAATCTGTGATGGCTGTTACTGTTACAGCCACCCAACACAGCCGAAGAAGCCAGATTGGCCAAAGCCAAGAAAAATGACTAAAATGAATCCGCACACAAGCCGAATGGTTATCATGTTCTTTGACATTTCACAGATGAAAATTGGGACATGAGTGGCCAAGCAACATCAGAGAGTGGCCAAAGTTATTAATGATGAACACACAAAGCAAAGAGAGGGTGCAGCAGTTTTTGCCTGAACTTACTTGAAAGAGTAAACCCTTCCCCATCCCATTATCTCCTCTCCCATGGAACTAATTACTTGTAAACTACTTTTGCATTTAGAACTCAGCTGCCAGCAACTGAAGTAAGATGATGACAAGGAGGGAAAGTGGGAGGAAGAAAGAGAAACTGGGACATTTTAGAAACAGCTGGAAAAGTAAGATAATAGAGAAGCAGAGGTATTAAATCAAATCCAGTACTTTAAAAGATAACTATTTTACAACATGTACCTTACAGATACTGAATGTTTTCTGATTTTGTAAGCTAGGTGGATCACTCTGCTTTAATACATGGATAGGACAGCAATGAATACCAGGTGTTATAGGCTATATCTCAGAGGAAGGGACTGGCAAAACCATCTCTGAGTATTTCTTGCCTTTGAAAACACTGTGAAATGCATGGGGTCATCATATATCTTTTCTTCAGGCCTCAAGGTAAGGGAATCAATTTCAGGCTGAGAACATTGCCTTAAACATTAAAAATGTTTCAATTTCCTTGATGCCATATGATGTTTCAAAAAGTTTCTTAACATATGCTCTGAGTAGTTGTGCTTGTTGCTTAACTCATCCCTAGGGACTAACCATAAGCCTCAAGTTTTGGTCTTAACATCTTAAATACAGTGGTAAATCCATTGACCACATACACTGAAACTTAGAATGTCATTAATCTATCATCTTCATGTCAACATTGACAATAGCAAGCAGTTCTGGGTGTTGCTGTCCAAAAACATCTGGAGGGCTGCTATTTACAGTCTAAACCAGTGTTTCTCAAATTATGCTCTTCTGGGTGTTTTGGGCTTCAGCTCCCAGAAATCCCAGCCAGCTTACCATCTGTTAAGAACTGTGGGAGTCCAAAGCATCCAGAGGAACACAGTTTGAGAAACTCTGGTTTAAACTTATTCCCACAAAAACAATCTGAGCTAGGAACTGCTCATCTTTGCATTATTGCACTGTTCAACAAACAATGCTTGTGTAAGTATAATGCATACACACTGTAATGCCCTCATATGAATATTCATCCATGTTGGAATAGGTTCTTCGTGCAGCAATGCTATGAATGAATTAAGATTTTCATTTGAATCCATATAACCACCTTCACTTTATTTATATATGAACCCCCTTTTTAAGCAGAACTAATTCAGGATGGTTACTTACATATTAGCCTGAAACCTATTAAGGCTGTTTTAAATAATCTCGCCTTCTTCTATTAGGTCCAGTACCAGCATGCAACAAGTACCACTGAACAGTTGCTTGGATGCAGTACTCCAAACCAAACCTTTTGATGCACTGATGCCTGTTTTGGGTCTCTCAGCATCAATTTAAACTATTTATAATGTCTCAAACAAAGCAATGCTACATTTTGATTTTTGTGGAAAAATTAACTCAGCAGTGTGTAGATGCCATCCCAATTACCAGGTAGCCAAGCCCCTGGCAACTGTTGAAGTGTTTAGAAGTGGGACTAGCCCTCCTTTTGGTATTGTAACATCAGTATGCATCATTAAAGTTTTCAGTTTCTTCACTACTGAAAATATTTGCTGTTATGTTAACAGGATGAGTGTTGTTATGAGAAATGTTCTGTAAGTTTGACTTGGTAGGCTTTTAGACACAAGAGGTGCCTCCTGTCATACTTTAGACCAGGCCTAAGCAACTTGGCAGTAGAAAGGAGCCAAAATTAAAGTAGCCTAAATCTCTTTGGCCAAAGATAGTTTGAAAGAGAATGCCTTTCTCTCGGAGCAAGCAGCAAAGGGAAATAGTCTTGATTGCCTCATTCCGCTCAGAATATTGGCAGGTTGTAATATTTTTTTGAAGGAAAGAAGTCCCTCAATTCTTGCCTCCAGCAAACTTGTTTTTTCTTTACCTTTGGTGTGCCTTTATCATCTCCTTCTTCTTAAGTGGGAAAAACCACCATTTTCGCACCATTAATTTCCCTCACTTCTAAGGGAGAAGCTTAGCTTCACCATGAAGACACCCCTGCCCAAAAAACTTCACAGTGAAGCTGAGTTTCACTTTCATAATTAAGGGAAATGAGCAGTGTAAAGTTCGTGGGTTTTGTTGCTGGGTGAGAAGGAGATAATGGAGGCAAAGAGAAGAGAAGAGTGACAGAGGTGAGAACTGAGGCACTTCTTTGCCACCCCCTTCTCAGTCTAAAACAGCCAATATAATGTTAAATGTCCAAGATTCCAATCCCTCACCCCAAAAAAGATCCAATATACCATACCATTTCATCCTTGTTCCCCACTACTCCAGCCCGAGTCCAACAACCTCCCAAGACCACATTTATCAAAATCTACAGTATCAGAGCCCTTTCAAGTTCTATGAAGCCGATATCTTCTGAGATTCCAGACAGTTTCAGATTACTTCTCCTCTGTTTATTGGATTGCTCAGCTATTCCCCCCCCCCCCCCCCCCCCAAGAGTCTGATTCTATCTTCATTCTCCTGTGCTCTATTTTTTGCCTTGGCCACTGTTTTTTTTTTACAGAGTGAAACTCCTCACTTATGGCTATTATTTCACTCTTTACTGATTTTATTTTGTTCAAGATGTTCCCTTCCATGGCATTCATTGCCTCGGCTAGGTCTCGCATGTCTCTGGCATGCTTTTCCTTTCTTCCATTTCCTCCCTGAGGTTACCTTAAAGAGATACACTGACTCACCTATAGTTGGAGTTCATCTCTTGACAGTTTTATGTGGTTGTTTCTTCTTTTGGGGGCTATAAATTGTATATCCTTACCAACGCATGTGTAGAGCTCCCATTTAAACACTATTAATCTGTTCTGCCCCCCCCCCCCCCGAACCCTACCCCATTTTTATTATGTGTTTTTAAATAAGAAAATATACTTTACAAATAACAAATCAATAACAATAACAATAAAAGATCAACTTTAAAATGGTAGAAGCACAAAGTTGTGGCAAGGAAACACAAGCACAAAATAAAGAGACAGAAGCATCATTTTCTTCATACTGTACTCATTCCAACCTTCCTCCTACTTTTGCTCCTTCTTCCACTATTTCTTCATCAAGTCAAACATAAAAACCTCACAAAATCAACTAACACATAGTTCTTCAAAGTGGACAAGAGCAAAGCGGACAGCAATCTCCCAAAGCAGAAAAGAGAAAAAGAAAATAGGATCATGAGGCACAAGGCACAGAGACTGCTCCCTTGAAGCCCTAAAGCCCTGTACTCTTGCGCTAACACTCTATCTGGAGCTATGTTTCCTCTGGAACTAGCTCTGAACTCAAATGCTGTTCTTATGTCAAAGCAAAACCCAGGCTGAACAACAGCTCTGAACTCAAAATGCTCTTAAGTTGAGTTGCTCTTAAATCGAGGCTCCACTGTATATCTCTTCTTTCTGCATGTCTGGTCACCTGGTCAAGGAAAGCTTCATCCAATTCTTCAGTCTGGCTTGGAAGTCCATAGCAGACCCCTAAAACTACATCCTACTTTCATTCATTCTTATCCAGATGCTGTTAGCCTGCCTGGTTTCCAATACTGAAGTCTTCACAGGTGTAAATATTTTTGACATACAATGCTACTCCACCTCCTCTTCTGTTTGGTCTATTTGTCTGAAATAAGTTATACCCCTCCATTGCTACATTCCTATTATAGGAGTTGACCCACGAGGTTTCGGTTATGCCCATTATTTTTTAATATTTATTTATTAACTAGATTTCTATACCGCTTTTCTCACCCCTGGGGGGACTCAAAGCAGTTTACAACATAATAAATGGCAAATTCAATGCCTCACATATATATATAAAATATCACATATCTAAATCAATAACATATAACTGTAGATAAAAAAACATTAAAAATATAAAAACATCAAACATAGACATAAACATGAAACATATTATTGCTGCAAATAACAATGTATACCCCTTCTCTTCTTCCCCCTCCCACTCCTGAACTTTCTCTCCATAGCGTTTTAGCCCTTCTTTTTATACTGCTTCCCCCACATCCCAACAGACACAAAGTTATTTAGGAACAGAATGAATACAAAATAGGGAGGGTAAAAAAAAAGTCCTGGGCCTTCTTGGGGGATGGTAAATGTGATATGAGGTTCTTGGGGTGGGTGGAGGAAGAGTCTTATCTGATGATGGTAGTAGGCTACTAATCAGCTTCATAAAAGTCCAGAGGAACATAGATTTTATCAGTTGTGGTGTCATCAGTAAGGTGTGAGCTATCACTTGCTAGTAGACTGAGGATGGGGAAGAGCAACGAAGTGCAACTTCCCCTGCTCCTTTTCAGCTCCTCCTTGCTGGGTGTTGGAGGGAGGGGGCAGCGAGGTGTAGCTGCTGCTGAGGAGAGTTGGTGTGTAGGCTGCACCTTCCACTCTGGAGGAGCTGAAGTCTCCTGGCCTCCTTTGTAACTCTCTTGTGCTAAAAGTTGCAGTGCATCTTTTTTTATTTCCCATGATCTGGCAAAAACATTTCTTTCTACTTCTGTGAGGTACAAACCACCCTGTGCCAGTAGGCTATCTTACTGGAAAAACCGACCATAGCCCAGGAAGCCAAATTGTTCTTTCTGACACCATCTGCGGAGCTAGCTATTCACCTCTACTATTTTTCTCACTTTTCCTGGGCCGCATCGTACAACTGGAATGAAGGATGAAAAGACCACCTCAATGTTAAGATCTTTTAGCTTTCTTCTGAGAGCTTCAAAATCCTTTCTGATCTTTTGAAGACAATGGCTTGCAGTATCATTGGTTCCTACATGAACCAACATGAACTAGGGAGGTCAGTGGGCTTGATAAATTTTGTCAGCTGCTAAGTTGCATGGAGGATTTTTGCCCCAGGGAGGCAGCGTACTTCTTGAGATATCTTGTCAGGTTTGCAAATCACCACTTCTGCTCCTCTCAGGAGGGAGTCGCCTACTATCAACACGAATCTCCTTTGAGGATTGACAGGGGCCCTTTCCTATCGGGTGCTCTGCAGGTCTCCTGAAAACTGACCCTGTTGCTGTTCTTCCTCCTCATTTTGAACTGGATTGTTTAGCTCTAAACTGGCCTCCTCCTCAGAGAAATCTCTCATGCATTCATCAAGCACAATCGAGACAGATATATCCAAGACCCTCTCATTCACCTAGTGTGTTCTTGTTCTGTCTCATCTATGATTGGAGAAAGAGACTCTACTTCATTCTGTAACTGCAGACTCCATGTTTGTGAACTTTCCTCCTCCTCAGAGACATCTCCTACTCATTGATCAAGGATGATCCCCTCAGGTATATCTAAGAACTTCTCATCCTCCCTAAGTTATGGTATTTCCTCCTCATCCATTACTGGTGAGAGAACTTGGAATCAATTATGTAACTCCAGATTAACAGTACTGCTTGGATAGAATACGTTTTACTAAACTTTTCATTTAGAATGGCCTTGATAATGTGACCAGGGAACAAGGCAAAATCTGTTTGCTGTTTGGCAGGAGAGAGAGTTTTGAAATGAAGAAGATATTTAGCACAAGCACCACATTTTCATCATAATAGCTGAAAAAAATCTAGGAAAATATTTGAAGTGAACCCTAAAGGCAAAGTAGCATGTGAGTCTCCACTAGTAGCAGAGACAAAAGGACAAAACGCAGTCTCTGCCGAACAGCAGGCCACCATGCCTGCTGGATAAGATTAAGCCAATGCCATTTAAAACACATCAAAATGCTCAGAAGAAAGACAGACCAGTGCATCCTGTAAAAAAAGCAGCAACAAAAGATGGCAAGATACCGAACAAGATCACAAAATGTTAGCAAATATACAAATAAATGAACCATTTGCATGACATTTGCCAAAGGCTGTGTAGATATCTCTACAATAGTGTACAATAATGTACAAAAGAGCATAGCATAAGACTCATGGTTCAAAATGAAGAATGAATGAAGTTATGTATTGCTATTTACATAATAAAATAACCAGGAATGTACATCCCCACCAAAACTGAACCCAGGAGAAATAGAGCATTGCATGTCCCATTGCCAGATCATCTCTTTAATGCAGATATGAATCAAGACACATATCTGTATTCAACTCTCATGCATCAAAACTGTGAGCTCAGTAGGGGAAGTATCTGAAGAGACCTCTTACTTGCTTAGTTGGGGTACATCTACACTGTAGAATTAATGTAGCTTGACAGCACTTTACCTGCCATTCTGGAGACCCTGGTGGTGCAATGGGTTAAACCATTGTGCCAGCAGGACTGAAGACCAACAGGTTAGAGGTTCGGATCCAGGGAGAGTACAGATGAGCTCCCTCTGTCAGCTCCAGCTTCCCATGGGGAGACGTGAGAGAAACCTCCCACAAGAATGGTAAAACATCAAAACATCAGGTGTCCCCTGGGCAATGTCTTTGCAGACAGCTAATTCTCTCACACCAGAAGTGACTTGCAGTTTCTCAAGTCACTCCTGACACACACAAAATCTGTAATCCTCAATGTTATGGAATCATGGGAGCTATAGTTTTACATGGCCTTTAGCCTTTTCCACCAAAGAGAGCTAATGCCACATCAAATATTATTGTATAGCATTGAGCCATGACAGTCAAAGTGTTGAGAAGAAGCATTAATCCTACAGTGTAGATGCACCCTTGGACTGTCTATATGCTCATTTTCACCTTTTAGCATTAATTCTATACAATAAGTATGAGCCCTTTGATGTAATGGTTTATCATCCTTTCAATCAAAATGGATCATATCCAGCTGCACGTTTATAATTTGACTTTTCTTCTTGACTTCTTCACTTGATGGTAATCCAGTTCTCCTATTCCTATCTGGTTTTTACACAGTTCAACTCCATTTTATTTCTCAGATCATACAAGCTAACAAGATTTTAGGTAATAAAATATCAACTAAATTTATTTCCCTAGATATGAGTCTTTTAGTACTTCTTTGCACCTGGCTTTTTCTCTCTCTTCCTGAGATCTTTGTGCTGATGGTGGTAAAAGGCTTTCTAGTTACACCTTCACATATTTCATTTAGCTTCCATAACATTTATGTTACATTAAAACGTAATGTAATTGTATTTTTTCTAAAAAAAATTACATTAAATATGGAAGTGAACACTAAAAGGTTAATTTATCCAAGGAATATCACCTTCCCCCTTTTTATATTTCTAACATTTTGTACGCTGTGCAATTTTTATTAACCAGTCATGACAAAAAACCAAACAGAAATACAAATCTTCCATTTTAAAATCCATGCCAAGTAAATGCCACCAACTAATTGGTGATTGTCATTTAGGCAGCTATCCCGTGCACACTTTCATGTGAAAAACTCTAATTCATCCCACTAGGACTTCAATCTGCATAGATACATGAAAAAGAATGCACCACATGACACTGACTATTTTATTTCTATACTTGCACGATTTTATCTAATATACAATTCATTTCAACCATTCTTTGGGATTTTTTCTTTTAAAAAAACTTTGTCATATTTATCCCCTTTGCTTCATTTTCTTTGGGTGTTTAACAGTTCCCTGGGGCAAGACCAATTATTTATGACATACTTCTCTATGTAAGACTTTAGCTGGGAAAACTGTTCCTATGGAAACTGGTGTTTTCAAACAGGCTTGTACCAACTTCAAAACAATAGTGCAGCATACACAATAGAGAACACAGCTTTTAGCGGCAAGCATATATTATAATGTCTTTCACAGCCAAACTTTTTTAAAATGAACAAAATGTAGTAGAATAACATGGCTTGTTCTGCTATCACTACATAAGTGGAGAGGCTGTGCTGTTGTTTTAAATCTTGAGTGCCTATGAAAAGTCCAGCCTATTCTCTAACTTAGGTTGCAGTGAAAAGGGTTTCTATAAAAATATGCATTTTCAAATTCAAGATAGTATATATATTAAAAGAAAAAGGCAGCAGGTGTGTTAACTGCAATTTTTTAAACAGCAAGAGCTCTTCTGCTGAAGGGCCCAAAAGTCAGAATGACATGTAAACTATCTAACTTTGTAAGACTTGTTTTGTTCAGAAAAATACACCAGAGAGGGCTTCTATTCTCAAACATCTCCCTGGCCAATGTTACATATTACAAAAAGAACATCATACCAAAGGTTCATAGCTTTATCTTGCAAGCAACCTACAGATGAACCTCATAAAGCCAACTGGGTCTGGGAGATACTGGAGAGCAGAATTTATGCATTTCCTATAGTAAAGCAAGGAGGCAATATGCTACAGGCATGGAGATATTTCTAGACAATTTACACACTCATTTACACAGTATGGAGTCAGGGTTGAAAGAGACAACTTAGGCTGTTCCATGGCTTTGAAATATATACTAATTTAACACCAGGCCAACGCTTTTCAGAAAGCCATTCTTTTTTCCTCTATATTGAAATCCCCTCTTGATTCTCCACACTCCTTTCCCCAAACTTAAAAAAGGAGTGTAATAAAGGAGTAAGCTTAGATACTCCCACAAGCAAAGTTGCTTTGACTGATGTAGGAAGGAAAGCATCAGTAAATACATGAGAAATAGTTTGTTGGGGCACTCTCTGAGCTTGTCAATCGACAAATCTCATGATTCCATAGCATTGAGTCATGGTAGTTAGCATGGTGGCAATTTGTATTCATTCTATAGTGTAGATGACAATGATGATAATGGCTATGGGTAATGGGCTATGGATAAGTTGGATGGAGTCTCCAATCACAGAATTCGGCTAGATAACAGCCACCACACTGATTTTGGTTAGTAGTTTTAATTGTACTGATTTAATGTTTTAACTATATATAATTATTGGTTTTGTTATGTATTTTATTATGTATATATACAGTAGAGCTATCGAATTGTTGCAGGCTGGAAGCTGCCCTGAGTCCCCGTCCCCCCAGGGGATTGAGAAGGGCAGGGTAAAAATACTCAAAATAATAAAATAATAAAAATAATAGATGCACCCTCTGTATCCATATTTGTTGATACATAAACATTCTTTTTTTAATATCATAGTTGTTATGGGCTTTCTTTATTGTTAGTCTTATGGTTACTATGGCCCTTTTTCATTGCCTTTTCACCTCAATATTATTGGAAAAAAGATAAAGAGATGATAGCAGGTAAGGTTTGTCTCAGTAGTTACTCCTGAATTTCTCTCAACCAGATATATCAGGGAAAGGTTCCACCCACATCCAGCCCCCTGGAAAGGACATCCAGCCTCCTGGAAATCCCAAAAGCTCCCAGATCCCGAGAAGACATGTTGCCCCAAAGACCAGATTGATGAATGATATTTTAAATATAAATATTTATATTCAAACAAAGACTCCCCTTTCCTACAGTTCCTCAGAAATTCAAAACACCAACAAAATTGGCTGTGGTTCAGTCAGTTTCCTAAACCAGCAATTGTGTGATGAGGAGGAATTGTGCAGCTTTTAGGATAGGTAATCACAAAAGGAAGTTAACCCTTGTCTTGCTGTAGTAGCCAACAGGGGTGTGCAATTCTGAAAAAACCCATACCATTTTCTGTCAGGACCCAGTTTCCAGGGCCTTGGTTTTGGCGCCAGGAATCAGGGTTCTGATGGAGGACACTGATAAGACACCTGCAACTGCTGACCCTGAAAGAAAACGGTCAGCGGTTTGGCGGGTAAATTACACGGGTTTTGTGCTTGGCGGGAAGGACATTTTTGAGTAAGGGGGAGGGTATAAAAGGAGGTGCTGGCTGGCGCCAGGCAATCCCAGCTTTTTTCATGTCTATGTTTCCAGCAGTAAAGTTTCTCTTTGATACCAGAGCGTGGTCCTGTGTTTTCATTGGGAGCAGCCGCTGTGAGCTGACAATTTTCAGTGTCAATTTTTGGTCAGCCTTCATTCCATTTTTCAGGAACTTGCCAAAATTGATCTGCCTGTGGGAAGTACTGTTTTTGTTCCGGGAAAATCCGGCTCATTGACGGGGGAATTCCTGAAGCTCCTCTTTCTGTCGTTTTGAGAGCTATTGGGACAAAAGTGGTCACACCTGGAGGGAGGCATTTACAACTACAAGTCCTCAAGTTTCAGAATATTTGGATCAGCCACAGATTTTTGGAAATTTTTAGTTTCTAGAAATAAAAGGTCCTTTAAAAAAACCCAAAGAGATATCCCCTGGAATTTCTCCATAGCAACAGTATAGGAGCAGCAGTAGGGCATCATTCCCACCAACTTTCATAAAGATCCACACATGCCACAATTTATATTTATATTTCAAATATTTATATTCAAACAAAGACCCCTTAGAACTGCCCTTTCACAGCCCCCCAAACAAACACCCACCCTCACGTCCCTAGTGAAATAGTTTTAAAAAGGACTGAAAGATATTAAATTAAGAAAATTTAATAAAATTGCCAAAGAAAAAGACTGGAATTGAGTCAAAAAGTGATCGTAAGCAGTGACATCACTGAGACAGAACATGGAGCTAGCTACTCTAGCACAAAATATCTCTCAAATGCCAGGACACCACAGGAAAGTGGCTCAGTCAAGGCTAAGGGGAAAAATCCTACAAACATAGCCAGTAGGCTGTTAGGAATTGTGGGAGTTAGTCCAAATTGCCTGAGGGGCTGAAGTTTGCCCATGTCTGGTCTATAAGCATGTGGAACTTTGACTCATGATTTGCTTTGCCTTTTCATACATATTCATCAGTTCATTCATTGGCCAAAGGTTCTTAGTGGGTTTGAACTTTGTTTTCCCGAGCTGTAGTCCCAAACTCACACCATTACACCACAGTGAGTTTTGCAAAAGGCACTGACAAATGTTGACCCCACAGTGGCCACCAGTGAACAAAGATGTTGCTGCTAAGTCCCAACATTCAATATGAGGAATGCTAACCTAGGCAAATTCATGTTAATTTGCTCAACTTAAGTTCAGTTAGTGTAATATTGTCATCATCGTCATCATCATTGCCACCAGCATTGTTCTGCTGAGGCATGTAGATGGTAGCATTTAATACACAATACTGGAGGGGCATGGAGGTATTGTTTGAGGCGATTATTTCATTCAAATAGCAGAGCATCCATTTAGTTCATAGATTTATTCATAAAATCCAATTTGCAAAAAAAAAAAGGGGGGGGGGATGAGGAAAGAAAAGGACAATGTTCAAAATTTGTTGTGGATAATTCAGTCCCATAAAAACAGCTGAAGTCACAATTACGTCTGGGCTCAGCTGCCAACAAAAACACATAATCTCTGAGGGGGACATGCTGAATGCTATAATTATATTCAATAAGCACAGATTTTTCCTGAAGCCTCCCACACAGAATATTTACATCTTTCATTCCTGATTTCAGAGGGATATCAAGAGGGTTGATAAAAACTGGACTTCCATTAAGGAGACATCTACTCTGACCAATTAAGTCAGTGTGAGATAGGATCAGCCAAAGCTGACTTAACCTGGGGTGGGGAGCCAGTACTTGGGCTGTCCCGTGAGTTTTGGCCTGTCTAAATACTGAGCTAGTTCTTAAATGGAACCAGCAGTTGTCTTAACAGCCATCCTGCACTCCACAGGCTCAAGTAGCCTGAGAACATGGAATGGGAGTCCCCTGTTATTCCCTCCCCTCTGTGTATGAAGCTGGGATATCTTCACCAATCTGCTCTGGGATGCTTCAAGCTGTCCACCAGACAGCAGCCTCACTAAGAAGGCTGTTTGAGGGAAGAAGAAAGTTTTCCCTATCTCCGTTTCTGATGTCAGCGAGCTATGTACTAACTGACATCAATCAGTATGCTCCAAGACTTTGGAAAGGGGCGGGATATTTGGAGGGGCTGCCCAACTGCACTGAAAACAGTAGGAATTCCCTACTACCTCTGAACAACAACAACAACTTTATTTTTGTATCCTGCCTCCATCTCCCTGAAGGAACTCAGGGCGGCTTACATGGGGCCAAGTCTGAACAACAGAGTTAAAATATAACATGCTAAAATACATAACAACAGTATAAAACATAATAAAAACCAACAACATTATAACCATATATAAAAACAAGCATCAAAACCAACAAACAATAAACAATAAAATTAATTTCTCAAGTTAACAAGAGGCTACAAGGCAGGCTACCAAGCAAACTACCAAGGATGCCAGATTGAACTCACTGTATAGATGTATAGATGGCCCCTAAGTTTCAGGTTGCTTTAAAATCTAATAGAATCCAAGTGAAACTTAGATTTTTTTAAAAAATAATTCATTCTTGTTACTCATTAGAATATTTGACCCACACAATCTTTGATTCTTCAGTTTTGGGTGTCCTTTTCTTCAAACTTTGGTGTGGATGAGGGGGTTGGACTGGATGGCCCATGAGGTCTCTTCCAACTGTATGATTCTATGATTCTATGTGTTTGATACCTGTGAGCTGAGGATGTTAGCAATTAAAAAGGAATTGTGGGGGTAGAGGACTTTCTGACTTCAGTAACATTGCTATTGAAATTTTTATTGGCTACTCTAAAGATTTTAGGTCGAACCTTGCCAATTATTGGCTGAATCTCTGTGAGCTGATGTGCCAAGAAAGTTGCATTCAGCATAGTGATGACTCCAGTGATGAAGAAGCCTAATCCATGATCTTCCATCAAGTGTTATAAGCCAACCATGAGACAAGTCCAATTATGTTCTGCCAGCAATAGCAGAATTACAATTTCATCATTGTGATACTGGCTGTCTTCAATCAATACCCTTGTTCTTTCTTGGATCATTTTTGCAATTCTGTTTTGATGGCCAGCATCTAGGTGCAGGCCAGCTGGCTGAAGCAGTATGCGAGACATACTTCTCAGCTGAAATATAACCTTTCTGACCTGGGACAAGGATGGCCAAAGATGTCTTCTGTGGGAAAATAAACCATTCTACTGAATAAACAATAGCAAACCAAGGAGAAAAATAAACAGACCGTTGAAACCTATTTAACACTGACCATGAGACAGGGTCCTCTGCCACATTTGAAAATAGTAGGCTTTTTAGAGAATGGAAGACAGGGTTCTGTTTTGTTCTCCAAGAAAAGGGGAGAAAGTTTGGGAAGAACAGCTGCATTTGTTTCTCTTCAGCTTCTTTCTAGACAAAATCAGACAACCAGAAAACTTATTGCCTTGGGACTGGAAAATCCATTTTGGGTTTTACAGCAGCCTTTCCACACATTGTATGGGAAATATCTTGTTGCTGGACTCTATTTCTGATAGAGAATTAGCACTGGGCAAACTCCTGTACAACTCAGAAGAACAGAAGGCAGAACAACCAAATAATCTAGAGCAGACTTACTTTGTTCCCCTCACTAACAACCCATTCACCAGCCTTTCCTGTCCTGAGTAGAGAAAATGCGACTATGGTACTATTGGATTTTCTTTTCTTTTCAATATCTGTCATGATTTCTATTTTTTTGTCTGATGTAAGGTAGATTGAGAAACTGAAACAATAGGAGTGGGGATTATGGATGGCCTCTTGCACAATCATATTGAACATGCTCTCAGTCATTTATCTCTCATATTTTTTATTCTTTCCAGTATTCTGGCACAAATCTTCTGTACAAACCAAAGGCAATGTCTTTAGTGCCAGAATTACAGTGTTTCTTCCTAATTCTGTAGAGTTGTATTTTGTTGGAACACACCTTTAGCATAGGACAAAAAAAAAAAGAAGAAGAGAGAAATAGGAGAGTGGAAAGGCAATAGTAGCAATTTCCAATACCTAATTCTGTTGAGCCCATCTACTATTTAAGGCAGTGGTTCTCAACCTGGGGTCCCCAGATGTTTTTGGCCTACAACTCCCAAAAATCCCTGCCAGTTTACCAGCTGTTAGGATTTCTGGGAGTTGAAGGCCAAAAACATCTGGGAACCCCAGGCTGAGAACCACTGATTTAAAGGAAGGATTGCATGTACCAAGCAATCTGTCTATTTCTCATACATTATCCTGCTCTTCTTCCACTGCTGATGACTAGTAATCTTATAGCTTCAGTATGCAAAATGAGAGACCACTTTACTGTCCTTCACCTCAAATGTTGGGGGACATGAGAAAAGTCTCCTCACAGGATTACAAGACATCCAGGTGTCCCCTGGGCAATGTCTTCGTAGACGGCTGATTCTCTCATTCCAGAAGCAACCAGAAGCGTCTTGCAGCATGCAAACAAAAAGCAAAACAATCAAAAGACCTTTTCAGGACCAACCATTTCAATAATCTCAATCAACATTGAAGGCATGTCAACTGCCAAAGAACAACTGCTCTATGAACTGTGCCAAGATAAGAAATGTGTTGTGCTGTGTGTTCAAGAAACACACAGGGATGAACAACAGAAACAACCAAAAGTTCCAGGAATGGTCTTAGTAGCGGAAAGACTACATGTGCAGTATGGAAACGCTGTCTTTGTAAAACCAGACCTCCAAGTCAGCAGTGCCCACAACACTGAAGAAAAAAAACACCTCTGTGTACAAGCCCCCAAATGAAGAGTTTTGTTTCTCCTCCCCCAAGAACTTTGATAGGCACCAAAGGGCGGTAGTAATTGGTGATTTCAACAGCCATAGCCATGTATGGGGATATGCTCAAGAGGATAAAAATTGAGAGGCTGTCCTCCTCTCCTGGTCTGAACTGCACAAACTATCACTCATTCATGACAGTAAGCTCCCACCATCCTACAACAGCAGGAGATGGCACCGAGGATATAACCCAGACCTCTTATTTGTGAGCGGCAGCATTGTACAGCAATGCACTACAACAGTGGAACCACCAATTCCAAACACACGGCACTGACCAGTAGTATGCCAACTGTTTCCAACTATAAGGCCCCAGGAAGTTCAATTTAAATGAAGATTCAACTTCAGAAAGGCAGATTGGACTAAATTCTCAGATATGTTAAATGACATGATCATATCAGTCGCGCCAATTCCTGAGGAGTACGAGCACTTCATCGAAATAGTGAAAACCCGCTCATGGGCCTCTATACCAAGAGGCTGCAGAACCAACTACCTTCAGGGCATTACTCCTGAAACAGCTGCCTTGTTGGAAAACTATTACAGGCTCCACAACAAAGACCCCATTAGTGAGCATTGTGCCCTCCATCTCTGAAGCCAAGAAAGAACAGTGGATAAAGCTGATAACAAAAGTCGACATGGGCAGGAGCAGCCAGAAGACGTGGAGGCTGCTAAGACAGTTGACCAATGACCCCTCACAAACTAATACCCATGCCAACATAAAGGCAGAACAGATAGCACAGCAACTCTTGAAGAATGGGAAACCCAACCTTGCCTCTGAACAATCTTGCCAAGAAAACTCCTTGATCGTTATGCCTTAGGGAGACTATAAGTTGGGAATGACTAGAAGGTTAACAGCAGCAACAACTGACATTGTTCCTCCCACTGTTAGGAAACTATGTGTGATTAACATGAATGGGTTTCATTACTAGAACTCTGAATTGTGCCTGAAAAGTAGGAATGGCAGAAATATTTGAAGACATGTGTAGAGCAGTTAAGATACATGGTTTCATGATTCCTAGGACATTGGCGAAAGGAATACTGGACCGATAAGGCTCATAGACTTCACAATTTGTGACTTTGAGGGGGAAAAATCTTCTTCCTATAAACCAGCATATTCTTGTGTACAAAATAATGTTTCCTACAAAAATGCTATTTTTGAGCCAATACCATTGAAATTTTGTGTAGAACAAGTCCCAAACTACAAATAATCTTTAGAAAATATGCCTTTTTAAATACTTTCTTGCAGTAGGAAAGAAAGTACTTAGATTACTTATTGCTTCCTTCGAGAATAAAATTAGCGAAAAATTACATCCCCACTGGAAACAATTATGAAGCCAAAGCAGATCATTTAGTACGGCTTAATATTGTCAGAGCAGCGAATGCCAGGCAATATTATGGTAGTGAGTCCCATATTCTGAATCAACTGTTGTTTCCAAGCAGCTTCTAAAGACAAATAATTCATTTTAGCAAGCTATCCTGGGTGGTACTAAGACATACATGACAGAAGCCAAACTATCACGCAGAGGGAGCCATTTCAGGTTCTGATTCTTATCTACAAGGTCCCATTTGGATTGTGCGTCTTGGTCCTGCTAAAGTGCAATGGAACACTTTAGCTGTTTTATAGATATGTAGATGTGAATGGTAATAGCAAATCTGCTTCCTTGCTTTACACAAGATGCTCTTGTACAGAAACTGAAAAATGTATTTAGTTGGACTATTTTCTTTCTAAGTTGCAAAGCCACTGGCTGAAAAATTGTAATTTTAGTCAAATACTTACTTTGTCTAGCTTTGCTATTTATTATAGCAATAAAGAAAAATTAATTGTGACTACACAATTGCTGGTTAAACTCTGCAGTGCTCTATCTATCAAGATGAAAGGGATTTTCAGGTAATACACAACCAAGTGGTTCCCAGAGCCAGACAGAATAATGACTGGGAACCTATATCACTGATGATAGTATAAAATATCTGCAGTACTGCTCTAGGGTCATAATAAAAGATGATCACTCGTGGCCAAGTATTATTGTCTTCCAAGTGTAGAGTCTTGGCTGTGGATCCAAAAATGACTGTAGAGACCTATTCAGGATCTTCATGGTCTGTCACAACCAGGACATAGATTTCCAGATGAAAGGCGGTCACAACAAGGGCTTGTTTGATGTGAATTCCTCTTGGCACATTTCTCTCTTTTGCCCACTATTCATGCTTCTTAAAAATCCATAGCATTGTTGGTAACAGCTGACCTCCAGTTAGAACGCTCGAGGCCCAGGCCTTCCCAGTTCTTGGTGTTTATTCCACAGTTTATTCCACAGGTTAGCTTTCAGCCCAACTTTTAATTTCTTTTGACATTTTGTCAAACAATACCTGTATTATATGTATTCGATTATCTTTAAATGTTTCTCTCTCTCATATTCTGTATGCCATTAATTCACTTAACATGTCTTTTTTTCAAGATAAGTTTTTATTGTTTTCCATTCTTGCAATTTGTTTCATAAAGATCAAGTAGACAGAACATATTGTAAAGAACAAAAATAACTTTCTGGCCTTGCATCGCACATTTTAGTGCAAATATTAAGACACAAATAGTTTTCAATTCAGCAAGTATTGCAGAATGTCATGCCACAGTCCACTTCAAAAAGGGTCATGCTTTAGGAGATGATGATCAGGCATTTGGACAATGTGGCCAGTCCAGCAAAGTTGATGGTGGACAATCATTGCTTCAGTGCTCATGGTCTTTGATTCTTCCAGAATGCTAACATTTATCTGCTGGTCTTCCCAAGGGATTTTCAGGATTTTTCAGAGACAATGCTGACTGAATCTTTCTAGAAGTCAAGAGTGACGTTTGCAGACAGTACATATTTCACAGGCGTTACAGCAGATTTGGGAGGAAATAGTTTTATAAATAAGTATCTTGCTATCCTTCTCTATGATACAGCTCTCTTCTCACCACCTGCACATTTCATAGTAATAGTGCCACACCCACAGCTGTTCAGTGGCTGATGGAAGACACAGGCAGGGAAGATTGGAGAAATGTGCCCTCTGTTCCCTCAACCACATGTAGACCAATGACAACACCCATCAAGATCTGCTTGGTTATTACCAAAGCCTTGATAGAAAAGATAATCATTTTGTGTTTGTATATATGGGGAAATAGCCAAACATTTCGCTGATCTCTCCTTGAATTTATGAATAGCTATATAGAATCTCTATAGCTGAAAGAAGCCCTACAGTCATCAGTTCCAATCCCCTGCTTATTGCAGAACCTCAACTTAAAGCATACCCAGCAGGTAGCTGCCAAGCTTCTTTTTGAAAATAAAACATGCCAAAAAAGAGAATCCATTACCTCTGTAGACAACTGGTTTCATTGCCAAACTGTTCTCACTATGAAATTCCTTCTAATTTTCAATTGAAAACTATCCCCTTCTGACTTAAAAGCATTAGACCTAGAAGGCATCAGGGAACAAATTTTAACAGCTCTTGAGATATTTGAGTGAGATGGAGCATATGCGAACAGTGAATCTTTGGGGAAGGGAGCTTGTTTGGTCTTTGCAAAAGAGGAACAAAATATCAGGCTCCACAATGGCAAAAAAAGACATGCAAAGATAATATTGGACTTAATGCTTGCCTATGACACTAACTACACGTGAAAAGAACCTTGGGATTATTGTTGATCATAAACGCCTTAGGACATTATCCCACACAGTTTCTTAACACTTCTGAGACAGTTCCCTGACGAAGCATCATGCACCCTACCAAATGATGTAGACAGACTTCTGCCTGTCAGTCTGTGATGCTTTGTCAGGGAACTGTTAAGTCACTGTGGGGGGGGGGGGGGAGAGAAGATGGGGAGAAATTGTCTTCTGAACTCATGATTCAAGTGGAAATGGGAGAAAACATAGGGGATGTGGGATGGAATCTATCAAATTTTCCCATGTTGAATTGCTGAATTAATGGCCGTTCTTATGGCTGGTCTCCTTCCAAGCATTGACATTTATCTCCCAAAATCCTGTTTCATGAGCCTGGCATGGTAATTAAAAAATGAATTTAATCATTAGAAATACCAAAATTTCAAGATATTCCCATTTTGTTTTTCCTGTCATTTCTGCTTCATAATAATCTTGGTTTTCAAAATTGTACTACTACTAGCTTCTGTGACTGAGGGTAATGAGATTGTGAGGAAAGGAGAGGAGCCCATAAAAAGGTGTGGGGGGGAGAATGCTGCCTCCTATTTTCTTGAGAATAAGCAAATTGGGAGGGAGAGAAAAGGAGCCCATGGAGAGGAAAAGGTGTCTGCCTAAAGAATGATGCGTCCTGTCTCCTTGAGGGTAACAGAAATGGAGAGGAAAGTCAAATATCCCAGAAGTGATGTGTGTCTTAAGAACAGTGCCTTGGGTCTCTAGAGTAACAGGGTTAGAGAAGTAAGTCAAGTATCCCAGAATTTTCTAAATGTTTTCAATAAAAAAGAAAATAATACCCAGGGTCAGCCCTAGATCCAACAGCACATTTGAAAAGAAACTTCTTAAACATTCAATATCACTTATTCAACTTGCTGAACATTATTTCCAAACTACCATGGTTTTGATGTATGATTTGCATGATTTATCCTTGTCATAATAAACTACTACATTTGTACGGACAAAACTGATCATAGTCACAGTCAATCACATACATTGTTTGTCAAATGGCCCCTGATGTAAATTTTCCCATGGGTAATTTTTTAAAAAAATATCAGTACAATGAGAATAAATGTATAACTGAAAAAACAGAGTATTTTGCACCATTCTTATTAGTTTGGGAATTTTATTTATGCCTGAACTGATATCCTACAAAAGCTGGACAATTACCTGGATCATTTGTCCCTAACAATGTGTTACTTCCTTTCACTATTTTCAGAGGAAAGTAGAAAAAGAAGTTTTTGAGGATGATAAAAAGTTCTGGGATGCTTGTGGAATGTTTTAGAGCCTTTCTGTGTGGTTTGAGGTCAAAATGTTTACCCAAATCAAACCATTTAAAAGGGGGGTAAAGGGGGAATTGGTGGTTCTGGGAGACTTGTGAAGATTTCAGGGGCACAAAAGTGGTGCTCAGAAGTTGCATGTGGCCTATGGGATATGTTATTTCTACTTCAAACTAAGGATAGCAAGGTTGGAGCAGCCTAACCCTTCTCATGCCTTACTTGTTAAATCATAGTCTACTGGATGGTGATAATCTAAACAGGAGAGCCTCCTCCTTCTATGGAGGCTCTCTGCTTGTTATGAATCCTGCAAAAATAGAATAGTATTGGAAACCTCGATGGTAAAGACAGTTTCATTTTCAGTTGCCTTCCGTGCATAGAAGGTGATGAAACTGATAATAACTGAGTACAGGCTATTATGCTTTGCATTTTTGTAGGTTCGGTTGCCACATTTTCCTAACATCTGGAAATGAAGATACAGTGAAAACCATGTATCTGCTAGGGATATGCAATTTGTCACAAACCCATCCCATTTTGCCCCATTTTTGGCTGCCCCTCATTTTGGTTTTTGGGAACTTCCCAATATTAGGGGGTGGTGGTGGTGGGAAAACCATTTTTCAGATCTGTCAACCGGAAGCTCTGTTTTTTCTTCGGGAAGAACTGGCCCATTGGTGGCAATGGGGGAGGGGGACATCTGAGGCTTCCCTTTCTGCTGTTTTTAGGGCTATCAAGATGAAAATGGTTACACTTGAAGGACACATTTACCACTGCAAGCCTCCCAAGTTTCAGAATGTTTGGATCATCCACCGATTTTTAGGGAATTCTTAAGTTTTCCACAAATTTTATTAAGCTTTTAAAAGTTTTCTTAAGGTTTATAAAAATTACCTGTATTGTGTTTTAGCAGGCATTTTGCATTTTATGATGCTATTTTGTTTATTGAGTTAAATTAGGTTTGATTTTATATACTGCCCATGTGTTTGTCTTGATATAATTTGTTTGCATGGTTTTCTTCCTGGCAATAGAATGTTTACCTTACATGTTGGAAATCGCCTTTCAAGGAGATAGGGCAGTGTACAAATAAAGTTATTATTATTATTATTATTATTATTATTATTATTATTACAAATAAAATCTCCTTTAAAACCCTCAAAAAGGTATTCCCTGATATTTCTCCACAGTGACAGTATAGGAGCAGGAGCAGGGCATCATTCCTACCAACTTTCATAAAGATAAAGATACACACACACACACACACACACAATATTCCTATATTTATTATATGTGTAATAGTGTGCATGCGCACTGCAGTACTTTTGAAAGCACACACAAACCAGAAAAATAGGGGAAAGATAACAAAGGTTTTGTTTTTTTTAAATATGTTTTGAGGAAAAATAGGTTCAGGCTTCTAGCTTTGCACAGGACACACAAAAATCCAGAAGAAAATAGCAGAAAGAGAATCCTCAAATAGGGCCTCATATTTGGGGATTCGGTTGCTGATTTTTAGCTGAATCCATTGAATACCGAACACTAAGTCAATATAATGCTCGCCTCTATTATCTGCCAACTCTGTATCCACTGTTTCACTTACTCATAGGCCATAAATATACCTGCCTTCTGGAAATATCTTGTGAATCTCTCTAGGTCTTCTAGTGCTATTCTATGGTATTCTTCAGGCCCAAGTATAGTGAAAACATAGGATTTATTATTATTTGCAGTTTATAAGGGTAATACTGTACTTTCAAAAATACTGTGCTGTCAGAAATGACCTAGTGAAGCATCTGTCAGAAGCATGCATTGGCATTATTTTTATTTTATTTTATTTTTTTCAGATATTTCTATGCAGCCTTTTTCCAGAATGTAGCAAGGCAGCTCACATCATTTTAAAAATACACATAGTAACATAAAACTATTAATTAAGAACAGATAATAAAAGTTCCAAGAATGTTCCTTAGCAGCTTACGTGTTATAAACAATAACAGTTAAAATCCCCTTATGACTGTAAAGTGTCTGGCTTCAATCAAAGGCTGCTTCAAAAATGAAAATCTTCACGCCTTTCCTAAATGACATTAGGGTGGGAGCAGATCTAATTTAACGAATGACTCTCAACCTTCCAAATTGATCTTGTCAACACACAGCAGGTAACTACATGTCATAAGTGCCTATTTACAAACACTAGATGCTGATGAAGACATCAAGAAAAAGATTATTGTCAGCTGGACACCATCCTATTGGAGATACCTAAAATGAACAAAAATAATCCTCCTGGGTGATTTTAATGCAAGAGTTGGATTAATGCAAGAGTTGGACCTGTGGCTAGAGACTATAGGAAAAGATGGGTTTGGAAACAACAATCTGAAAGGCATCCTACTTCTCAACAAATGTAAAGAACACGACCGTTTCATCACCAACATGCTCTTCTGTCAAAAAACAAAAGTTGACATCATGGAAGCACCCCCCAGTCAAAGCATTGACACCTCTTAGACTATGTAATTATATTTGGCAGAGGCCATCACAGTGCTTCTCACAAGAGCCATGACAGATGCTGATGATTGCTGGACATACCACAGGTTAATTCGATCCATGATGGCTATCAAGATCAGAGGCAGCCCAAGGTAATTTTCAACGGTAAGGAAACAGTATTTTGGTGCCCCCCCCCCCCAAAAAACCCAATCACTGATATATATATATTCTGTTCGTCGTGGGAGTTCTGTGTGCCATATTTGGTTCAATTCCATCATTGGTGTTCAGAATGCTCTTTGATTGTAGGTGACTATACATCCCAGTAACTACAACTCGCATATGTCAAGGTCTATTTTCCCCCAAGAGCAACTCAAGAGCACCCCTGGGCAAAATCAACTATACTGCAAATGCTTACTTTGCGTAATGGGTGTGTCTTCAGGGGGAGATGCTATCATTGCAAAATAACTTGCAGATCAAGAATAGGTCACCTATGGACCCATCATCAAGACCCTACAATTGGAAGACAATCATACTTGGCTACAAGTAATAGCCTATGATAATGATGACTGTACTTTCATCCTGAACTACTTTACTTTTGATGTAAAAATGGAAAGAAATGCCACATTTTTCAATACATAAAGGAGTTGTGCGTGCATGTTTGGAAAGATTATGCCATTGTTATGACACTTGGAACATGTTTTATACATATTAAAATATTTCAAATGAAATTAAGATGTTTATCTTCAATATACAGGCAAACCATTCTATTTACACAGGAATAAGACCACCTTAGAAAGGATCTTGACTTTTTAGTTCAAGTGCAAGAAAATTCACAGTAGATGTTAATTATTGTGTCACCATTTCAATCCCCATTGTGTATCTGAATACTGAAGGAGGAAATTAGGTGTTGCAATAAAGAACATTTGCCTTCATGGGGAGCAACTGAAAAGAACAGAACAAACTTCTTTAATTTTCTCTGAGTCAGTGCGGGTTTTTTCCAGGCGACAAAGCAGGTAGCTGATGAGTAAATGATGGCATAGGAGATGTCAACTGAAATTTCATGCCTTTAATCACCAGAAATTGTAGGATCCTGAACTTGTAATCATGATCATGAATGCCACTTCATTTCTTCATTTTTGGCTTTACAGAATAAATTGGTATAGTTTTCTTCAGAATTATGGTAATTCCTTTTCTTCATCTTCTGCCAAGTTCTTGTGAAGTATTCCATTCTTTTCCACTCTGCAGTAAAGTATTCTCTCATAATTTACCTTCATAACAAAGCTTCCTTTAAAGGGAAACCAGCATGCTTGAGAAATAGTTAGGCACAAGTTTTCTTTTCCTGAACATTCCTTCACAATATCGTTTCGTTTGCATGGGTTTCATGAGATTCAATTATCCAGGGATGCTGATAAATATTGAGAATGTGTTTTGTTCATCAATTTTTTCTGATATGGAGTTCTAAACAGTTTTTAATTATATCCAATTGATTTTGGATTTTGATTTCTGCTAACAGAATTTACCTCAGCTTGATTTTCAGGATATCAATTCTCCCCTTAGCCTCCCACACTAAAGTTTACAGTTAGGGGAATCCTTAACCTTCAATAATTAATGGGAAGGGTGTTACTGGGATTGCTGGGGAAGGACAGATAAAACACCTCGAGAAAATTTCTTTTTACCACAAGAATAGTATCTCAGCCTTTCTATTGAAAAATTGTAATAGTTATCTAGGAAGCATCTTGTTTCAGATGATATCTGTGGAGTACAAATGTGAAGAAAACTTGCTTTTGACAAGAGACTGACCGTCTTCGCACAGCAAGTCAGCATCTTCAGGATTCAATGAAACTATCAAAATATCCCACCTCCATCTTGGTTTTCACCCATTGTGATTGTTGCCGTTTATGCAAAATATACCTTGTATGGAATTGCTTTCTCATCTGCACACAATCAGTTTCTGTTTTCTGGAAGAAGCTAAGTACCAACATACAAATACAGAGAAATCACAACAATAAGGATTAGCTCATCACAAATATACAATTTTCCTAGTGTTACTAGTGTGACTATTCCATGCAGCAAAGCAACAGTTGCCACATTCTTCCTTTATGTACAGATCACAGAAATGTGCAAAAAAACCCAAAACAAATCACTTTATTTGAAAATGTGCAAGACCTTTGTGTACCACCACTGCCACCAAAACAGCAATCCCAAAGAGAATTCTGTATTGTCTCATTTGCCATGTAAAGAAGAACTATTTCAAGGTTCACATACTTAATACATATAGTATGATCACTGGTCTCATAGATACCCAAGTAAATAAAGAATAGAGTAATGGAGTTGGAGGGGATACCATAGTCCACCCACTTGCTCAATGGAGTAAATCCAGCTAGAGCATTGTCAATGTGAGTTGCATGATCCCTTTTTGAAGACAAGAGAAAGAGATCTCTCTAAATAGTTGCCTCAAGAAGTTCCTTCTAATATTCAGTCATAGTATACCCTCCTATAACTCAGTAGACCTTTTCCTGCCCTCTCGTAAGAAGAGAAAAAAACAAGCCTATCGTCTCTATGAGAGTACTTTATATATATATAAATAATTATATCATCTTCCAACTTTTTCTATAATATGAATATGATCCCACATTTGTGAAAATGCTCTACACCAAATATCTATCTATCTATCTATCTATCTATCTATCTATCATCTATCTATCTATCTATCTATCTATAATTTTAAACATACATAGGTTAAAATAAAAAGAAAACAGTTTGATTATACAAAGACATATACTCATAACCAGATCCAACCCAATCCCCCCTTTTCTTCCCCCAAGCCCACCACCACTACAATACCAAACAGAAAAGGTAAAACAAGCTGCAAATTAATATATATATATATCTTTAGAAGTCAGTGAATTAAGAGATTCATTTTTCCTAACCCTTCCAATTTCCTCTGCTTTTCAGGGAAATTACTTCACACTTCCTATACACCATTCCACTTTTTTGGTACAAAGAATAATATGTACAACAGGTTTCTTGAAAGTATAATTATGCACCCTGACATTCTTCTTTCCCAAACATTTTGTAACTTTGGAGATTCATTTTTATGCATGTAATGTTTTACTGATTTTACATGCTCCTGTTTGTTAAAAAACCTTCTTGTCAGGATGTTCAATCTGTATTCAACTGACATTTGGCAGTAGTTTTTTGAAAGATGAAGAGGATCCATTAATTTATTTCCAAGGGCTGTCTTCATAATGATATCCCCAAGTACTTATTAGCAGCCTCTATTGAGATAAACAGGGCAAAGAAATATGATGGCTAAATGAAGAGAAAAACTCCATTAGCTTTATTACTATTAACTTGCAAAAATCAGGCATTTTGTCTCTTTTGACAAGAAATGTGAATCACCTGCTGAGCTACATGCTGGGTCTAGGCCTTTGTGCAAGAAAAACAATCAGGCAGATTTATAATAATTCTGGCTCTGCTGAATCTTCATCAGGAGACAAAGTACTGACAAGAGTTCAAATAATGTATTTAAGTTTTCAATACATGAATGGATGAACAGAGTCAAAGGAAGAAAATCTTAGCCAGAATCACTATGTCCAAAGAAGATACAGAGTAGTAGCCAAAACAAAAAGCTAAGAGGAGAAACTTCCATAATCAGGCAACATCTTTCTTAGAATAAAAGAACACATTAAACTTAGTAACCTTGCTATATATAGTCTTTATTGGCAGAAACAGAGAAGGAAAATATAAGATTGGAGAGAGGTAGTAGGGATGTGCACAGAACCATTTTTTTCAAAATGTGCTCAGTCTGTTTCAGCTTCTCAAGCTCTTTTGGCCAGCTGTAATGGCATGGATGGCACCACCATTTTTTCCCAGTGTAACAGACCACATGGCTGCAGAAAACGTCTGCTTTCATTTTCTTTCAGCTATATGTGGAGTGCAGAGAGGCAGCCGCACCCATGCACTATGAACCGCCCTGAGTCCCCTTTGGGGTTGAGAAGGGTGCTATATGAATATCACAAATAATAAATAAATACATACATAAATAATGCACTGGGTTTCCCTGTGAGGCTGTGAGCCCTGCTGCCTGCCTGGGCCAATCTGAAGAAGAAAGCCGCTTATGTGCCTCATGTTCTTTCTCAGTGCCTTTGCTACTCTTAGGATCTTGTTTTTGGACTCAATTCCAATCTTTTCCTTTGGCAATTTCATTTATGGGCTGTGAAAGGGCATTTGAGGGTGTCCATGTTTGTCTAAATATTGAGGTGGTTTACTAAAGGGAGGGAATAGCCTGACTCCCTTGAGTCCACATGGGGGAAATTCTATTCCTTCCCAGGTCTAGTTGAAGGATATTCAAGAAAAGGATCCCAGAAAAAATGGTTTCTTAATGGCTTGTTGTAGGTTTTTTTGGGCTATATGGCTATGTTCTAGAGGAATTCTCTCCTGACGTTTCACCTGCATCTATGGCAAGCATCCTCAGAGGTAGTGAGGTCTGTTGGAAACTACGAAAAGGGGTTTATATATCTGTGGAATGAACAGGGTGGGACAAAGGACTCTTGTCTGCTGGAGCTAGGTGTGAATGTTTCAACTGACCACCTTGATTAGCATTTGATGGCCTGGCTGCTGTTTGGTGTGGCTTGTTAGTGCCTGGAGCAATTGAGAGGTGATTAGATGTCCCAGATTGTTTCCTGTCTGTTGTTTTGCTGTTGTAATTTTAGAGTTTTTTTAATACTGGTAGCCAGATTTTGTTCATTTTCATGGTTTCCTCCTTTCTGTTGAAATTGTCCACATGCTTGTGGATTTCAATGGCTTCTCTGTGTAGTCTGACATAGTGGTTGTTAGAGTGGTCCAACATTTCTGTGTTCTCAAATAATATGCTGTGTCCAGGTTGGTTCATCAGGTGCTCTGCTATGGCTGGCTTCTGAGGTTGAAGTAGTCTTCAGTGCCTTTCATGTTCCTTGATTCATGTTTGGGCACTGCATTTGGTGGTCCCTATGTAGACTTGTTCACAGCTGCATGGTATACAATAAACTCCTGCAGAAGTGAGAGGATCCTTCTTGTCCTTTGCTGAACATAGCATTTGTTGGATTTTCTTGGTGGGTCTGTAGATAGTTTGTATGTTGTGCTTCCTCATCAGCTTTCCTATGTGGTCAGTGGTTCCCTTGATGTATGGCAAGAACACTTTCTACTCTGGGTGGATCTTTGTCTTTACTCTCGTGGCTTGTCCTCGGTCTTGCAGCTCTTCTGCAAGAGCCAGGCCATGAAATGCTAATCAAGATGGTCAGTTGAAACATTCACACCTAGCTCCAGCAGACAAGAGTCCTTTGTCCCACGCTGGTCATTCCACAGATATATAAACCCCTTTTCCTAGTTCCAACAGACCTCACTACCTCTGAGGATGCTTGCCATAGATGCAGGTGAAACGTCAGGAGAGAATGCCTCTAGAACATGGCCATATAGCCCGAAAAAACCTACAACAACCCAGAAATTTCAGCCATGAAAGCCTTCAACAATGCATGGTTTCTTAAGTTTGATGCCTCCTTAACCCATATCTTTATGAAGGATATGATGAGAAACGATCCGAGAAAAGGTGGTTTGTTAAGACTGATGCTCTAAAAATGATGTAAAGGGTAGCCTCGTAAGTTTCCCTTTGCCACTGATGGGTCAGATCTTCTCAGATCTTTCAGTTGCTGGATTGAAAAATTGATTTTTTTTCCTGACTGGATTTGGGAGGCTCCCAAAAAGCAGATCTGGTGGGCCACCAAAATCCGGATAATGAAAACAGAATAGGGTTTAACTGAATTGCACACCCCTAATAGGTAGTATGCCAAGGAGAATGGGATTAGGTTTGTGGGGAGACTATGTAGTTTTAATGCATTTGATTATTTTTGTGTTCAATAGTTAAAATGACTCATTGGATATAGATATAGATATAGCATTGTGTTATGCTTATTTTAACAACCTTCAGTCCCTGTATCAGGAGAAAAACAGTATAAAAATAAAGTAAATAAATGAATAAATATGTTGTATTTGTTTCAGACCTTGTAGATATAATCTGGGTTTCTTTTTTGTGTAGCTAGTTTAGGTACTTGGTGATGACCATAATTCCCAAAATTTAAGGTCAATTCCACCCCAAACCTACCAGTATTCAAGGCTGGGAATGTTGGATATGCATACCAAGCTGGGTCCAGATCCATGGTCATTTGGGTTCACAATGCTTTCTGGATATAGGTTTTCTACAACTCCCAAAATTCAAGGTCAATTCCTCCCACCAACCCCCACCCCCCGTATTCAAATTTGGCCATATTCTGTATGAGTTCCAACCCCCCCCCCCCCCATTTCTGGATCAGATGTGCACCAGTGCCCCAAAGATATAGCTGAAAAAAGGAGAAAGTGAAGCAGAGATAATCAATTACCCCCTTAATTCACCTCCTGCTATCCAGTCTTGCCCTTGGAGCATTTTTGGATGCCCCTTTGTCCTCATATTCCAAATTATACAACGTTCTTCAGCAAAAGTGTGCACTTTGTAGCTGTCACAGTTTTGAGTAGACTTAAAGCTGCATTATGGTGCTGGTATAAATGTACCCTCCTTTATTCCCGTGACTACAAGTGCTGATATCAGCGATTTCCCAAAAAATTATGTATAGGTAGTCAATATTCATTTACAATACAGTAAGAGGATAAGACCAGGGAAAGAAGATGATTGTATTTGTTTTCTAAAGATTTATCCAATATCTTCATATTTGGAATGGAATTATTGGAAAAATTCTTCAGTGTAGGGAGAATGGAAATGGACAGATTGATTAAAATATGTCCAGGGCTTAAAGTGGCTAAATGCATCTGGGTGTGAATTAGTATGCATTCAGTGACATTTCTGGTGCTGACTTAGGCTTTCCATCATATATATATACACACACACATATATATCTCCTAACTTTTCATACCTCTATGCCAGGCAGCTACAACAGTGCCCTTTTTACATTTCAATAGCAGCACCTATTTAACAAGGGGGACTTAACATGTTAAAATGGTGTGAACGTTGGACGATGACTCTGGATGCCAGAGTTCAAAACCCTACTCAGCTATGGAGATCCACTAAGTTATCCTAGAAAAGTCAAACACTAGGGCTGGGCGGTTTCGTTCGTTAATTTCGTAATTCGTTAATAATTCGTTATTTTTTTATAACGAAGCGATAACAAACCATTCAGGAGCAACTAAAAAACGAAACGAATTTTTAGATCTATTTCGTAATTGTTTTGTAATTGTTTCGTTATTATTTCCGTATGTCTGGTGCAAGTTTTATAGTTGTTTCCCTCCCCTCTCCCTGGTTGCAAGTGGTCGGCATTTACCCCACTTCTGGGTCCCTGGCCTCTGCTTAAGTGGATCAAATTCTCCTCTCCTTCTGTCGTCACCTCACCTCGTTCCTCACTCTGGCCTGCGTGCATTGGGCAAAGAGACACAGCAGTGCAGCACTCAGAGACCTGCCTGTTGCCTGCCTAACCTCCTGCCTTCCTGGGCAGGGGTTAAAACTGTTATGATTATTATTATTATTGAGAAGCATTGTCAAACCAGAATAGAGATTTCACCCCACCTCTCTCTCTCTCTTTCCCCCCTCTTTCCTTCTCCGAGGTTAAAACTATTATTTAAAACTATTATTTTCACGTTGCGCAACCACGTCCGCCATTTTAACAAATTGATTCGTTAATATTAATGAAATTTCGTAAATATCAAACTTTTTAAAAGGAAAATTTCGGAATTCTTTTAAATATCGAAACGCAAAAAAACCCAAAAAACGAATCGATTTTAGAAACAAAATTTTCCGTTGTTACCCAGGCCTATCAAACACCTCTAAACAATTTTGCCAAGAAAACCCCATGATAGGGTTGTCACATGTTGGAACTGACTTGAGGGCACAAAACAGCAAACCACAATTGATTTAGACCAGTGAATTGGTTGGGGGTGGGGGGAGAGAGATTTTGTTTTGATTTTTATTGAGAAATTTAGTAAAATATATTTGTTTCTGAATGAGAAAAGCTTGCTGTTTAAGGCATTCTAATGTGAAAGAAAAGGAAACTAATGGATACTTGCATCCTTGTGATAAGGTCAAGGAACTATTTATTCTGACATCCTTGAAGAAGACAGTGCAATGTTTCTTGAAATTCCCATAAAGCAGGATCAGAAGGATCATCTTCCTCATTTTTTATTCTATAGCAATGGGCACTCTGAATTCAACTACAGAGCTCCCAAGAAATATCTTTGGGGTATCTGTCTTATTTCCCTTCATTATGAAAACTGTTTGTTTACTCCTATCCTCTGCTTTTTGTCATATTGAGACAGCTCCTATTCACTGAAAATAGACTTGCTGAACCCTGAATGAACCACGTGTAAGCTGCTGAGAAATCATTCTCTGACAAAAGAATTTTTTTTTTGCTGGGGAATGATCTTCAGAGAAAATAGAATTGAAACATGCAATCTGTCCAGCTTCACCTCAGGCAGGTTGAGGGGATTTCATTTTATACTTTTGGATTTCTTATCTAATATGATATGAATCAAATGGAATATGTGCTGCTGAAGGGGTGACATAATTTCTTATGGTAGAATTATGTCTTCCCTTGTCACAGTACAGCATCAGGGATCTCTACTATTTTACCTTTCTTTCCTCACACAAGGAGTAAAAATAAGCAGAACTGGTCTGTAAATTTAAGGAAACCGGTGTCACAGACCACCTAAAGACTCTGGCAAGTTTAAACATAACACTTCATACATTGGGAGTGTATATTTCAAAGGAAGGGACTAGCAAATCAACCTTTGAACATTCCTTTCCTTAAGAAACCCCAGTGAAATTAATTCATGGGGTTACCATAACTCACAAAGTGAATGGAAAGTGCAGGCAAGCATGCACACACATGTATCATGAGATGGGTGGCATGTCAGGTCTGCCATTTCCCAGTTTAGTAATTTCACAATAGTTTTGTAGGCTAGTCTGTTCAAAAGTAGAAGATATGTATTATTCTTATGAGGGCTGGGATGAAATGGCATCTTTGTCAAACCAGTATGCATGGTAACCAGGACAAATAATTTTGGATCATCTGATGGCACTTCTATGCTGCCTTAAAATGTTCAGAGAACCAGAATTTAACATTCTCATTCTCTTTGCATTTGTAGGCCACACAGAGGGCCATAACCCTGCATTTTCAGCAGGGTTTTTCCACCCACTGGTGTTGAACTGGTGTCACCATGGGTGAGCATGGCCCTCGCCCCCTTGCAATCTCTGGTACCAGTTTTCACCATTAAAAGAAAAAGGAAAGCCTATACACCAAGGCTGGACACTTTTCTGTGTTCTGTGGCATTTCAAAATGACATAACAGAACTTTGGAGAGATGAGAGAGGAATTCCCCTCCAAGCTCAATTGCATTGTTTAGACATGCCACAGAGCACAGAGAAGTGTCCAGACTCAATAAGGAGGATGCCTTGCTTTTTAAATGGCAAAGCAGGTGCCAGGGAGGGGAGGGTACCTGAGCCCATGGAGTTAGAATGGCTGTGGGGACTGCACTTTGGGATTGCATAACATGGTGATGCCAGGAGGAAGTCCCCACAAGTAAGTAAGCAGAACACATGGAATCACCATATTCAGTTTCTACATCAGTATCTAAGATGTTAAGTATACTGTTTACACCTATCACCCTGTCACACGTGAGGCTTTTGGCCCCTTGCTACTCTTTGGGGATGGGCCTGCCAAGCAGCATCACATGACACTGGCTTGGCCCCACCCCATTTAAGCCTGAAGTATTGAAGAAGCATCACAAGATGCTTTCCTTGCCAATGATAGGAAGATGACTTTTGGGTAGCTCCAGTGGAGCTCCTTGCATTTTTTGTACCTTTTGCCCATGTGATAGGGGAAAGGGAAACACAGCAACACATGTTGCTGCCTTTTCCCTGTCTGATGGGGACAGTGACAGGGCACCAATATGCCATGTGATGGGGAAGGAGGGAGGGCATGCAGGGGAAAACAGAATAAAATAGAGGGGGAGGACTTAATGTGATGAAGTCCCTGGTCTAAGTCACAAAGCTTTGAAAAGAAGGCAAAGGGGCAAGTGACTTGGAACTTCAACACATGAAGCCCCTATCTTGTGGCATTCCCATAACCAGAAATTGTAGCAACTTATAGTTATCCTCTTCATTGAACTACTCTTTATATTGCACAACTGTGATGTGGGTACTCTTTCAAGGAAGTGGCGTAACTCCATCCTCCTGGTGCACTGTTTCTCCCTTTTCATTTTTTTTAAATTGGCAATTACACAAGTATAGGGTTTTTTTTTAAAAAAAAACTTATTTTGCAGAATGAGAGTGGGAGAGGAAGACAATCTCACCCCCTGACATCACTAGGATGCCACCCCAGAAATACCTGGACCTCATCACACAAGAAAAGTTCCTTTATATGCTTTTGATTTACTGTTATTCAAGATGACAAAAGCAGAAAATGTGCCTCTCATAAGACTTATTTTGACACAAAGAATACCTTGTCCTAGAATTCTGCACATTTACAAAGAGTGACCTGGCTTATAGAAAAATAAAATGTTTAAAACACCATGTGGGCATTTTAAAGATACAAACAGGAAAAAATGTATACAATTGGAAATGGCATATCCACATATTTTAGCCAATGGGAGAAATGATGGCAAAACAAGAAAAAAAAACCTTGGAGTCTGATTTGGACAAAGAATGTGACCAGGAATGCAAATAGAATTTGAAAAAAAGAGTACATTGAAGACTGGAGCTATATCCACATTGTGGAATTATAGTGTGATGATATCACATTAAGTGCAATGGCTCAAATCCTATGGAATGCTGAGACTTGTAGTTTTGTGTAATATTTACCCTTCTCTGTCAGGGAGATCTGGTGTCATAACAAACAAACAAACAAGTAATTAAAGGATTCCATAGGATGAAGCCATGGTAGTTAAAGTGGTGTCAAGCTGCTATAATTCTGCACTGTGGGCTGTCTGTGAGAAATGCTTAGATCATTGGCTGTAACAAATGAATGAAACTATCCCTCTGGAAGAATCTTGCAATGTTAATCAGAATATATCAGTCTAACTTAATGGAATAAAAGACCATGAAATATAAACACAATGACTGAAGTTATGAATTAAAAATATATTGTGTTTGCAAATTGACATTCTGATTGTTAATGGCATTTCCCCTGTTTTTCAAGCTACATGAATTGAGCCCATAATAACGATGACAAATTAGTATTCACATATTTGTGCCACAGAGACTTTAATGTCTGAACTAATTGCTGTGTAATTTAGGAATGCTAATGAGTACACAATAATTAATGGCTTAGCTGAATGCCTTGTTATAGTGTTAAGTCAAAGAAGCTGAGCTTTGAAGCTCCTGTAGAATAAAATGTACATGCTACCAAGGCTATTACAAATTGCATTTTTTCAATAGAATGCCTGTGAAAGAAGTACATGATAGCTTTTACCTAACTGCATCATAATGAATGTAGAGAACTTATTTTCTGGTTAGCTACTCTTGACTCAAAATGGAAAAGTAAAGGACTTTTGATAGGCTTTCTCCATTGTGGAGAAAAAGAAAAATCTAACAGATAGATAAGAGCTACTATCAAGCTAATAAGAGAGTTTTTGCCAAGCACAATTTTGATATTATCTTTCATTCTTTTTTTAATCCCAATAGCACTGTGAACGGCAAGGGCAATTTCCACTCAACAAAAGTCGCACAGATTTCAACAGGTTTCATGGTTACTAAAGCCCCCATCTACACTGCCATATAGTGCAGTTTGAAATTGCCTTATATGTTGATTGTAGACTCATACGCATTGAACTGCATTATATGAGTCTACACAATAACCATATAATACAATTTCAAACTGCATTACATGGCAGTGTAGATGGGGCCTAAGAACATTTACTGAAATCTACTCAGAGTGGCCTTTTGTATGGCCACTCTGAGTCCCCTTCGGGGTGAGAAGGGCGGGGTAGAAATACTGTAAATAAATAAATAAATAAATTCTTATATGGATTATTGTAAATTAATGCCTTAGGCATTTGGGAACACTGAGCCATATTACATCAGAGGTGGGGAATGGCCAAATTCCTCTAGACTGTTCCAGTGTGTCAGACTATATTCTGGGATGGGGTTATTATCCTCAGTGCCAATTTCCAGCTTCTCTGTACTGGGAAAGGCAAGGAGTTTCATGCTCATTGCTTGTTTCACGGTCCTATTGGAAAGCAAAGGTTGCAGAGTGGAAATGTCTGGGTTATGTTTACTTATTGTTCAGACAACACAGGATTTCTTTCAGTCTGTGAAAACTGTTGGGTGCTGGGTGGTGGTGGTGGTAGTAGTATAGATCATCTATGTACCAGATTCATGCCCTCAACAGATCTGCTCAGTGATAGGGGCAAAGTTTCCCCTTCCCTGTATCAGATTAGATGGAGACCCATTGAATCTAGCAAATTACAGTCTTTCACATTCATTACAGTGTGGAGCATAGGACCCCTATGAATGTGAAAAACCATGACTAAAATTTGCTATTTTTTTTATCTGACAAAACACCTTTCTAGTAATTCCTAGATCTTTAAGCATAATTATGTTTTAGTTTCACTGAAAACTAACCATAAAATTGCATTGGAAGTCATTGACAATTTCTACATGGAATGCTTTGAGAAACAAACCCTGAAAACAGCAACAAAAAAGCCCAATATATGATTCAGATATGTGGATGGCACCTTCACCATTTTGAACCATGGAGGAAAAGAACTAAGCAAGTTCCTGGACCACCTCAACAACATCCACACAAACATCCAATTTACCATGGAAAAAAGAAGGAAAACTACCATTTCTAGATTTCCTAGTCACCCACAAACCAAATTAACAATTGGACCACACAGTTTTCAGAAAACCTATGCATACTGATAGATACCTACATAAAAACTCAAACCATCAGCCAGGTCAAAAAAGCACAATCAAAGTCCTGGTAGATTGCACAAACCAGATCTGCAAACCCTACCTTCTCCAAGGTGAACGGAACCATCTAAACTGGGCTCTACAGGCCAATGGGTATTCTACGAGAGAGATCAGAAGAGCTGCAAGACCAAGAATGAGCCATGAGAGTTAAGACAAAGATCTACCTAGAACAGTGGTTCTCAACCTGTGGATCCCCAGCTGTTTTGGCCTACAACTCCCAAAAATCCCAGCCAGTTTACCAGTTGTTAGGATTTCTGGGAGTTGAAGGCCAAAACATCTGGAGACCCACAAGTTGAGAACCACTGACCTAGAGGAAAAGTGTGATTATCATACATCGGAAGCTGACGAAAAAACACAACCTACACACTACAGATCCAAAAAACAGAACCAAGGCAGTAAATAAAGAGCACTACTCAGAAACAGGGGAATTCCAGACACCACCCAAACAAAGGATGCTCCCAGGCAGCAACAGCCAAGCTACCTCTGTGCAAATACCCTCACTGATTGACTTTGCAGCTGCAAGGCAATTCAATACTGATCAAGCTTGTTAATTGCAACATTCACTCTTACTTTAAACAGATAAGTGTTCTTTCTCCCACAGATACACACACACATACATACACACACTCCACTTGCCTCACCTGTAACAGACCTCTGAAGATGCCAGTCACAGATGCAGGTGAAACTTGAAACATGGCCTCGCAGCTCAAAAAACTCACAACAACCCAGTGATTCCTGCCATGAAAGCCTTTGACAACACAATGCCTAGAGAATCAGCATGACTGAAGAATTTGACCATAGAATCACACTGGATGTTCTAGTACAGTGGTTCTCAACCTGTGGGTCCCCAGATGTTTTGGCCTTCCAACTCCCAGAAATCTTAACAGCTGGTTAACTGGTTTGGATTTCTGAGAGTTGTAGGCCAAAACACCTGGGGACCCACAGATTGAAAACCACTGATCTAGAGGTTCCCAGAGAGAGCCTTTATATCAAATCTATGAATAATCAAACCTACAAAAGTCAAAAACATAAATGTGGAGACTATCAGAGGAAGGTGGTGCATAGAACTTTACAAAACAAAAGGTAAACAAATAAGTTCTACTTTACTTGTGTTGTTTTTCAGGCCCTAATTCGTGGTAATTACTTGGATTATGATTTAATATTCTCCAACCCCATCATTTTCCCCTAGAACTGTTCTAAGTGTTTAGTGACAAAATGGTTCATTTAAGAAATCTCTTGGGGGACTTCCGGTGGACATGGCGACGGGATAGCCTCGTCGAGAGGGAGCTCCCGACGAGGACCAGCGTTGGGTGGTTAGGTAGAGCTAAAAAAGCTCCCCCCTTTGCCGGATTGAGTGCAAAGGTGTCGTGAACCCCAAGGACGCTTGAGGCCCCAAAGATCTCTCCCCCCTCAAGGAGGAGAAGTCGAGAGGGTCCGAGCGGGAAGGGGAAGCGAGCCACCCCGCAAGGATCAAGCCGCGAGGCTTGTCTAACCGCCGCCAAAACCACTCAAAATAGAAGAAGAGGAAGATAGAAGAAACCCCGGCTGGGGAAAGGAAAAAAGAAAGACCCCAACCCCAGGTAACGGGAAGGTGTTCCCAAATTAATAATATCTGAAGGAAGGGAGGAACGGAGGGAAGAGAAAGACAAGGAAGGCTGAAGAAGGAACAAACAATAAGAATAAGAATAAAGAAACACAGAATTAGAAAATAAAGACACAAATTATATGAATTATATGTAGGTGATTTGATAACTTGGGCAAATTGGACTAAATTGGATAAGTGGAAACTTGGCGAAAATAGATTAAATTAATGGAAAATAAGTTGATCTATGGAAATTAATCTCTAATTTTTATATATATATTATAATTTACTACAAAAGAAGTAAGGAGGACAAAGAGCCCCCCACGCAATCTTAGGGGAGGCTCCCTTTGGAACCAGAGACGAAAGAAAGAAAGATAAACAATACCGACCTTGACGCCATTATTGTTGAGTCTACCCCAGCCTTCTTTATAAACAATCTGGCTGCACGAAGTAAAGGAAGTGACGGAACAGGAACAGGAAGGCAGGAGACTCTGGAGGACTAAGAAAAGAGAGGAACCAAGAGGGGCCGGAAAGGAGTGAAGGAGGAAGTGACGGGGCGGAAGGAGAGCTGGCGCCATCTTGGATCATAGAGAAAAAACGTTATAGACTGGCAGAGAAGGAATTTGTGCATCTGGAAGACAGGGAGAATTGGAGGAGCAAAGGAGTGGCGGAGCAAGCATAAGAGTCACAAATAGAAGTGGCAGAGAGGAGACACGAGGACGAGAAGAAGACGGCGACGGACCAGGAAGAGAAGAAGACGACGACGGACCAGGAAGAGAAGAAGACGACATCGGACCAGGAAGAGAAGCAGACGAAAGTTACTATAAAAGGGAGGAGAACTGGATGACAAACAATCATTGAAGGAACATACATAAAGAGGAATAGATAAGTAAAGGACTAATTTAAAATTTTGGGGCTCCCAAGTGGAGGAAAAGAGTTTGTGCTTCCTATTAGAAATTTGGTATTTGAGAAATTTTATATTTGTGATAAATTGATAACCCATTGTAGCCATTATATTATTATATGAAATTGACTTAAGACAATATAGTGTCATATCTTTTTTAAAAGGGGGGAAATTAGAATAAAATAAATAAAATTAATTAGAATTAGTGAAAGTATTAGATTTCAAACTTTAGTGGGTAGATATATTATGAGTGAATGAATTAACTTTATAATTTGTCAATAATTGAATAATTGAAGACCTTTAAGAAGTAAGAAGCAAGAAGTAAGAAATTGGTCTACATCACAATCGATTACGAAATTAAATTAAATTGATGGACTTTCGCTTTGAAAATTAATATTATAATTGATAACAGATGAAATTAGAATAAAGATTTTTGGGAAATAAGAGGCAATTGGGAAATGACAACTCCAGGTAAAGCAGAGTCAAGAAGAGGATCATTGGATATAAATCCTAAAATGGACAACCTTTTAAAGGAGATCAAAAAGATATCGGAGAAACAAGATGCGTTGAAAACAGAATTGAAGGAGGAAATGAAGACTAAACATGAGGAGTATTATAAGAAACAAGAAGGAATAATTACCAAAATGACAAAAGAATTTAAAGTAATGAAAACAGAAATAAAAGAGGAATTTGGACAGATAAGGAAAGATATAACACAGTTGGATGGAGAAGTAAAGGAATTGAAAGCCTCTAAAGAGAAAATTGAAGGAACACAAAAGGAGATGACACAAAAAATAAAAGGATTAGATAGACAAAGGGAAAAAATAGAACTAGAACAAGAAAGACTACTGCAAATGCAAATGGATTTTCAATTGAGACTCAGAAATATAATGGAAGATGACAAAGAAGATGTAAGATTATTGATAATCAAAATTCTGGCAGATTGCTTAGAATGTGAGGGAGATGAATTAGAACAAGAAGTGGACCAAGTCTACAGGATATCATCATTTTATTCTAGAAGAAACAAGACAGATAGAGACGTGATAGTGAAATTTACAAGAAAGAAGGTACGAGATGATGTGCTTTATAACAATAATAAAAAACCAATCTTTTACAAAGGAAAGAAAATTGCGGTTCTGAAGGAATTCCCACAGGCAACCTTAGCAAGAAGAAGAAAATATTTTTTCTTAACAGAAGAATTGAAGAAAAGAATGATAAGGTTCAGGTGGGAAAGAAAAGAAGGGATAATGGTGACATACAAGGAAGAAAGATATTGGTTGACAACAGAACATAAGGCCAAGTTTTTTTATGAAAAACTTATGAAAGAGAAGGAAGGAGATGAAGAGCAAGGAGAAGAGGAAGAAGAAGAAGAACCAGGAGAAGAAGAAGAGGAAGAGGAAGCAGAGATAGAGGAAGGTGAAGAAAGAAGATTATCTACACCAAGGAAAGGAGTAAAGGCAAAAAAGGCAAGATATAAATCACCAAAGGATTATGGCTTTTTAGGAAAAGAACCAAAACCACAGAGAAGGACACCACGGAAAAAGGAAGAAAAAGGAGGTCAGAGTTTGGAACAATCGGCAACTGGAACAATGGAATTGGCTTTTGGCGACACAGGATTGGGACCAGATAAGGATAAATAAAATGATGGAGAGACAAATAAAATGTTTTTCGAATAATATCAATGGTATGAACTCCCCCCAAAAACGGAAAAGAGTATGGAGGAGCCTGAAGAAACAGAACTTTGATGTAATAATGTTACAGGAAACGCACATCTGCGATAAACATGTGGCACACCTTCCGAACAAAAAATTAGGAAAGGAATATTATTCGGCCTATGGAAAAAAGAAAAGAGGAGTGGTTACATATGTAAAGGATTCAATAGACTCAGAATTGGCATTTAGAGATACAGAAGGAAGATGTGTGGCAGTGAAAATAATAATTGGAGATTCCAAAATATTGGTTTGTAATATATATGCTCCCAATGGACCGAAGAGAAAATTTGCTGAATTTTTAAATACTAAGTTAAAAGAAACAGAATTTGATGAACTGATCTTGGCAGGAGATTTTAATGGGGTCGTCGATTGTCAGATAGATAAAAGTTTGAAGAAAAAGAAGTTTAAGGGAGGGAAACTCCCCCAGAAATTCATGGACTTACAAAAAGACTTTGATCTTGAAGATGCATGGAGAATTAGAAATAAAGATAAAAGAGACTTTACCTTCTTCTCGAATAGACATCAATCCTGGTCTAGAATTGATATGGTTTGGATTACTAAGAACCTCTCTACTAAAGTGAAAGAGATTAATATTCTGCCACGAGATTTATCAGATCACTGCCCTCTGGAAATGGTCGTAAATCAAAAAAATTATCATAGAAAATGGAGATTAAATGAGAACTTAATAAAAACGGAAGATGACAAAGAATATTTCAAGAAGTTAATCCAGGACTATTTACAAATAAATAGATTAGATTCAATGGAGCCACGAGTGGTTTGGGATGCCTTTAAGGCAGTCATGAGAGGGCATTTTATTCAACAAGGAGCAAGAAGGAATAGAGAAAGAAATAAAAGAATAAATGAGTTGAGGGCAGAAATAGCAGTAAAAGAAATGGAGTTAAAGAAAAACCCATCTAAACGAATAGAGAAACAATTGGCGACATTGAAACAGGAAAAAAACCATGTGGAGTTGGAATTCCAATCAAGACAGATGAAATTTCTAAAGCAACAGGCTTTTGAAAATGCTAACAAACCGGGTAAATGGTTGGCAAACCAGGTTAGAAAAAAGAGGCAAATTAACCATATTGCTAAAATAAGTACTAAGGACAAGGATTTGAAAACGGACAAAGAAATTTTGGAGGAGTTTCGGATTTTCTATACACAATTATATACAAAGGAGGACATAAAGAAAGAGGATATTATGGAATATATTGGACAAATGAAACTGGATAAAATAACAGATGAAGATAGAGAAGAATTGAACAAAGAAATAACAGAAGAGGAAATTGAGAAAGCTATAAGTAAAATGAATGCAGACAAAGCCCCGGGACCGGATGGGTTTACGGCAGGATTTTATAAAACGTTTAAACAGCAGTTGATACCCATTTTTAAAGTTATAGCGAACGAAGCTTTAAAATATCGAAAAGTTCCAGACTCCTGGAAGGAGGCAGAAATAACTGTGATACATAAAGAAGGATCACTGGAAAATGATATCAAAAATTACAGGCCGATCTCCTTGTTAAATATGGATTATAAACTGTTTGCAAATATTATGGCCACAAGATTAAAACTTTTTTTAAGCAAGTGGATTGGCGAAGAACAAACAGGTTTTCTTCCAAATAGACATATGAAAGAAAACATACGCAACATTCTAGACCTTTTGGAATATTATGAGATTAATCATCAAAAAGAATTTGCCCTTTTGTCAATAGATGCTGAGAAAGCATTTGACAATTTGAATTGGGACTTCTTCAAGATTTTGATACAAGAGCTGGACATGGGAGAGAAATTTAACAATGCAATTAATGCTATTTATGAATTTCAAAAAGCTAAGGTAAAAGTGAATGGGCAAGTGACTCAAGAATTTGAAATCACGAAAGGCACGAGACAAGGTTGTCCACTCTCTCCATTAATTTTTGTTATGGCAGTGGAGATCCTGATGAAGAAAATCAGAGAAGATGAAAAGATTAAAGGAGCAAAAATTGGTAAATTTGAATACAAAATACGAGCGTTTGCTGATGATTTAATAGGCACAATTGAAAACCCGGAGAAAAATCTACAAAGCTGGATTAACAAAATAGAAGATTTTGGAAAGGTGGCAGGTTTTAAGATGAACATGAAGAAAACTAAACTTTTATTTAAGAATGTGAATAAGGAGAAACAAATAAAGATCCAACAACAGGTTGGAATAGAAGGTGTTAAGAAAATTAGATACCTAGGAGTCTGGATCACAGCTAGAAATGGACAACTTTTAAAGAATAACTATGAATTAGTTTGGAAGAAGGTACAGAAGGATTTGCAGAACTGGGACCGGCTGAAACTCTCTCTTCTGGGCAGAATATCCTTGATAAAAATGAATGTATTACCAAAATTTATGTTTTTGTTCCAGAATATACCGATAATAAGAAGTCAAACGCTGTTCAAACAGTGGAAGAAAGACTTAATGAAATTTGTTTGGAAAGGAAAAAGACCAAGAATAAATTATGTGAACTTAATAGATAAGAAAACAAGAGGAGGATTGGGATTTCCCGATCTGAAGACTTATCATGAGGCCTGCGCACTGTCCTGGATCAGGGATTGGATGACTTTAGACAAAGAGAAGTGCCTAAACTTAGAAGGTCATGACTTAAGAGTGGGATGGCACGCGTATATATGGTATAACAGAGAGGTGAAGGAGAAAAATTTCGGTAATCATTTCGTGCGAGCCTCCCTATTACGGACATGGATGAGGTATAAAGCTCTTTTTTATAAGACAACACCATTATGGATTTCAGCAATGGAGGCGCATCAAAGAAGACTACTAGGATGGAGGACATGGCCAAGATACAAGGATATACTGGTGAAGGGAACAACAGAGATGAAACCATTTGAACAATTAAAGACTTTATTTAGCAATATAACTTGGTTAAATTACCTACAAATTAAAGATTATTTTAAACAAGACCAAAAAACAGGTTTCGATTGGAATGAGAATACATGGGATAGAATACTAAAAACACAAAGGAAAACGGTTACAATATTATATAATAAATTGCTCCAGTGGATGACAGAAACAGAACAAGTGAAAACCTCAATGATTAAATGGGCAGAAAATATAAGAAGGCCCATCCACTTTGAGGAATGGGAAAGGATATGGAATAAAAAATTGAAATATACATATGCTATGGATTTAAAAGAAAATTGGTATAAAATGTTTTATAGGTGGTATTTGACTCCGAGCAGACTGAGCTATATGTATCAAAATGTATCAGATAAGTGCTGGAAATGTAGTGAGCAAGTAGGCACTTTTTACCACATGTGGTGGACATGTAAAGAAACAACAAAGTTCTGGTCTATTATTCATGAGGAATTACAAAAAATATTAAAGAAAAGCTTTAAGAAGAAACCGGAATATTATCTTCTGGGATTTACAGATGATGACTGTAAATTGGATGAGAAAGAAGATAAATTATTCACTTACTGCACAACGGCGGCTAGGATGGTTTTTGCCAAATATTGGAAGAATGGTGAGGTCCCGAGTATTGAAGACTGGTGGAAGAAAATTAAAGAAATAAGAGACATGGACGAATTAACTTTTTTGATGAGAAGAAATGAAGGAAGAGTTTTGAGGAGGACAGATTGGTCCCTGATATATGACTATGAGAAGAAAGCTGAAAAAACAATGGGACAAGAATAGATAATTAAGGTGAAGAAATATTTTGAAAAGATCCTGAGGTTGGAGTGGAAGTCATTTTAGAATAGTTTGAGTAGCTGTTTTGTATGTATTAGATGTTAGTTAGATATGGTGGGTTTTTTTTTTGTTCTTTTCTGTGTGCACCTATCCCTTTCCTACTGTTCTATCTTCTTGTTTTTTGTTCCCCTTCTTTCCTTGTGTGGATTGTGAAAAACTTAATAAAAACCATTTAAAAAAAAAAAAAAAAGAAATCTCTTGGGGCAAGAGCAATTATCCATTAGTGGCTAGATAAAAATCTATTTAGCTCAGGAGATTTGCATTTCCCAATAAAGGAATCTTCTGGAAGAGCCGTAGAGATTTACTATCTTATTATAAGAATAAGTTGTTCTCATTTGCTATGGAGGTACTCAATTCGGGTGTTTTTTCAAGCTACCCAGAAGTAACATGTATCAGTGCAAAGATATGTAGTTATTGGCTTAATTTCTGTTTAATTGAGTCATTTTTCCTATGGGTTCACTTTTGAAATTGATGGAATAATATTCTATCAAGTTCATTGCTGTCCTCTTCTAATAATCTATCTCTCCCCCCCCCCCCCCCAACTCCCCATCATAAACACTGTCAAAAGGCTGATATGTTGAGCTCTCTTTTAACAGCATCAACATATTCCTGTAGGACTTTCTCAATTTTCTCTTTATGATGGTTTTCAAATTTTCTTGTGTGCCTTTCACAACTGCGTGGCTTTTCTCCCTCCAGATTACTCTTTTTCTGAGAGATGTGATCAGACTTCTTGTATCTCTAATGACCCAATTGGCTTCATTCCACAATGATTTCAGTTGTATTTCTTCATTATACCTTCAAGTGAGACATCTAGTTGATTTCTCTGATGGGAGTGTTGTTTGCTACTTTTTCTTTTTAAAAAGCCCCTGACAACTTGATGATTTTTGCAAACTAACATGTTCAGAGTAGTCATGTTTTGTTGTTGTTTATTTGTTTAGTCGCTTCTGACTCTTTGTGACCTCGTGGACCAGCCCACGGCAGAGCTCCCTGTTGGCCATTACCACCCCCAGCTCCTTCAGAGTCAAGCCAGTCACTTCAAGGATGCCATCCATCCACCTTGCCCTTGGTTGGCCCCTCTTCCTTTTTCCTTCCATTTTCCCCAGAATCATTGTCTTCTCTAAGCTTTCTGTTTTGTCATTATGTGGCCAAAGTACTTCATCATTGCCTCTAATATCCTTCCCTCCAATGAGCAGTCGGGCTTTATTTTCTGAAGTATGGACTAGTTGGATCTTCTCACGGTCCATGGCACTCTCAGAATTTTCCTCTAACACCACAATTCAAAAGCATCTATCTTCCTTCGCTCAGCCTTCCTTATAGTCCAGCTCTCACATCCATACAATTGCTTTAACTATGTGGATCTTTGTTGCCAGTGTGATGTTTCTACTCTTCACTATTTTATCAAGATTGGTCATTGCTCTCCTCCCAAGAAGTAAACTTCTTCTGATTTCCTGGCTGCAGTCTGTGTCTGTAGTAATCTTTACGCCTAGAATTACAAAGTCTGTCACTACCTCCATGTTTTCAAAATCCTGGCTACGGGCCTTTCTATGGCCAGAAATTAATATGCAAACAACATAAATTTACTAGATCGTTTACTAATGTGAAGCTGCTATTTTTGTCTTTGTGTATTCCATCTTTGACTTATTCTGCCTTTTCTTTTATTTGTTTCTCTTTCATCATTATCCATTGCAATCAAAAGTAATGCATTTTTAACAGGTGTGTGTGTTGTATCTTCCATTGTTAACTACAGATCCCATTGAAATAAAGCAGTCTGGCATGATGACAGGGAAAATCAAACATCTTCTGGATTTTGTGGGCAATTCTGGCTCATAGACTCATAACATTGGAAAAGACCACAGAAACCTAACCCAGGATCCTCAAACTTTTTAAACACAGGGCCAGGTCACAGTCCCTCAAACTGTTGGAGGGCCAGATTATAATTTGAAAGAAAACATGAATGAATTCCTATGCACACTGCACACACCTTATTTGTAGTGCAAAAAAAAAATACTTAAAAACAATACATAGCTAGATGCTTCCACCCCAACATGGGAGGCTTCTTGTGTTCTGCTAGCTCCAATGGAACCAGCCCGGGGAAAGCGTCACAGAGAGGGAACTGTGCACAGCTTGACAAAGGCCAGCAAAGTAGGATGCTTCCCTGGGCTTTCTGATGGGGTCCTCAGATGCTGTCAAGTCAGAGGTCATCCATTCTAGATCCCTGTATTTCATTATTTATTTATTTATTTGCCTAACTGCAATATCTTATATTTATAATAATAATAATAATAATAATAATAATAATAATAAGGAGGAGGAGGAGGAGGAGGAGGACCAGCCTTCGACAATACAACAACAACAACAACAACAACACTTTATTTATACCCCACCACCATCTCCCCAAGGGGACTCGGGGCGGCTTACATGAGGCCACGCCCAGCAATACAGTAAAACAATGTAACACAAAAACACAACAAAAATAGACAATAAAATATCATAATATACAAAACCAATATAAATAACAGCACAACAATATAAAATCAGAACATAAAACACTAAAAATATCACAGTGGACAGGGCCAATTGCAAAGATTAAAATCTGAAAACACTGGGTGAAAGGGCAATGTAATGTATTAGGACAGGGGATCCAAGGATAAGGTAGTATTTAATTGCACAAACCAAAAAATAAAGTGCTTCTGGGGGCATTTTGTGCAGTGTTTGGTTAGGGCTTATTATACATTCAGTCATTGGAATGTATACTGGAACAGCCAAGTTTTCAAGCTCCTCCTAGAGACTGCCGGGGGGGGGGGGCTTGCCTAATACCTCTGGGGAGCGAATTCCAGAGCCAGGGAGCCACCGTGGAGAAGGCCCTCTCCCTCGTCCCCACAAGTTGCACTTGCGATGGGGACAGGAGCGAGAGAAGGGCCTCTCCGGAAGATCGAAGAGATCTTGTGGGTTCGTAGATGGAAGTGTGGTCACGCAGGTAGGCGGGTCCCAAACCATTCAGGGCTTTGTAGGTAAGAACCTGCACCTTGAATTGGGACCAGAAAATAAATGGCAGCCAATGGAGCTCCTTAAACAGGGGGGTTGATGGCTCCCTGTAATTCACACCAGTTAGTAGTCTGGCTGCCGCTCATTGGACCAATTGAAATTTCTGAACCATCTTCAAGGGCAGCCCCACATAGAGTGCATTGCAAAAGTCCAATCTAGAGGTAACTGTGGCCAAATCCAGCTTCACGAGGTACAGTCACAGCTGGCGCATGAACTTCATTTGTGCAAAGGCCCTCCCAGCCACCGCCAACACTTCAAGTGTTAGTGATGAGTCTAGGAGGACACCCAAGCTGCAGACCTGTGACTTCAGGGGGAGTGCAACCCCACAAGCACAGGTTTCCACCCTACACCTCGATCTGGTCTGCGATTGACCTGGAGGACCTTTGTCTTGTCAGGATTGATACTCAGCTTATTCGTCCTCATCCGTCCAATGCACAATCTTCACAAAAAGAGGTTCTAATCCAATGGCATGAATAGCCTGACAACTGGTGGCCTCTTATCTGTTGTAGTCTTTTTCAGCTTTCATAGGTGTTATAACATGTACCATATCATCTGCCTGTTCTGCCATTAAGGACTTCCTTGGATGGTTCCACATAATACACAAGGCATGATGTACCTGAATTTGTCTTGCTGCCTCCTTCCTAAACAATGATCAGCAAAATAGTAGTTGAAGGTGGTTGTGGGAAGGGCACCAAATGCTGCTGGGTGAGGCACATTGTGTCTTGCTGGCTGACAGCACATCTGGAAGACTAAATTTATTTATTTATTTACCATATTTATATACCGCCTTTCTCAGCCCAAGGGCGACTCAGGGCTTTTTACAAACGGCACAATTCAATGCCCCCAGACTGAGAACCATTCTGTCAGAGTGAAAGTTTTTATGTAACGAAGACTTTGGTAAACACATCGCACCCACCTATGCCCATCGCTGTGGTCAAAGAGCATAGCATCCAGAACCAGACAATTTGCTGATGTTTATGATACTTGCTGCTTGAGAAAGCTATTTCACCTTGCCTAATAGTATGGCTACTCTGGCAGCATGGCCTTATTATGATAGCATCATGGAGTTGGAGGGACATCTCAAGGACCATCTAGTCTAGTGGTTCTCAACCTGTGGGTCCCCAGATGTTTTGACCTTCAACTCCTAGAAATCCTGATAAACCGGCTGGGATTTCTGGGAGTTGTAGGACAAAACACTTGGGGACTCCACGGGTTGAGAACCACTGGACTAGTCCAAACCCTTTCTTATACAGTCAATCAGGCCAGAACCATGTCTTTCCTCCCTCCCACCACATGACCATGGGAATGTGTGAGGAACTGGCCAACAGTTTGGAGCCAGGATAGCATGAAATTCAGCTGGCCAACCTTAATCTCTATGACATTTATGTTTTCTGCTTGAAGCTCTGTTTATATAATTGCAAATATATCTCTCATAGCAAAAAAAAAAAAAAAAAAAAACCTGCTTAGGACACTGATTGGATTTTCCCTCAAGCTGAGGGACATCAAAACATTGTGAGGCATCTGAATTAAAAAGCTGAGGATTTATTACTTATGGTTAAAGAAATGGAAGGTAATTGGTCTAAGCCAAAGGAATGCAGGTTAAGAATTCTGGTGTTTTAGAACCTCTACAATGAATTTTTTGTTACTATCTTGTATATACATTTTCCAAAAATTCAGGGAATAAAGGGGATCTTCTAACCAATTTTCTTTGGAAAAAAAAGAAAAACTTCTTTTAAAAAAAACTAGAAAGGAAGGAAAAACAAAAATAATTTTCTCAAGTCTCTTGATTGCAATTCACTATTAGCTCAGTGATCTGATTCATTTTATGCCTTTTAAACTAGTGTTTGGAAAAGGGAGCACTTGGATTACAGTTCCCACAAAGAACAATTTCAGTGGCCATGCTGGTTTGGGATTCTGTGATCTGTCATTCTCAAAAGTTACTACTCCTAATTCCGTTTAGATAGGGCCAGTTAAATGTAGCTATGCCCAAAAAAATTATCATCAAAAAAGATAAATTCCACTGGCCCTATCTAGAGCAACGGTACTGACACTATAGGTACTTGATTGGATCTGCTGTTGGAAGCTAAGCAGGATTATTATTATTATTATTATTATTATTATTATTATTATTATTTACAGTATTTATATACCACCTTTCTCACCCCTGGGGGGACTCAAACCAAGATTAGTCTTGGTTCATACTTGGATGGTAGACTGTCGATGAATTGCAACCGCTGAAGGCTGTATTTCAGAAGAAGGAACTGGCAAGACAATTTCTAAGTATTCTTTGGCTAAGAAAGCTGGATGAATTTCATAGGGTTGCCATAAGTCATCAGGCAACCTGAAGGAACATACACACACATTCACTCACACAAAAGATAAAATCAATGCTGAATCATCTCAATGCTTTGTAGATATCCTCTCTTTCTTTAGCAGACTATGAAGGGTGCCATTTCCTGCTGTTTCTTTAGTGAGTAAAAATGACCTTTATTTACAAAATATTTGAAAAGGGAATAGAAAGTGAGGACTAATAAAGAATGAAGAATCACTGTGTTTCTATGGAAATATTCATATGATTCAGTCCAAACATATAATGATTTGCAATTTAAATCAAACTGCCTGTGTATATATATATATTTGTTGTTTTCAACAGCAGTTGATATTCTCTGGACTTGGTAAGCACCACATCATTTCCATTCCCAATGAAAAGCAAAGGTTCCAGCTATTCTTTTTCACAGCAGCCCCTAGCAAGCCATAGACAGAAGCATTGTTGATCAGAGGCCACCAGTATATCAGTTATTAAAACTGCACCACTACAGCTACATTTTTGAAAGATGGAAACCAGTTTTAAAGAAGAGCTACCATTTATAGACTAAGGAAAAAGGCAATGTTAGATGTTTTGTTCATTTCCTCTTATAGCAACAACCCAGAGCAAATATATATTTGCAGAATATAGCACACTTTGGATTTATGCTCTCTAATTCAAGTGGATCCCCATCACTTAAAATTTAATATATCAATGAATTGCTTTGAATATAGAGAGTTAATATAGCAGTTAAGGTTTACAGGTCTGGATTGCTCTTATGATTTTACATTTGTACCTAATGCTAATTTGTACCTAATGCTACTTTGTACCATTTGTACCTAATGCTACTTTGGCTAACATCCTGAAGCTGAACTTTTTTCTGTTTCAAAAGCAAAGGGTTCAAATAATATTTCCAGTTCTTGATTGTTTCTTGTCTGGAATTCCCCTGTTTTTGAGTGTTGTTCTTTTTTGTACTGGTAGTCGGATTTTGTTAATTTTCATGGTTTCTTCCTTTCTGCTGAAATTGTGCACATGCTTGTGGATTTCAGTGGCTTCTCAGTGTAGTCTGACATGGTAGTTGTTAGAGTGGTCCAGCATTTCTGTGTTCTCAAATAAAATGCTGTGTCCAGGTTAGTTCATCAGATGCTCTGCTATGGCTGACTTCTCAGGTTGAAATAGCCTGCAGTGCCTTTCATGTTCCTTGATTCATTTTTGGGCAATGCTGCGTTCGATGGTTCCTATGTAGACCTGGACCTTCCACCGATATATAAACACAATTTTCCTAGTTTCCAGCAGACCCCACAACCTTTGAGGGTGCCTGCCATGAATGCAGGCAAAATGTTAGGAGAGAATGTTTCTGGAACATTGCCAGACAGCCCAGAAAACTCACAACAACCCAGTATCTACCCATTTGGGAACTATGAGTTATCCAGGTATGCATACATGTCTGTATGCATACCTGGATAACTCATAGTCTGCATACAAGAAGTACTATCTTGATCATGAAATTCATGGAATGTTCTTGGGCCAGTTACTGTCTTCCACCATAACCTGTCTCACAGATATGATGAAATAATGTAAAGAAGGAAAGAACCGAGCAAACTGCGCTGAGGACCTTAAAACAGAATAATCTATCAATTTAAGCAAATAAACATTACAATATTTGAACTTTTTTTGGAAAAGTAAATGTGAATCCATTTAGATATGTACTAATTGGACAGCTTTTGTTAATTAGTATGGCAGCTGTGTTGAAAGAACATGTTTTGGAACTAAAGAAAAAATAAATAAATAAACCATCTAGATTGCAAGCATTGTTACCAGCATCTGAATTATAGCAACAGGAGTGGATCAAATTTCTGTAAAATGCTTATTCAGTTCTGTTTGCAGGAAATGAAAACCTGATTGATTTAAAAAATGGATGGATAATTTTCTAAATGGAGTCTGTATTTGCAGGTAATTTTTAAAAGGCTGAGTGATGACCAAAAAAGAATTTCCAAGCAACAGTTATTAGGTTGCATAAGAACTTCCAGTAAGAAGTAAAGCCATTTGAAAAGCGAGAATGAGAACCATCAGGAAATCTTCCCTAATGATAATAGATAAGCATTTTCAGGAGGATATAGGGTCCCTCATCTATTGACCTAAATATTGCTTTGATATGTCTCTTACAAATGTAGATCCTTATAATTTTATTGTAGATTGCTACAATTCATTAAGTGATTTTTTGTATTGTCAGGTAACATGGTCTACCTATAACAAATACTGTGTCCAGGTTATTTTTGTTTTGAAAGAAGGAATGAAGAACCTTTAGTACACTAAGAAAGTATTGTTGTGACAGTACTATATCAAAGCTTGGGAAGATTACTGTTTAGATTATAAATTCAGTGATCAGACTCTGGGGGAATTCCTGGAGTTGTAGTACTCCCCAGTAGCTTTTCCATTTTTAGAAATCCAATAACATACGATAAAAGATGGAGGGTTGGAAATGGTTTTTAAAGCATCTTTGTTAGCTTGAAGGAAATGGAGTCAAAGGATAGCATCTTCTTAACAATTTATACTAGCAGACATTATTCAAGGATAAGCACATTTTCCTTGTTGTACATGGAAATACGCAACATCTCCTTATGTAACACTCCAGGCTATGCATCTGAAATACCATTGACTGGCCATTGATATTGTCATGGACAGCAGGTTATCTGGCCTGTCTCATACATAGACTCTATTGCCTCTGGGTTAGAATTTTGGACTCTGGCTTTGGTTCCTGTAATCCTGTTTCAAACCCTGTTATATCCTGAATCCTTGATTCTGATTTCTGGCCTGACTTCCCACCTTGATTTATGGATTTCAGTTTGTATTTCCTGATTGTCTGGATTGACTTCAGAACTCAAACTTTGGTTTGTACTCTTGGATTTTTGGACTTTGATATATGAACTCTGACAACTTCTGACATCTGACTATTGTACTGTCTTGGCTATTATTTGTTGTAATTCCTTACCTGTAGTACTTGGCTTGAATCCATAATTACTCTATTTGTGTGTTACAATTCTGTTATTTTGGCCAGACCTTGACTTTAATTTTCTTTGAAAATGAAATATGGTCTTGTATTACCTTGTTTTTGTTTTATACAACCTCAGTCTTGCTACCAAGAGGATCTGAATGTGGCATCTGTGGTCCAAAAAAGCTCATCTGGTGGGTAATAAATCATCACCTTCTCCATCTTCAACCTGAGCTTATCTCCGCATCAAATAGATTCTTAGCCAAAATGTATTATCAATGGAATTGAATAAAAAAGAAATCAAGAGAAATGTTTGCTTGAACTCGGAGTACACAAATCCACCACCTTCTATATTTTTAAATTTTAAGTTGAAAGAAAGATTTTCTTAAACACTACAATTACTTATGATGAAACTGTACCTTCTTTCTTTGGGGGTTTGGAAAGCAGGATGTTTTAGTTTTTATGGAAGAAAATAGACCACCCATGTGAAGCATTATTAAGGGCAAAAGGTAATGTATAGATTAGTCTTAACACTCAATAGCTGGGAATCTGGTGACTCTAGCAATTACACTTCCACAGCATTGAGGAAGCCCCTAGAGCAGATCTGAGAGTAAGATAAAATAGGAGAGAGGGAGGAAAGATCAGGAATTTCCATGGAGTGAGTGGAATTCTTGGAACAAAGTTTTCCAAATATGAACAAGTTATGGCATAGGTGCTTCTATCCTAACATGCACAATTTGAGAAGGAAAAGCACCATTGCATCTCCCAAAGTGGTGACTCCAGATGCTAAGTTTATTTTTACTAGTAACCATTTCCTCCAGCCTACTGAAATAAGTGGAAGATGGAACATATGGCTTTTATTATACAAAAGATAATGGAAAACAAATGACTTGCAAGCTACTTTTCCTCCATTTGCACCTTCCTAAATACTTCATAAAGTAATAATATAGCATACTGACTTCATCTTAGCTTAGATGAGGAAATGCAAGGCTTTGTAATTCCAGCAAAATGTAATTTACATCATGCTGGGAGAAACTGTCCTTAAAGTGGGTAGTATACCACTGTGGTAAAGGATGATAAAAATGCTGGTGTGAATACCAAACCAAATGTATGACTAAGTAAAGAAAGGAGAAGAAATGGTACTCTCATCATTTCCATAAGGGTACTTTTTAGTTCTACATTTGCTGCAATTCTACCTGAACCCTTATTTAATATTTATTTTATTTAAGTCATTACTTTATCACCTCTTGACTCACCAGGTTGAGCTACATCAGGATGTAAATAAAAGTCACAGATAGGAATAGTATAATAGTAGCAAAAGAATGTTTGCAATGCCCTCAGACTGCTCACTGTTAACTCTCCTGTGAAGAAGCTTGGATATATGAAAAGAAAAAAAATCCTCTGTCTTTCTTTTGGATGGGTTTGGTGGTCTGCACTCAGACCTTTTCCTTCTCTGAGTGTGAGTCACAGTCTCTGTGATTTCGCTGCTGGGACAACTAAATTGCAGTATTTGAAAAATGCTTTGGAAAAACTGTGTTTTATGTGAAAATGTGCTCAAGCACATATGGATCAGAAACAGAATTACGTGTCATTCCCAAACATGGATTGAATCCACAGAACATGGTTACAGCACTATGATTCCACTTCAGCTGTCACAGCTTCACTCTTATGTGTTTGCTGCCTGGTGGGGGTATAAGGTTGGAAAGTTGAAATAGATGAGCCTTTCAGTAATCCAATCCCAGGAGAAAAAAAATCATATATGAATCAGAAATTAAGTGCAAAGACATTAAGTGCATACCCAGAAGTATAGAAAAGATATGGCTAGGATTCACAATAGCTTTTGTGAGGAAAATTCCATTGTAAAATAGCTTGTTTTAAAATATGTAAGGTCTGATGAATGTTATATTCCTTTTAGACTGGAGCTTTAAACTTTTCTTTTAACACTGGGGATAAAAAAGTAATTACTGGATGTAGTTCTGTGCCAGGATGTTTTGTGGATGGAACAGACATTCAGTTTCATTTCTATATTCTTAAAAAATGGATTACTTATCAACTGGCATCTGACAATAGGCTTATTTCAATTCAATATACTGCAATATCTAGGCATTATCTTTAAATTTGTGCATCATTATTGGGGTTGCTTCCCCCCCCAATAAAAAAAGGAAGTTAGCGTCAGTAATAAATGGGATATTGTTTTCAGGATTACTTTCAAAAGAAAAGAACAGGGTTGGATGGGCAAGGGGAAAAAAGGACTGGTTAAATCAATTCCTTTTTGTTCTGTTCTCAGCTGTCTATCTTTAAAGCTTCCTTTGCACTTCATTCTCCAAAGACCTCACAGAAAGAAATTGCTGCCTTGGGTTTCAACAGAGAAAGTAAGACCCATAAGAAGGTCCGGATATCTGCTCTTGCATGTACTGAAGATTCAGTTGTCCTTAAAGGAATGTATTTAAAGATTATTTCCCATGATTTAATTTTTATTTAATAACGATCAGCAAAGAGAAGGATGTTTCTGAAAAAGAAGCACTACTAATCTCATCTATGTGGCAGAAGTAGTTATTGAAGTTTCCCCTTACTCTCCTGTTCAAGCACAGCATAGCCTTTGCAGCTCCTATGATCTCATTCCCAGGTTGCCATGGCTGGGTCTTTATCATATACAAATCTCTTTATGTTCCAGCCATCACATTTCTAAAATTGCCTCTCAAAGAGCAATAATGTTCATCCTATCCATCATCATTTTCACATTGTTCTTCCAGGAGCATATAAATAGCAATTAGCCCATGGTCCCTAGTCCAAAATATTACTTTTCTGGGTTCTCCTTTATCTTCAGAACAGTCCCAAGAGCCACACTAGATCTGACCAAATGGCTGTTCAGTCCAGTATTCTGTTCCCACAATTGCCAAGCAGATGACAGTGGGAATCCTGCAAGGAAATATCAGCATGATTGTGTGTACTTCGTTTCCTCAGGCAACTTGTTTTCAGATGCATATCTGACATAAGAAGCACGATGCCTAGAGTAGATGACAGATTGTGTTCAATATGTATTTTGATATCAAATTCTCAGCAGTATAATATATGAACCATAATTCCACTAATCTTTGGTATTTGAACATTTTTGATTGTGAGATGCAGTTTTAAAAACATCTAAAGAAATTAACTCAAAATATGCATACCAGGGCGACATGCTACCCCAGAATGACTGTATTATGAAAGAATGTACAAAAATGTGTGTTTTAGAGGAAGCTGTATCCCAAAAAGTGGTCCATAAGAAAAATATGTACATATTTCTGTATACATGCAGGAATGGGAACCCAATAATGGGTTGCAAAGCTGACGAATCAATATACCTTTTATGCTACTTTGGGGACAAATAAAAATAAATGAAAATGTTTCTAAAATAATGACTTCAGTTTCTTGTCTGCTATTTATTTAAAGCAAAATGAAGGTATACAGTCAGCACTGACAGTATCAACATTATTCATAGGATTATAGTGGCCTGCCTTTCAGTTTCATATAGATAAGATGATAGATATTTTGTTACCAATTTTTGGATCATACTTTGCCAGTGTAAGAGCACCCAGGCTTTCAAGTATGACTGAAAATCTTGCAAATCCTCCTGCTAAAACAAGACAAGGTAGAAATGATTATCTCTGTACTGGTTTCATTGCACGTTCCACTTTGCAAATGAAGAACCCTCAAGCCTGTATCAACCTTTTTTAAAAAAAATCATGGTACATAAAAGAGGTGTCTAATATGTTTCAGTGAATGTCCCAGATGACATCTATATTACAGAGAACTAGGCTAGATCTCTCTCTTGAACTGAGTCAACACCTGCTTTTGAAAGTAATGCGACAAAAACTGAATTTGGTGGTTTATTCTGAGAAAGGGTAGTTCTTTTCTCTCCCAGAATTCAGTGTGAGCTACATGAGACAAAGAAACATTTAAATGTGAAATATAGTCAATTTGATTGCCACTGGGGGGGGGGGGGGGGGGAGGGCAGGATTTGGGATGGTTGAGAAAGCCCCTGGTTTTAGTACAAATCCACAACTTCTGCAAGCTTCCAGAAGTGGAAAAAATAACATTTTTAATTTTTAGGGCATTCCATGTTGGGAGGGGGACATAATGAGGAGAATCACATACCCCATGGGTTATAATTTTTCCACTCATAGTCTAAGCATTATTGTTGTTTTTGTTGTGTTCCATCAAGCATTGGAACAGCATGAATAGCTTAATGATATCAGTCTGGCCTTGTAAACTATGCAGGATCAGCCTTGATTAGTACTTGAAAGAGAGACAGCAAATGAATATTGGGTCATATAGGCTCTATTCCAGAGGAAGGAACTGGCAAAACAATCTCGGAGTGGTTCACCCTGCATCCAGAGAAATAATGATCCCCACCAACAATGAACCGGGACCACACTTGGCACAGAGAAGCCCCATGACCAACTGAACATACTTCAGGGGCTTGTGGAAATTTATCTTGATTTTGGGAGTTATAGTTCATGCTTATCCAGAGAGCACTAAACCCAGCCGATGTCAGATCTGGGCCACACTTGGCACATAGACCCAAAATGGCCAGCTGTGCATACAGGCCTGGTTTGGAGAGGACTGACAATTCTGGAATTTGTAGTTCACCCACATTGTTATGTAGTTTCTAATGGGAGCATTCATAAACAACAAAATTAAAGACTGTCTTTTTAATAATAAATAGTGTTACTAATTAGCTCAATGATATTACCTCACACCCCAAAACAAACAATGCCTTTTTCAAATAACCCAGGCACCACCGGGTGCCCAAGCTAGTTTTATATAAAAATGAATGACAACTCTCAAATACCAACATGGGATGTGTATTTATATAACTCCCATGCTGAAACAGGCCATTGTGAGGTTTTCCCAAGGCCCAGAGGCCTTTCTCTAAAGCTACCAGTAAGTATTCATTTAAAGGATGCCAGTCTCTCTTTAAAAATAAGGCAATAAAGCAAGTACCGTTTACTTCTTGAGAGTGCTTTGAATCCAGCTCATTACGTGGATCTATCCCATTCAGTCTGGCACTCAGTGGCAGATATAAACCTAAAATATGTATTTTAACCTAAAATTTGCATTTGAGTGCATTTTTAACTGCAAACAATCAAAAATTCATAAAGTCTTCTCATTGGCATATTAATTGAGAAATTGTAAAGTGGACACTTTGCTAAATTATGAATAATCTTTAAACCTACCAGTTAGGCTAGGTGTCATTTTAATCACCCACTTTTAATATCGTCTTCCTAGTCTTTTAGAATTCAATTAGACATGTATTTTATGTATTTAGGCCCCATTATGAAATAACTGAGATGTGAACAAAATAGTGGGTCTTGTTTAATCATGTCTCGTCCATACAATGAATTGTTTCTTTTTAAATATGGTATTACCTTCATGGGAATATTTAAATCCCCAAATCTCTAACATCAATCTCCATAAAGGTTAGAAAATTAATATGTTATTAGATTGGAAACTTTTAATTAAATCCAGGTTCACATTTATATGTTTCAGATGGCTGGCATGAAGGAAGAAATGTACAAAGCTTGAGAAGCCTGGAGAAAAAAAAACGGGTCTTTTTCTCTCCATTATCATATCTTTTAGAATTACGCAAAGGAGGGTTCACCAAGGGTAGACAGTAAAAATGGAATATAACCACACTGGTGTTGGTTTTAAAATGGTCAGTGTTTTGTAACCTCTTCCATATAAACATGGCACATTTGGAAATGGGACAGTGGAGATGGCCCAGCTAACTTGGTTTAATTATGTGTTCTTATCTTTTCAGTCCCTTGAAAGTAGCTTCTGAAGACCTTTTAGTTAGCTGGAAGAACACACAAATGCAGAACGATTGCTATGAGCAAGTAAATAAAAAGTTGAATTGAATTAATTTAATATAAATGTCAGGGAACATAGCCCTGAGGCAAAACTTTTATCAGAGACTGAAAAATGGAACCACTTTGTAAATAACTTTTAATAGTGCCCTTTGGGTACTGTCTGCTCTATTCACAAGGTCACATCCTGTTTTCTGTTTCATGATGTATTTGTTAATGTTCATTATCTGTCTCTCAGCCAAAAAACAAAACCAAGCCCCCACCACCCACCCCAACCCCAGATTCAGTAGCCTTTGGTTTCCCCTCTCCTTTTATAAAAAATTAGAAAGCACTGAAGTCAATTGAGTTCACTTCATTTCATTTCATGATCAAATTATGCCCTTATTTTGTATATCAGATGCCTGGTGGCTGATGAAAGTAAAAGAAAGTCCAGCCATTCTGTAAATAAATGGCTTCATGTAATAGATTGGTCAGTTAAGTAGAAGGAACTTAATAAATGCAGCTAAACGGATTATGATGGGTTGATTTGGGAAGGGGTGTCCAAACTTTTGCAAAGAGGGCCAGGTTTGGTCAGGTCAAAATGGGTGGGGGCAAACTATTCAGCCTGACATTTTTAAACCATTAACATTAAATGCAAATTAACTATTTTATGATTTTTATTGCAAATGGTATACTTTTCAGTTCTTCACACAGAACACAAATAAATCTAAACATTGTAAGTCTCTTTTAAGAAAGGAGAAAGCAGGATATAAATAATATCATCTATAATTTATCTGTGTTGGTGAATGTGCATATACATATGCATAAAATAATAATAATAATAATAATAATAATAATAATAATAATACTTTATTTGTACCCCGCTACCATCTCCCCAAGGGACTCGGTGCAGCTTACATAAGGCCAAGCCCACAATACATCAATAAACAAAAGCGATAACAAATAATCAATACAAAACAGTTAAAATAAAACTCAAAAGCAAAAATACACAATAAGCAATAAACAATAACATATAGCATTTAAAAGAACCTATGGCCGGGCCAAATGTAATAATTAAAATTTAAAATGCTGGGCATGAACAAGGTAAGGTAAACTAGGATAGGGTTTTCAAAGAAAGATGAGGGCACACAGACAATCCTAAATCAATATTAAAGTGCATTTGAGGACATATTGCTAAGAGTATTCTTTATTCTGGGAAGGCACATTGGAACAAGCACGTTTTCAGGCTCCTCCTAAAGACTGCCAGCGTTGGGGCATGTCTGATGTCCTTAGGGAGTGAATTCCAGAGTCAAGGGGCCACCACTGAGAAGGCCCTCTCCCTTGTCTCCACCAATTGCGCCTGTGAAGGAGGTGGGAGCATGAGCAGGGCCTCTCCAGATGATCAAAGAGATTGTGTAGGTTTGTACACGGAAATAAAGTCACACAGATAGGCAGGTCCCAAACCGTTCAGGGCTTTGTAGGTAAGAACCTGCACCTTGAATTGGGACTGGAAAACGAACGGCAGCCGGTGGAGCTCCTTAAACAAGAGGATATATATATATGCTCTCACACACATACATACAGAAACACATATACATTGTCAAACAGTGTCTTACACCTCATATTGCTGTCTTAATATTTTCTGTTATTGGACTTGAGGTGGCAATGTTGTGGGTGCAAGGACAGTGTGTTTTGTAACACAAGCCAACAGCCTGTAGCATCCAGGTGTTGTTTATAGCAACTGCATCAAAACTTGTTTAAAAAATTATAATGGTATCTATCCAGAAAATAAAACAAAATCCAGAAAATAATGATGCCATTAGGGGCCATCCAAAAAACAACCATGCAAGCTTTTGAAGCTTCACTGGTTTTCTTCATTAAGCAAGGTTATTTAAAAAAAAAAAAACATACAGGAGAAGAAAAGAAGTGTGAAGGCCTCATGTTATTTCTGTTGTTGTTCAGTTTGTTTCTGTTATTCATTTTGTTCGTTTTCTTATAAATTACAATATTTTACTTCGATTAAGAATTTGGAAAGTTAATCTAAAATGACATTAGATGCAACTATGCCTGCTCAAAAAAGGTTTGATACAGGCAGAGGCGGCCTTAGGTAATTTTCAACGGTAAGCAAACAGTATTTTGCCCCCACCCCCACCCCCAACCAATCATTGATATATATTTTCTGTTCGTCATGGGAGTTCTGTGTGCCATATTTGGTTCAATTCCATCATTGGTGGAGTTCAGAATGCTCTTTGATTTTAGGTGAACTATACATCCCAGTAACTACAACTCGCATATGTTAAAGTCTATTTTCCTCCAAGAGTGCCTCAAGAGTGCCCCTGGGCAAAATCAACTATACTGCGAATGCTTACTTTGCGTAATGGGTTGAGCCACCCCTGGATACAGGATTTCCATGTTTCAATCCGAGATGCTATTTCTTAAAGTGAAGAAGACAAATTTCAGAGTGGGAAATCATACAGGAGAAGAAAGGGAAATTGACAGTGTTGGAGTTACAAGCCTATATTTTGTATTAGATGTTGTGTCTGTTATTGCTCTGTTGTGCCTCATCTACACAGTCAAATAATGCAGTTTCATAGTCCAGTTTAACTGCATCTATTGATCGTGTCAAAAACAAATTGAGTATACAGTTATAAAGTATTTTAAAAACCACGAACAAAGTTAAAAGCTTGGCATTTTACTAAATTTCCTTTGACCAGAAGCTGGCTACTTGGAGTGCCTCTGGTATCGCTGTGAGAAGGTTCTCCATTGTGCATGTGTCGGTCTCAGCCACGTATTGAGGTCTTGGGTTGAAACCTGTCACTTTTGGATTCTCACTTGCTTAGGTGTTCCTGCAAGTATCTCTGTAGATCTTAGGCAGCTATTTCTTGATTTAAGGCATTGGCATCCTGGCTGATATACACTGCCATAAACTGCATTAGACACTGCATTATATGACATTGCAGATGGGGCCTTGATGTCAAAGGATATAAATGCAGACAGAGGCCACAGAAGACATCCTGTATCCCAAGAGGAATTAATCTACAGCAGCTTTTAAACATGTATTCCCCTTTTTCATTGCAACATGACTAAAAGTGTGTATGTGGGAACAGGGGAGAGAGACCTGTGCCTGCATTGAGATGACCCAGTACCCCATTCAGTTATTGCAACTGAGTTACTTTTTTTAAATCAATTTTTATTGAAAGAGTATACGATTACATGGAAAGTGGGGGAATGTAATAAAGAAAATAGAAAAGTAGGAAATAAGATAAAGTCGAAAAAACCCAGGTCCATAGGGTATAAAAAGAAGGAAAAAAATTCCGATGACTTCCTTCTGGTTCTGCGCATATTTCATATTCATTGTCTATTCACTTTTCCCAATTTGTAGGTGTCCACTTTAAAATTTCTTATTTGTGAATAAGTCCATTTACATATCCTTGTATTTCCTTTCTATATATTCCTCAACTAATGACCAGTTCGTTTGTTTAACCAGATTTCCTGTGTTTCTTTTTAATAGAAAAGTTAATGTGTCCATGTCTTTAATTTCATTTACCTTTTTTATCCATTGGTTCCTATCTGGTATATCCTTTTGTTTCCAATATTTCGAGAAAATTATTCTAGCAGCAGTTGACAAATACATAAATAAAAAATCTTCATTTTATTATACAAGCAACTGAGTTACTTGTGTATTCTTCCCATATTTAATCTCCACTGCACCCTGGATTACTTTTGACTAAAATTTTGTTTGTAGGCCAGTTATACATATTCCTGGACAAGGAGAGTATATACACTTTTAGCTTCCAATTGAGATTACTGCAGTGCACTTTATGTAAGGCTTCTCTTTAGGATGCCATGAAAACTGCAGTGAGAACAGAATGAGGTTGTCAGATTGATGTTCTAAATTTCATAGAGAAGGCATTACATCATTTTAAAGCAAAGATGGTCAGCTGCATGAGGGCAAGAAATCAATTTTCCACCCCGAACAATTTCCCAAAACACTTCAGAATGTGCAAATACAAGGCAAGAACTATGCAGACTTCTCCATTTTCTCCTCAGCAGGAATAAAACTAGTCCATCTTCAAGTATTGTGATGGCAGTGCAGTGATCAGTAGGAACCAGCATGGTTTTGCCAAGAACAGTTCCTGTTACACAAATCTTATATCTTTTTTTATCAGATCACTAATTTAGCTAATAATAGGCATGCTGTGGGTGTCATTTATCTGGATATCAACAAAGCATTTGATAAAGTTCCCCATAATATTTTGATTACTGACTTGACTAAATGTGGAATAGATGGAAAGCTGAGCTCTTCAAACTGGAAGGCTGTCTCCTGTGGAGTGCCACAAGTTTCTGTCCTTGGTAGGTGAGGTCAATCTTTGCTAGTGAACCTTTCCTTTAATCCCTGTATTTCAGACATTACAGAGAGCGGCACAATGAAAATGTTCAGTTAGAACTTGTTCAGAAGGTTAATTTACCCCTTGTCTTTAAATGTCTCAACTGTAGTTCCAAATACTCAATTCAACATTTTAGAAATGCTAGAATTAAGGAAATGAAAGGAAAATTTTATAGGGTGGGGGGGTCCCTTTATTTGGGAGGCAATATTCTCCCCCGCCATCCCTCAGTCATTTCCTCCTGCCAATATTTTTTTTATTAAACAACAACAAAAAAGGTTTTTACAGTACAAAACCTACAAGGAGAAACAAAAATAACTATTTAATACAACAAATAACTAAAATACATTACACAATCACAATATAAAATTATATAAAAATATAATTAGTAAAATGGGAAGAGGGCAGAGATATAGCTACCAATTTTTCATGGTTTTAGTTTCTCTATGGTTTTAGTTTTCTACTTCAATTGGCTTTTTGACCCCATTTTTATTCAAGTTTGAAAGAAGTGTTCATAACATGAGAATTGAAATAATAGTGTCATCCAAGCCATGCTTATTTCAATATGAATCTCTTTATCAATAAGAGAAAAGAATCATATTATTTAGTTTTGGAATGTTATTGTGAATAATAATAATAATAATAATAATAGTTTATTTATATTCTGCCCTATCTCCCCAAGGGGATTCAGGGCGGATCACAGTGCTCATACATGGCAAACATTCAATGCCATTTTGGACAGATAGGACAGAAACAGACAGAACAGAAAGGAGGTATGTTCTGTCGACATCCAGTGTTTTGGTGCCTTGGAGGTTGTGCTCAAATACAGGGGATGCTGTCACTCCATCCTCTATGAAAAAGAGCCACCAGGACTTCCTTCTTCCTTTTGGTCTCTGGCCATTTTCTGATCTTTTTCTTTATGGTGTCGTAAAATACTTCCCCCACTTGTTTAGCAGTACCTAATTTCTCTACATACAGCCCAAGCTGTAGTAGGTAAACAGTGAGCTGGGCTGACAGTTGAGTGCTCACACCAACCTGGGGCTTTGAACTGACAACCTTTCAGTTGCTAGATCTTGTGACTGCTGGTGATTTTGCCAGCTGTGCTAAAGCTGATAAAGTGACATTCTTTAAAAAATGTTAGCACGTGGTACAATCAAGTGAACTTTGTCCCTTCGGTATCTCCCACCTCATTATTATTATTATTATTATTATTATTATTATTATTATCATTATTTATACCCCGCAAAATCTCCCGTAGGACTCAATGCAGCTTACAAAGGCCAAGGCCGCCAACAATCAACAACATACAATACACAAAAAACTCAAAAGCAAATAATAAACATCAAGCAAAACAATAAATAGTAAAACAATGACACCATGACATAATTAAAACCAAAGGCCGGGCCAAATGTAATGGACAAAAACTAAAATGCTGAACTTGACAGTTAATATGTAGAGGTATATGGAGGTAGGTGCAATGTGCAGATAATCCTGAGTCTCTAATCTAATCTCATCATTAGATTCTGCTCAGTAATTGTGCCACTAATTATTACTATTTGTTCAGAAGAATGCAAAACTGGGACACCTACATTTCTGGAAACTGAAGAGGAAGCAAAGAAGGACACATGGAGAGCTGGGAAACATAACTAGAACATAAACTGACAAAATTCTTTGAGACAGAGTCTCAATACATTCTGTTTTTGTTAGTAGAAATCTGACACCAGATGCTTCTTTTAACTACTACTTCATTTCTGATCACTTTTGGCTCAAAGACTGCAACTCGGGAGCCAGGGAGTTATAATAAATCTGCCCCAACAGCCCTACAAACAGCATATGTGCCAAGTCAGAGACATAAATAACTGTTCTGCATTACAATGTCAAGCTAGAAGAGACACCTTTTAGGAAAAGGAAGTACATAAACAGGGAGAAAAACATTGTCTTCTGCTATAAATTGCTCTCATCCACATAGCCGTAAATCAGATTTGGGCATTCTGTAACTACCAGCTATTAGAATATGGAACTGGCTCCAGAATAATCTAATCTTATATAACACCAGGTTATCCTAGGCTGAATCCACATGGAGGTTATATTCCAGCTCCAGTGAGCATAAACCTGCCCTGATGTGACCCCACTACTGTCACATTTGTCTGTTTAATTTCAAATTCAAACTGGTCTTGAAAGTAAAGCAATCTTTCTTCTTTGAAGTCACCTCAATACATATCTGGCATTTCTATGTGTTCACTGTATCAGATTGTTTTAGTTCATATGACCAGAGGCTCCAGATTTCTTTTTCTTTCCAGCATATATAATTTATTATTTATTTATTTATTTACAGTATTTGTATACTGCTTTTCTCACCCTGAAGGGGACTCAAAGCGGTCTCCACATGGGTAATGGCAAAATTCAATGCCAGCATAATTACAATTATACAATTACAATTAGACATAAATAAAATTAAAATATAACTTATAAATCAAATTAAAATATAACTCTATCAACCAATAGCCTTTTTTGTTTTTCTGTCAGTTTTACTTCCCACTTCAATTAAGTGGCTCTCTGATCCAATGAAATTATTCTCTCCTACCCAGGTGAGTGAGTGACATGGGGAACTTGAAATGTTGTGGCCTTAATAGACAGACAGGCAGACAGCTCAGAGGATGGGTAGTATGGGGGTCAGTGATGCAAGAACAGTGGGAAGGACCTCTAGGAATTCTCTCCTCATCCCCTTCTCAGTCCCCAAGATCCACAAATTTAGAATAAGGCCCTTTTAAGTTGTATATCTGTTTTTTATAGCACATTTTTTCTTACTAGCACATTTTGCATCACTGTGGTTTGTTTTGTTGTTGGTTTTCAGGGTTCAATCTTAGGATACTGCCAGGATGCTTGGAGCCCTTTCAGATAGGCCCTGTATCCCAGAATCTGATTCCAAGTTTTCTGCATAAAACTGGATTATGAGACTCAGATAATCTGGGATAAACAGAAAACCTGGAATTGGATCCTGGGATATAGGGCCTGTCTAGAAGGGCCCTGGGAGAATGGAGCCTCAGCAGAAGTAGCTGTGTGTCATCTGATGGGATCCAGCAGGTACTGTCCTCCCAACATCCTGGAAGTGTCCTAGGATGCTGAAAAAGTCAAATGTGATGAGATCCTAAATCACAAACAAATTATGGGTGGGGTGAGTAGGGGATAGGCATGGCCTTGAATGCAAAACTCTAGAAATAACATGGTTTAGGACTGGGGCTGAAACAAATAAGGACCCACAAGGATTTTGATGGAAGACCATCCCCAGATCTTTCCCCCTGTAATTCAGAATAATTTCCCCTGCACAACAGCAAATCAATATTGCCAACACCTTTCTGACTCAGGATAACTTCAACATCTGTAAATTTTACATGCAAGACCTGATTATAAAGAAAATCTATATTCTAGCACTATTCCTGGAGTGTGTAAGCTAAACCTAGACTCAATCCACTTGAAAAACAGCAGCTAACCATCATGGTGATGCTGCAAATAATAATTGAGTGTCTTTTTTGTCTCCTGTGTATGCATTATCCATAGCACTCCCGATGAAGTTGCTAAAAGTCTGAGGCTTGATTTAGTTCATCATTCAGCCGATCCTCCATTTGTACCTTTCCACCTTTCCTCATCTATCAGCTTCCTTCTTCAGAATTACTATTCAGGCATCAGTGCAGTGTCGGCATCTTTTAGCTTCAAGTCTGTCTGCTCACTGCATCTGCTGCCTTTTGATTTATGTGTTGAGCATTCAGACCTTCAGGCTTTGCAAATAGTGAATTTATTTCCCAGGTATTCAAAGATTGGTCATTTGGTTAAAATGTATGCCTAATGCTGCAGAGAATCCAAAACAAATGAGCCACTCTTTCGATGATGTCTATCCTTGTTCAAAATCCAAATTGTCTGGCCTGGTTAAATATTAACCATGTAATACAGCTGCAGCTGTTTCAGCCTCAACGTCATTATCTGAAAACAACTGTCTCTTTCAAGGGTAAGAGAAGTTATTTTGATAAAGTATTGTTTGCATGTGTAATTATATCTTTAATGAGGATCTATGACAGGATTTCAGATGAAATTGTGGCTCATTTTAGGTCAATGCCAAAACTTCCACTCTGGTTTTCTTTATCCTTCCTTCATAAGAGAGGAAAAGTAAATCACATTTTAAACAAGATGAAAGTATTCACAGTCAGTTAAATGATTCTGTCTGGGGGATTTTTTACAGCACAAATAGCCATAGGCAGAGAAACTGGAAAGATCCTTCAAAACATGCAGAAATAGAGAGAGAAGATATGAAGGCTTAGAAATCTAAAGCTGTGATCCTGTAGTCAATGAAATGGCATCCCAGGAGCAATATCCCCAATTTTAAGGTTTGAAACAATGATAAGCCTTAATTGGGTGAAATCTGAACTTGGACCCCTACTTATATATCTTTTAGCAACTCTACCAGTTCAAAGTTGGAGCTCTGATGCTGAAAGGTTACAGATTAGAAATAACAAGCTGATTAATATTAACTCACTAGGTATTTTTCTACTTAACTTGCTAGGTTTCCTGATTAGCGCTGAAATTATTTAAAGCTTTATGGAGGTGATTAATTTTAAAATGATAGCATTTATTAGAGTGAGGAGAACACCTTTTGTCAGATTCAGTAAAACAGGGAGGCCCAAGAAGAAAGATTAGGATTGCAGGTAATGTATCATGGGGCTCTGTTACTAGCAAGAAAAATCAAATAGAAATGCTGAGGAGCAAAAGAAAGAAAATGGAATCTTGATATGGAAAAGGATAGGTGATTTGATTTGCTTAATTCTCAAGCAGCCATGACCCTTAGAGAATTCCTGGCTTGAAAGATTGCTTTCCAACCCACATCCTTTTAAAGGTCCGATGGGTTGTGTTAATAAGTATGTTCTGACTCTCTTCAGCTGTCCTCCTAATGTTATTTCCTATTGTATAATATTAGTTATTATTTGGATGGGCTGTAATAACCCTTTAATAATCTTTTAGTTTATTTACTGTTGTGCACACTATGGGGTACACCTCAATGAATAAGATTAGCAAAACATGTCCATATCACTGACTAATCGTGTTTTGATAGGGAAAAGGGAGCCAGATAGCATGTAATAATTTAATTGTACAGTTAAATAAATCTGCATATGCTAAGAAGCAATCAAAATATATCTAATTAAGCATTATCTACCCTTCATTCACTGACTGAGCTTTGTAATCTGCCATTTCATGCTAGGGGATCACTGTCTTCTATATCAGAGTTTCTTAAACTGTGCTCCTCCAGATGTTTTGGATGTCAGCTCCCACAACTCCTAACATTTGGTAAGCTGGCTGGGATTTCTGGAAGCTGGAGTCAAAAACACCTGAAGGAACATAGTTTGAGAAACACTATTCTAGATGAATTTGTTGAGAACTCGGCCACATTTTCAGGAACAGAGGTTTCAACAAACAACAGGAGGATCAGTCAAAATCAAGTCCAAATCCAGGAATCCTGGAAAGTCAAGCTGAAATAATAGAAGTACAAACCACAAACAGGTATGAGCAAAAGTCCTAGTAGCCAAAGTCAAGCTAATAAAGCAAAAGAGCCAAGTTAGGAACAAGCAAAAGCCAAGGGCACAGTCCAGGATCAGAAATGTCAGTAGTTGGAAGAGCAGCAGAGACAGGATTCAAGACAACATGCAATTCTGATAGTTATTGTCTGCCACCCAGAACCACCATGCTGAGGGCTCTTTATCTTGAGGTCCCACTGGTGCTGGTTTCATCATTCTTTCACAGTTAATCTCTGAGACCTGTAATATCTTTCCTGTTCCACAAGAGGAGGTATAGTTAATCCTTCACTAGCTTAATCAAAATGCTGGTGAGTGTCTATACTGAGCCAGTATAGACACATGGAAGTTGCTGCCCATGACAGAATTTAACCTATCATTCCTTACTCATCTTTAAACTGTTTGAAGGGTGAATGAATTATGTATTTCTTGGCAAGGATGGATGGAGACAGAAGGAAAAAAAGGGAGGTCATTGACAAAGTTGGATGTCTTGTGAAACAAAATCTCATACTTTAAGGGTCTGGCCCAATGTGACAATCTCCAGAAGTGTTGGCTTCCCACCAATCCCAGCCAACAATTGACGTTTTGTAGTTCATTGGGATGTAAATTTATTTGTTCTGGCATCTGAGAATGTGCTGTACTTCAAGACTATTTATTTCATTCCTTAACAGGTTTTACAATTGAGAAGTTATTCCTAATGCTTAAGCAGAATCTCTTTTTTGTTTAATTTGAACTTACTGGTTCATGTTTTTGTCTCTGGGGCTGCAGAAAACAAACTGGCACTATCTTCTATCTGATATCCCTTCAATTATGCTTATCACATCATCTCTTTTATAAAAATATTATTTAAATTTACAAATGTAATAAATACCCACAGTACACATATCACATATATCACAAACAATATCACATATAAGACAATACTCTTGCCCACATCTTACACAAAGTTGACCATTATCCCACTCACCCGTGCACTCACCATTTTGATTTCCATCCCTAGTCACTGTGATGTCTATAATAATTCTTATTTACTCTTTGAACATTCTTAACCATAAATTCCTCTTGGAAATATTTATAATTTACTTATTTGACTCTCCTTCCATATATGCCATGGCCCATTTCCATCTCTTTAAGAACTCTTCATTATTTTTACCCACCAAATTATTGGATAACTTGGCCATTTGCATATAACCCATTCGTTTATCTCTCCATTCCTTTTTGGTTAGTACTTTTTCCCCTTTCCAATTTTTAAAAACATTATTTATTTATTTGCTATATTTATATACCACCCCTCTCACCCGCAGGTGCCTCAGGGCAGTTTACATCAAAGCATAAGAATACAATAAAACATGATGATATAAAATCATGATAAAATCAATAAAACATATGTCATTGGAGTCTCCTTGTTAAAAACCATTGTTCAATTACTTATTGCTCAATATTTTATCAATTTCCTTGATTATTTTGTTCCAGAATACTGGAACACTCTCACATGACCACCACACATGAAATAAAGTTCCTTTCTGAGTTTTACATCTCCAGCACCTGCCTTGTTGAGATTTGTCTATCTCAATACAATACAATACTGCTGTTGTATAGCTTCTATTAAACATTTTGTGTAAGTTTTTCCTAATTGGCCCCGCTATTGTAAAATTTCCAGAGAAGTTCCCAGATTTCTAGGGCTATAACTCTCCCTAAATCTTTAGCCCAAGTAATCATTGTTGATTTAAATCTATTAGGTTATAGCCTAGTATTTATTTGTACAGTCTGTAAATTAATCCTTTACTTCCTTTCTTTAATATACTTTCTAATTCTGATTTTATTATTGCAAAGCTACCGTATATTCCGGCATATAAGACGACTGGGCGTATAAGACGACTCCCAACTTTTCCAGTTAAAATATAGAGTTTGGGATATACTCGCCGTATAAGACCACCCCTCTTCCAATGCACACCAAATAATTTTTAAAAAAAATCAGATTTGACTTCAATATGGTAATTTGAATTCAAATGCTTATGACATGCAGGTTCCTATGAGAGGGGCATTGTACCTTACATTGGACATTATAGTTGTTCTTCCTCCCTTGAATTTCATTTACACTCTGGGTCCTTTACATCATGCTGGCAAGTATGAAAGCAGGCTTTAAATGGTTAAGATTACATTTATGTTGACATAGAAGCTTGCATGCAAATAGAAGTCAGGCTTTGTACTATGAGTACTGAGATGAAGGCAAAGCATTTGTAGAATTTTTATCTATAGGCAGTCTTTATAAATCAGGACGTCCTATCAGAAGAGAGGGGCAGATTGGACCCTAATCATTCAGAAATGTAGCATTTGGCATGGCACATGTTTACTTGGTCACATCTTGACATGTCTTCATCCTTAAATCACCGTGACAGCTTGAATTGTTTTAGAGTTTCTCAAGAACACAGCCAGGTGATGTTTAATTGTTAGAAGGGGAAAAGAGATCAGAAAAGAGGAAGGAGGGCCCTTGGTCAATAAGAGCTTTCCAGTTTGACTTCTGTCAAAAACGAAATGCAAAGATACAGGATGGGGGATGCGTGGCTCGAGAGCGGTATGTGTGAAAAAGATCTTAGGGTCCTTGTGGACAACAAGTTAAACATGAGCCAGGAATGTCATGCAGTGGCAAAAAAAAAAAAAAAACCAAGAGGATTTTGGCCTGCATCAATACGAGCATAGCGTCTAGATCCAGGGAAGTCATGCTCCCCATGCTCTATTCTGCTCTGGTTAGACCAAACCTGGAATTACATTGTGTCCAATTCTGGGCACCACAACTGAAGGGAGATGTTGACAAGCTGGAATGTGTCCAGAGGAAGAGGGTGACTAAAATGATCAAGGGTCTGGAGAACAAGCCCTATGAGGAGCGGCTTAAAGAGCTGGGTATGTTTAGTCTGAAGAAGAGAAGGCTGAGAGGAGACATGCTGAGAGCCATGTATAAATATGTGAGAAGAAGTCATAGGGAGGAGAGAGCAGATCAAGGGTCTAGAGAACAAGTCCTATGAGGAGCGGCTTAAAGAGCTGGGCATGTTTAGTCTGAAGAAGAGAAGGCTGAGAGGAGACATGATGAGAGCCATGTATAAATATGTGAGAAGAAGTCATAGGGAGGAGAGAGCAGATCAAGGGTCTGGAGAACAAGCCCTATGAGGAGCGGCTTAAAGAGCTGGGCATGTTTAGTCTGAAGAAGAGAAGGCTGAGAGGAGACATGATGAGAGCCATGTATAAATATGTGAGAGGAAGTCATAGGGAGGAGAGAGCAGATCAAGGGTCTGGAGGACAAGCCCTATGAGGGGTGGCTTAAAGAGCTGGGTATAAATATGTGAGAGGAAGTCATAGGGAGGGGGGAGGGAGGGAGGGGGCTAGGAGGAGGAGCGGCAGGCAGAGTGGTAGCCTACTGGGCTGTCTTCATCCTCGCAGGCATTGACTTGGCTCCGCCTCCGGCCTCCATCTCAGAACAGCTGCTGCAGGAGGGAGCCAAAGCCAGAGGGGCAGGGGCGGGGCCTCTGGCTGCTCCGCTCCACCCCCGCAGAGGGCCCCGCCCCCGGCCCCACCGCCCTGCGGAGGCTTCAGCTCCTGCTGCTTTTCCAGGCCGGCGGGGGTGTTTGCATGCTGTGCTGTCCCCTCCGCCACTGGTCTGCTGCTACCTCCACCTCTGGCCTCAAGTTCAGAGCAATTGCCGAGGGAACCAAAACCGGAGCGTGGGCGGGGCCGCGAGGGGCGGGGTCCTCTTCTCCCACTGCCTCCCTGCTCTGGGTTTGGTTTCCTCGGCAGTTGCTCTGGCTTTGAGGCCAGAGGCAGAGCTAGCAGCAGACCAGTGGCGGAGGGGACAGCACAGCATGCAAGCAACCCCCGCCGTCCTGGTAAAGCAGCAGGAGTTGAAGCCTCCGCAGGGGGGCGGGACCGGGGGCGGGACCCTCCACGGGGGCGGGGTGGAGCAGCCAGAGGCCCCGCCCCCGCCCCTCCGGCTTTGGCTCCTACAGCAGCTGTTCTGGGATTAGAGGCCGGAGGCGGAGCCAAGTCAATGCCAGCGAGGGTGAAAACAGCCCAGTAAGCTACCATGCTGCCAGCTTGGTAGCGAAGCCTGCCGGTGCTCCTCCTCGCCCCCTCCCTCCCTCCCCCCCCTCCGCCCTCTGCCCCCCCTCCTCCTCAGGCTCCACCACACGGGGACTCCAAGGGCGAGGGAGACGAGGGAAAAATGATGCCAAAAATTTTATACCGGGGTACAAGACGACTCCCCACTTTTGAGATGATTTTCCTGGCTTAGAAAGTCGTCTTGTACCCCGGAATATACGGTAACTCCTGCATTTTTTAAAAAAAAATCATGGAGTGATGGCAATGAAACCAATCCTTAATGGCTGTCACATCATTTCTTTATCTTTTCTTCTCCAAGCTAAACATACACAACTCCCCAAACCCTTCTTCAGGATACAATGTGGGGATATTTTTTTTAGTCTGGAACCTTACCATTTAGAATACATGGGGGTTTAATTTTGGAAAACTTGGATTTCAGTGAAACAGAAGAATACTGCTTCACTAACTGAAAGAGAGGATTGGCAATGAAACAATAACTTAGTTAATGTGAAGTATTTCCACAAGTACCCTCTGTATTGGGGATCTAAACAGCATCTCTTAAGCTTGTAAATGTTACTATGGGCTTCATTGTTTACTTACAATTGCAACTGCTGCAAAGCAAAACATAATTTATAATTGGTCTACACTTTGGCTCCTCAAACTTAATTAAGGAAAACTTTCCTTATTACATGATATTAAGCAAAGCTTTTAAAAAGTGCTCTTAGAACAGCAAACAACATAAGTAGTAAACAGGAATCTTTGACAATGAAGCTGAAACATGTATAATTTAGCTGTGGGTTGTTAAAGAAAAAACCCAGTGTGAATGAGCTTGTTATTCCATAGCTACGTGGACTTTGTTTTTTTAGTTGGTCTTCTCCTAAGGATGTGACAGGCAGTTTGTTTTTATGGTACTGCATTTATTCACTTTCTTGCCTCTTTAAGAGATTCAGCTGCAAAAAAAATGGCTAAGACATTTTAACAAAATCAATTACTGTGATAACATAAGGGAGAAATCATGTGGCATTCTAGATTGTAACTTTTATCATTCCTCACCATTAGCTATGCTACTTGGCAATGCTGGGAGCTACAATTTACTAACATATAGAGATCTGTTTTATCCCCAACCTTATCCTTATATAAAAAATATACAACTAATATTACTTGCAATTGCAAAAAAAAAAAAAGAACAGTCAATGTGATATTACTTTCACTTTGCCAATGCAGATCAAGGTGTTGAAGGTTTTACATGCCCTTGGACTGAAAGCTAATTGACTGTGACTGGCATCCTCTTCATAACTTACATGCATGTAATTGCACCTTACATGTGTAGAATGCTACTTACTTGTTCTATCCAAAAATCCTCCATGCTCAGCAACTGTCAGGACGGAGAGAGTTAATATAACCATAAAAATCTGGCTCCTCTTTTGGGAAGGGAGAGGCAGGTCCACCTATTTCTCCATTTCCCTGACCAGATTGAAACCAGCTGCTTCTCCATGGTCTGAATTGCTTCTCCTCTTTCCTTCAGAATGGTAGGAAGCAGTTGCAAGACTTTAACAGGTGCCAGGTAACAAAAAGATACAGGATTGCAATTGCCAAGGTATGTAAAGGTGTAGGATCTCGTCCTATATGTTTCCTCTCTTTGTGACTTTTAATAGCTTGTGTTTGAAGTATTGCAAAGGAGAATACTTTACAGAGAGAATGCCTCTAGAACATTCTACTGTAATGCGCTCTACATGGGGCTGCCCTTGAAAACGGCCTGAAATTTTCAGCTGGTCCAACGGGCAGCGGCCAGGTTGTTAACTTGTGCCCCTTACAGAGAGAGGGAAACCCTTCTGTTTAAGGAGCTCCATTGGCTGCCGTTCATTTTCCGGTCCCAATTCAAGGTGCAGGTGCTCACCTACAAAGCCCTAAACGGTTTGGGACCTGCCTACCTGCGTGACCGTATCTCCGTACACGAACCCACACGTTCCCTTCATTCATCTGGAGAGGCCCTGATCGCGATTCCACCTGCATCGCAAGCGTGCTTGGTAGGGTCGAGGGACAGGGCCTTCTCTGTGGTGGGCCCCCGACTCTGGAACACCCTCCCAAGGACAGCAGACAAGCCCCATCGTTGGCAGCCTTTAGGAAGAGCTTGAAGACCTGGCTGTTCCAGTGTGCCTTCCCAGAATACGAAACTCCCAGCACCCTGTCCCAGTTGCACTTTATTAGAGATTTAAGATTGTCTGCACATTGCACCTACCCTAGAATCCTTACATTTCACCTGTCATGTCCAGCACTTTTAACTGTACTCATTACATTTGGCCCGGCCCTAGTTTTAAATGCGTTATGGTGTATTGTTTTATTGTTTTTATTGTTGCTTTAATGTTTTTGATTTGCTTTATGAGTTTTATCAGGTATTTGTTATGCTGTTGTTTTATTGAGGCCTTGGCTTGTGTAAGCCGCATCGAGTCCTTCGGGAGATGTTAGTGCGGTACAAATAAATTTAATAATAATAATAATAATAATAATAATAATAATAGAACATGGCCATATAACCTGAAAAAAACCCAGTCTTTGAACAATGTATAGTTGTTACTACTTTCTTGCTGTGAAAAAAAATGGAAAAATTACACAGCTAAACAAAATAGATTCTTAGTGTCTTGGGTTTAGGTCTCTTCCTGGCATTTTTTGGGATGCTGATTTAGAAAATTGCATTGGATAAACCACATCCGTTCTAGATTTTTAGATCCATGGGTAAGCAGATGGTGATTGGCAGATGGCATATGTTCTGTATCTCAAAAAGTAAAGCAGATAGGAGAAAACTGGTACCATATGTAGAATCAGCAAGTCAAATACACCCAGAAGTATGGTTACCATTGAGGCCCTAGTGCTGGCCAGTTTTATTTGTTCTGGTTCATGATAACTAAATTTACATCCCTGTAAGATGGGGTTTTTTTTAATAGATCTGAATGCAAACTCTAAGGGTGTGGCCTCCAAAAGTCCACATTCAGTTTTCCTGGATTGGAAATATTAAATATTGTGGGTTTTAAATTAGACCCAGGCATTATTCTGTAGTATGGAATGGTCGTTATCTCTCAGCTGCTGATCCAGTGAGTTTGGCTAGTTCTTCCTTATCTGAATCAAGCCAGGATATTTCTCTAGATGGCAATCAGGCATATGGGTAAAAATGTTTAGGGGGAAACATCTAAATAAATAAGATTAAAACACAGTCACTAGGATTGGAGGTAAATCATCATTTTTTAAATATTGGTTCTCAGCGTAATTTATCTGCCCATTCCCCAATGTTATATGTGCTTGCTTTTCTGAAACGTAACATTATACATATCAAGTTTTTCTGCACTCTAGGCTGAATTCTAACTACTTCTGAATTCTAAAGCTAGAATAATTTCAAGATCTTTCAACATTAACTTACTCCAGAGAATGCCAATTAATACCTTCACACTGAAGATCTGTATACATATAAAGCATATGGACAGCCTTATTGATCAAGATATTATTTTTTGTTTCACCAAGGACCCTAGGTTTTAAAGGTTATGTAAAATAATTGTGGGAATGCAGTCTTGTTTAGGTGCTTTAGCAGCAACAATTCAATCCTCAGAAGAGGAATATTTCAATTTCTTAACTGTCAGATGTGTGTGTGCGTAAAAGAAAACTCCTTCTGGCTGTGTTACAATTCATCCAAAATGCTTGAAGTCAAGTTGTTTTGAGATGTTGTAAAATTCATAGTAAAAGAATCAAATGCCTGCAGAGATTATTTGCTTCAAATGGATGGTTTAATGTGTGCCTCACAATAGTCTGCAAATACATCACAAGATGCTGGTGTAACCGGATTGGAGAGGAAGGTTCATTAATTTGTTGAGTACATCTCTCAAGTCACTGCCTTCTAACTTAAGAAAACAACTTTCTCTCTCAACAGCTATAGACATGAAGAATAGTATATTTATTCTAGTGTTTGTTTATGGGTATTATGTCTCTAATAGCTTGTGTTGTATGATTTGAGTGTTTGGTTCTGATTCTGGAGAACCTGTTCTGTGGATGTCTCTGGTTCACCCAACCCCTGCCTTAGGAAATATGAAGCAAAGATCTAGCATTGTATCCAGTCCCTTCCCAGACAAGGAGTCCTCAAACTCAATGAGTAATATGAGATTATGTGCTATATCTTGCTGTGGTTTGACCCCATTAATATCACACTAATTCATTTTAAGCAGACTTAAAAATATATTGAAAGCCACAGTTTCCCCATCCTAAAGGTGTATGGGTACAAAAGAATATTTATATTATGTTCATTGTATTGGAACATTTTAAGTTACACAACTGTAGCGGCTACTTTTTCCCCTCCTGGCATGCATGTAGATAAACAATATCCTCATATTCATATAAACCAATAGCCTTTCTTGTTTTTCCATTATTCTTACCATATACTATTTGATAGAAAAGATTAAAAATCTAGTAAATCAACAACTCCCAGAATTCCATAGTCTTGAGCTGCAGCAGTTAAAATGAAATGAAACTGCATTAGTTCTACAGTGTAATTGCACTCCCTAGAATGAGATGAAGTGAGGGTGAATTATATTGCAGGTGTAGATTTATCCTGGGACATTTGATTTTTTAGAGATATCTCTTATTTATATATGAAATGTATTTCTGCCTCACCTTTCTGTCCACAAGGCCCCCAAAAGTGGTGTGTTGTAAAATCTGATTTTGAAAAACAAAACAGAAATACAGCCTCGTTCAAAAACATACTAAAAGCAGTTATAAAAAGTTGAAGCATGGCCACTTTCTTTGTATAAGAGAATCACACAATTCTTGTGCCTAAGGATTTTGGTCCAAATGTTTTTACCTTGGGGGACTTACTTCTTATGTTTTAAAATGCAGAAGTCATCTCAAGTAGAAGATAGTCAAAATGCAAGGTCTGAAAAGATCTATGCCCAGTTCAGTGGGACCTGGGTGAGCAATGCCACATGGACACAGAGACACACAGAGACGTGTGTATGCATCAATGTGGTCTCTGTGGATTTTCATCTCTGTTGCTTGGCTTTCTATTTTCAGTACACAAAGCAAACATAACTAATCAAGACTACTGAATGACCTGTGCTTTTGGTTAAAGGTTATCAAATATCAGCTGAACAGATTTAGCCTTTCAGTAACAGAAAGTGGCATGTCATTTGTTGAGCTCCAGGCAAACAACCTTGTTAGTGATTCATTAACACTGTCTGGTGGGTATCAAGGAACTGTCTCAGTATATGTCCTTCCATGGAAGAATTGAGAAAAGTGACTTTGCCAGTGTTCTACAAAAGTAACCGCCACCACACAGACAGATACCAAATAATATCCATCATTTTGGGAAGTATCACAGATGTGACAGCTTCACAAACACTTACAACATACTAACATTATGCTTTTGTTTTTTTCTGCTAAGGTGTATAAATTATAGTTTCTCTCTCCCAAGTGGTGTTGATATATTGAGAGCGAGAGAAAATTTCACGTGCAAACCCACGCTGATCCATACATGCAGACATACAAGCAACAACCAAAAGTCCCCAAACATAATAAGCACAAGAGTGGCACAGAAAATCAAATAAAAAAGCATTAGAAGGTAGCCAGAACAGAATGCTCTTTGCTACCCATCTAAAACCATGTGAAAAAAGGAGCAATCCATTTATTTACTTGTTTTACATGCTGGCTTTCTCTCAAAGTAGGACTCAGAGCTAAAATGAATTAAAACAGTACAATTAAAAACAAAAGAAAACTCTACATTCATATGTTTCTGCACGCAGAAAAATCTATGCATGCATATAGGTGTCTGTTTATATATTTTTTGTATATCCATATGTATTACCTATAGCGTTTGCAACACCAGATGATCCCAGTACAAATTAGTTTTATATATCTTCAAAAAAAATTGAACAAAAGTCAGTGCTAATTTAAAACAAAAATGTAAAAGAATTGTTTAAAAAGATCCCAATGTTAAAAGCATAAAAAACAGAACATGCACCCCAATTTTCAGAAGGATGTTTACTACAGTTGAAAAGAACCCACCTAAAGGAGCCATTATGTGAAAGTGTGTTGCAATGGTGTATGTTATGAACTAGGGATTTTGTAGTTTTTAAAAAATGTTGTTTGTAAAAAAATTGAATATTCCCCAAAAATCCGTGGATGAGTTAAACATTCTGAAACTTGATGGGCTAACAGTGGTAAATGTGTTATATAATTGTAGCAAGTTTCTTGCTAATAGCTATAACAATGAGGGAGAAAGCAGTTCCTAAAGTTTCCCCATTGGCAAAATCACTTAATGAAAAGTAACAAAAAAAGTCATTAACTTGTTATAGTTACAATACAGACCCTGTCCAATTTTGTAAAAACTTTAGAAATGATTTTACCCGACTCCCTAATTTTTAATGAGTATTGAAACATTTTTTTCATTGATTGCATAGGCTTAATTCAGAGACAGTGTTAGCCGCTTTGAATCTCTCTTCAACACTTGGAAGGCAATGAAGCTAGAGTATAGCAGAAGAGAAATGACTAAATGCACTTTCATTGTCCTAGACTGGTTCTAGACTCCATCTAGATATAGTTGTTTTTGAGATGGTTTAAACAATTGATTTTAAAGTAGATATAACTGATTTTAGCATTTGTGTATATTTATAGTTTATTTTATGTTCAGTCATTTAATGTTTGTCATATATATGTTGTGCTCCGATCTGAGTCCTCTTCAGGGTGAGAAGGGCAGAATATAAATGTTTTAAATAAATAATAAATCTACACTGCCATATAATCCAGTTTGAACTACATCATAATGGTCAGTGTAGACTCAGGACCCATCTACACTGCTGTATAATGCAGTTTGAACTGCATTGTAATGGTCAGTGTACACACATATAATGTAGATTGAATTATATTGAACAGGATAGTCTACACTGCCATATAATCCAGTTTAATGCAATTAATCTGCATTATGAAACTAGGTTGTGTGGCAATGTATATGGGGCCCTACAGTGCCAAATGGTGCATTTTGACTTGCATTATATGGTCAGTGTAGAGCAATATAATGCAGTTTGAACTAGAAATGGTTCCACATTGACCATATAATGCAGTTCAGACTAAATCATTTGGAAGTGTAGAACCAGCCCTAGTGGGAATTGTCTAAGACTGAAATATCCAGCCACAGGTTAATTCTCTCCATGCATCTTTAAGTTATTTCAGCAGATTAAAAACCCTTTAAAAGGTGGGTGAGAGAATGTCAATAATGAAATGCCACTCCTACTAAAGAGAACAACATTTGCACATAAAAAGCCAGTGTTTTGCTTTGCTCACACCCTGAATTCTGCCTGTCTTACATCCTGAATTACCTCCTACATAGCACTTGTTTTATTGTCTTTATTCCCTTGTGTTCTGCATTCTTAGAACTCATTTTAATTAAGAGCAGCAAGGCATTTCATCTTGTTTCACTGCCTAATAAATTTTAAATTTGTTCTATCAGTTGTGGTGGTGATCGCTTAGTGACCTCTCAGAGATAACTAAGTCCATACAAAATATCATCACATACAATTTTACTTCCAATATTGTATGCCTGCTCCATGTCTTAAGTATCACTTTGCCAAATTCAGTAGTGGTCTACTGTTTCACCCAATCAAGAAGGTACATAGGTCCTCCTAGGCAGCTCTGTTGTAACTTCTGGAGGAAACATACCATAGAATCGTCTGAAAAACCTAAACAATTTTTAGAGAGGGCATATTTTGTTAGATGTTAGTAAGTAAAACTACAGGCACCAATTCCTCAAATACAGGAATTGTGTTGTAGTTTTTTCCCTATCTTATTGCATCTTCCAATCTTTTTCTTTCAAAGATTTTCTTACTTTCCAGCAAGACATCCTGTGTCTTTTTAAAGGCTTTCAACAACATCCCTCTTTTGTGTTTAGTCTTAAAGATGCTGCATAGGTCTCTATCACCCAACCCCTGAAATAAAGAGACCAGACAACATATATGGGTTAAACTATGGGCAACTTTTATTAATGTTACCAAATTAAACTTTATGACTTGCAGATAATTCTAAAGGGTAGCATGAACTTGGTGTGGATAAAGCAGAGATAGTAGCCATCCTGGAGCTACTCCTCTGCTAATTTGGGCAAACCACCAGCTTCCCTGGCTGAAATAATTCTGAGTGACTACTAACAGAAATGTGATGGAGAATTCTGCCCCAAGGATAGTGAGGCCAGGCTCTCCCTAATCCTAGGCCATTTCCATTCACCCTCACCTTGGTTATTTGAACCACAGGTGAGGGTTTTCATTCCTGGCCTACACAGAAAGGGGGTCCCTTAGGGCTACAGCAAAATGAAAATCCCTTGCTATTTCCACATGTGCCCTATTTAAAAATGCATCTTCTTTATTTTATGGGGTGGACAAAAAAACCCCACTATAACATAGGGGAGGAAACATAGAAGGGAACCAAACCAACCAAACTGCTGATCATTACCCTCCATCTTTCTTCTTGGATTTCTTCAAGCCACCCTCCCACCTTCTTACACAGTATAATAGTTTTGGTAGCTATGAAACCAGGTAGGAATCCCCTGCTAAGGAGTTTTGTCTAAGGGAGTGTGTGTCATAAATAGGTTTCCATGTTAGCTGTTGGGGGGAGATACGAGCTGGTGATACACCCTCTGACACATTTGTGTAGAATGACAATTTGAAATTGCCTCTGGGCATCCCGTGATACGGGGGATTTGGGAAAAAAAGAGCTGGTCACTGCATCTTTGCCCCCATTGGAGGCTTAGCAGTCTCTAACTAGCTTTTCAGTTAATTCGCCAGTCTGGGAGGAACCCTGATTTTCCGGGATTCCTCTCCGAGGCTATGGTGTTTTCATCCAGCAGAGGTTGAGGAGGCTGGTTTGGCCAGACCAATGGCCCCAGCTGCTTCTGCACCAAATTGCTCCCCCCCATTTAAATTTGCATGACACCAAAAACAAATAGGTAACAGTTCATAAAGTTTCCCTTATTTTATCCCCATTTGTGTTAAAGCTCTTTATTCCAATGTCCTCTCCAGCATTTAGGTGGAATCTTTTTTCTTGTAATTTGTGTCCATGATTTGGACCAATACGACATTGCTTCAGATATGTAGCAATGGCTATCATATCAGTGCCCAATCTTTCATTCTCCAAGGCAGATATTTAAGCCAATCAGGGATCCTTGCTCCCTCATACACCTTTGCCTATGAATAAAAATGGTACTACTGTGGCTTTAGTTTAAATGATATTTTGAAAATTACTTTAATAGAAATGGAGGAAGTATAGGCAGTCCCTGAGTTACAAACATCCAACTTTCATACAACTCCTAGTTACAAATAAGGGGGACACAATTATCTCTAGGAAAGGAAATTCACTCCTGGAAGAGTTATCATGGGGGTGGGGAGGAGTGTCTCCTCTGAAGCTTTATCACATATCCTTGTTTTCATGAGAACCCAAAATTTTCAATATCCAATTGTCCCTGTGACAATTGGAGGTGAAATCTTCTGAACAGAGGCACAAACCACCAAAAAAAAAAAAACAACTTTACCTTCTCTATGCTGTCTGAAGCAAACAGACACACTTTTTTGGCTGCCGTTACACTTACAAAATGTATCTGTTCTGACTTAAGTAGAGATTCAACTTAAGAACAAACCTACAGAACCTATCTCAAGAAAGGAGATTCCATCAGAACATGAGGAAGAACTTCCTGACTGTGAGAGCCGTTCAGCAGTGGAACTCTCTGCCCTGGAGTGTGGTGGAGGCTCCTTCTTTCGAAGCTTTTAAACAGAGGCTGGATGGCCAGCTGTCAGGGGTGATTTGAATGCAATAGTCCTGCTTCTTGGCAGGGGGTTGGACTGGATGGCCCATGAGGTCTCTTCCAACTCTTTGATTCTATGATTCTATGATCTTGTTCATAATCCAAGGACTGAGTGTAAGAGTTTTGACCTTTCTCCTTCCATCCCAGGGTCTGGCTGTTTTTTGTTTTTGTTTTTGTTTGTTTGGGGTTTTTTTGTGTCCGGAGCAACTAATGAAACTGCAAGTCACTTCTGGTGTGAGAGAATTGGCCATCTCCAAGCAAGTTGCCCAGGGGGTGTCTGGATGTTTTGATGTTTAACCATCCTTCTGGGAGGCTTCTTTCATGTCCCCACATGGGGAGATGTAGCTGACAGAGGGAGCTCATCTGCACTCTCCTCGGATTTGAACCTCTGGCCTATCGGTCTTCAGTCCTTCCAGCCCAAAGGTTTAACCCATTGGGCTCCTGGGGACTGACTGAAAGAGATTTAGACCTTTCCCCTTCAAATTCCTGTCTTGCAGTTCATTGTTTCCTTAATTAAACGGCACTTGTGAACAATATAGGTTCATAGTCTGTAATGACTGTGCAGAAATTTATCATAGGATTTGGAGGATGTTTATTTCCAGCTATGCCTGAGCTGTTTGATGATGGTTCTTTCATTCTGAAATATTTGAAAGCCCCTCTCTACTTTTCGATGTTGATGATCACAGAGCTGAACTGGAAGGGGCATAGAGGACTAAGTCTCAGTTCTTTCCTGTACGCATCTCTTGCCCATAATAAATAGCAGAGATGGCTTGTTGTTTCGTCCTCTTTGTTCTCTCCATTTTCATGTTCAATCCTGCCATGATTTCACAAGATCTTAAGCTTAACCCTTTTTCTCTGTTTCTCTTTATATGCACAAAGAAACTAGATTCTAAATGTTTGATATATGTGTAATCAAATATTCAATGTATATCGTGTATAATTCTATGGTTCTTTGTTTTCAATTGGTCACCTTTTCCTCTCTCTTTTCATTTTGGTCATGATTACTGTGATATCTTCTCCTTGGTCTTCCCACATTTCCTTCACCTGCCTCTGTATTAATCAGGCAGAAGTGCTCCAGCCCATGAAATCTTTTACAGTGTTTTTATATATATGGTGTCTCCATTTAAGAAATTGTTACCTTGGCTACTTATTGCACTTGATGAATGTCCTTAGTTTGGTGATGAAAAATTGGGAGAAGAAATTACTCACTTCTTTTTAGGGGATGTTTCTGCTCCCCTAAAAACAGCTCCTGGAGTTGTGGCACTATTAAGAATGACAGAGAGTCCATGCTGGAGTTATAGAGGGAGAGTGATAGAAATTGAAGATTTCCAAATATAGTTCCAAGATCTGCAAACAGTCCACTAGATTGAGACTGGACGTTTTTTCCTGATATTCTTCATTAATGCTGGCCTAGATGCATTTCCTTCTGTGCTTTCTTTCCTCTTTCCTCAGTATGCTATAGTCCACCTTTGTGCTTTATAACCCCTCAGTAGGCTCAACTTTAATCTTTTATATTTTCTTCCCAACCACCCTTTTCTGAACACAAACAATTATGGTCTTGTTTGAGTTTCCCCTGTTACACTACATTCTGTATATCTTTAAATAGATGTACATTTACTCACAAGTAAGCCTCATGATAATTTGTGTGTAGAATTAATGCAGTTTGAAACTACTTTAACTGTCATGGCTCAGTGTTATAGGAATCATGGCAGTTAAAGTAGTGTCAAATTGCATTAATTCTACAGTGTAAACACCCCCATTATGTAACCATGGGTTCATTTGAATGGGACAAAAATGTCAATAGGTCACAGTATTTCTTTCTTTTCCTTTAAAAAATCCAAATGAGGTTTCTGTTTTCCTGGATTGTTTTCTGGCAATTCCCAGCACCAGGTGCAGCATTTTATTCCCCTGGAATTTGTTTCTTTTTCATTCTGAGACATATTCTGATATTAAAAATATATTTAGGTCCTCCCCTTTCTTCTTTTTTAATCTTAAAAGTTTAGCGCACTAGTGCAATTACATTTTTGTACTATAGCTCTAAAACAATGTTTTTTGTATTAGTGGTAGAGAGCAGAACACCCCCTCCCCCCCCATCTTCACTAGCTGCCAATAAATGCCTGGTCCCAATTCAAGTGGCAAATTATCACCTACAAAGCCCTAAATGGTTCAGGTCCTGCCTATCTTCACAATAGCATCTTCCCCTATGAACCTGCATGAACTTTAAGATCTGCTGGAGGGGGCCTTCTCTTGCTCCCGCCTCCGTCACAAGCATGGCTGGTGGGAATGAGAGAGCAAGCCTTCTCGGTGGTGGCACCCTAGCTCTGGAACTATTTCCCCAGGAAGATTAGATTAGCACTCACCCTGTCCACCTTCCATAAAGACCTGAAAACTTGGATGTTTCAATGTGCCTTTGATTAATCTGTTCATCTGTTTACTAGCCTTCCCCTAGCCCTCACTTATTGTCTGGTTCTGTAGCATTTTATTACCAGTCCCATCCTTACAGCTGTATTGCACTAGTCCTTGCCCCACCCTCCTAGTTCTGAACATACCTACTGATCTTGACTACTGGGTGATGCTTATTGATGTTCTTAAGTTTTTAATGATGTTTGTTGCTTGGTTTTATTGTTTTACTTATGGAATTGCAATGTATTTTAATTGTGTTATACCTTATTTCAGGGACATGGTGGTGGGATATAAGTTGTTATTATTATTATTATTATTATTATTATTATTATTATTATGCAACTTTAAAACAGCGTCTTTTAAAAAATCAGAGAATAGAAAATTTGCCCTTGAAAAAATACCCCCTCCCAATAAACTACAATAATTTTATTTTATTTTATGCATTATTTATATTTAGGAGGGCTTTTGGAGGGGCTCTAGTGTCAATCCAATAACCTGTATACTCCTGAAAAGGAATCAAAAGAGCCAAAGAGTTGAAAGAGAACACATGGGCCACCCATTTCAACCTGCTGTCATGCAGGAACACCCTCTGAATAAAAGATTCCAAAGAAGACACCTCAACCACACTCTGAAGCAGTGAGTTCCCCTGATGAACTGTTGAATAGAATGAGTGGGCACAGGTGTGAAAATACCCTAAAGTTTCTCCTTCCAGCTACACACTTTGAATAGCTAGTGGCTTTTGCAGGCTGCCACAAAATCAAAGGTAAAATAGAATCCATCTTTTCCAACCACAGCTGTTTGGGGTATACCCAAGAAGGGGTCACCACTGGGCTGGATGGACTCCTTTATCCCAATTTTCCACAACTGCTTGCACAACAGAAAATACTCATGAAAATAAAGTTGTTGCAATGTATTTTGATTGTGTTTAATTGTAGTTAACAGCCTACTAGCCCTAACAGTTGATGATTTCTGCAAACTTTACTCTTCAAAAGTATCCTTCCCCTACCAAAGAAAACTCAATTCGGATCTCAATTTCTAGCTCTTCAATTCAGAAAGCCAGCTGGTCCTGTGTTAGTGAGGTGATATATTCCAATTTTAGTCCAATTTTCAGAAGAGCTATTCAAATATATCTTCAATAAAGGTTGAGTATCTTGGATAACTCATTCAAAGTTTGAACTAAACCACAGGTGAGATTGATATATATTTCCACTCCTATGGAAGCCTCCAGATTCCACTGTGCCAGAATGTGATGGAACTTTGAAAAGTGGTTTTTGTGACTGATGGATAGCTAATTCTCAACAGTGATAAAGCTCAATGGACTAGTGCAGTATTTATTTGATGGTGAAAAAAGCCCCTTCAAATTGTTGAAGGTTGAATGAATGAATGAGGATGAAACCCATCCCAACCAGACAATGCATCTAGTTCTTCTATGGCATCAGCTAAATCAACCAGCATGCAATCGATGCTGTCAGTGAAGCTGATAGAAACTATATTTGTGTGGAAGAATAATTTTCTACTGAGAGAGTTTGATTATTTGTTTTGTAATATTCACCAATTGTTATATGACAGCTAAACTTGGTTGCATTTTACAAATGTCTTTTTCGTAAGAGGGGAAGTCAATAAATAAATTGATGCCACTGCATTTATATTGCCTGTCTGTGCTGAGTATTCTCACATAATTGAATTAAATGCTGTATAAAATAAATGGTGTGCCAGAAGACATTATTCCTACATGAAGAGTCCAAATAATGTATTACGCAGATAGGAATGAGTCTTAAATTCACTGATGCAAGTGGCTGAAAAATATGGCTTGTGCTTTATGAAGTTAAAACTCAAAGGGACCTTATCAAAAACTTATTTATTTCAACTTGGGTGTATTTTTTTATTTTTTTGGCTATGACTTCATATTTTAATTAGAGGCACAGAAAGCGGTTTCCTTTCATCTTATTAGCCGTTTTTAATTTGATCTATTAAAAGGAAGTGTTACCTGTAGGTGTTACCGCTATCCAATTTATCTTCTTTTTTTCTTTTGCTTTGTGCACTCAATCAATTGTATTGCTGAAAATGTTATATTGAACTTACTGAAAGGGTTGTGATTAAGTCATATTTTATTGTAGCATGTATTCATTTCTTAAATATGTTACATGTTAAGTTACAGGTATATTACTCTTTGGTGATCTGCTTTAATTAAATGTTGGCAGGGTCACTTCATTCATGCTGTAGTTGGGGTTATATGAGTGATTCCTTTCTTCTTCACTGGTTAAGCTCATAGCAAGGTCAGCAAAACAGCTAGGAACACTAGAGTTGGTTAAAAGAATATTTCCACCTAGGCTTTCCCAATATGGTTGAATGGCCATGAAAACTGGCTTGTATAAGCAGCACATCATAGTTGAAAGAAAAATATCAGATCATTTCAGAAATCTAGGAAGGAAATTATCAGTGATCATCTTTTACAGGTCTAAAAGTAGCTCTTGATCAGATCAGGGGAAAAAAAATAGTTTTATTCACCCCATCTCTGCTTGTGCTAGAAGAGGCTGTGATTATTCAGATCTCAAACATGATCACATTTGAATAATAAAATTTGAATTTGACAGATGGCTTTTAAAAAGTACAGTGTTCATCCTGATTGTTCATTCTGGGTTGATAAGACAATAGCATAGTAATACTAATAATCACAAGCAGTCTAACACACACTTGCAACAAACATGTTCTCTGAGCATGGCTCTTTATGAAGCCTAAAAAGGAACCTTCCACACATAAGAGAGCATCCGAGATGTAGCTACAGGTTAGAATCATTGATTTGGAAGGCACCATATGGGCCATCAGGTCCAAACACCTAATCTATGGAGGATCTTCAGCCATAGCATCCCTAACAGGTAGTTGTCCAATGTCTTTTTTGCTGATATTCAGAGAAAGTAAGTGCACCACCTCCTTTGGCAATCGGCTCCATTACCAAACGACTCTCACTGTCTAGAAGTACCTTTCACTGTTCAATCAAAATCTTTCCTCCTGTAAGTTAGCTTTCCCAATTGGAAGGATAGCCAGATATGATAACAATTTGAGCACAGTTTTCCAATCAATTATGGACCCATGTAATGGTGTTTCCACCTAATTCATATTTAGAACCATATCCCACTCTAATTTCCCCCATTTTCTTACTCTCTTAGTATGCTGGCAAAATGAATTCCAACTGGGACCTTCACAGTCACTTCCAGTAACTGCCCATGGGAATCTATCTTGCCAGTATGCAAAGACTGAGAGAGGAGTCCATTTTCAAGAGTCGAGTGTTCCCCAACTTCTGAATGAAGAAATTGGCATGAAGCAAAGGACATCTGGAAGAAGACAGAAAAAATATCATGAGATGACTGGCCATCCCCAAAGACGGATCTTGCCTGGGTAAGTCAGGTCCTCACACTTAAGGACATTTCCACCCTCTTTCCTCCGCTTCGCCCCCCCCCCCCCCCTTCCTCCTGTATAAGGAACAATGACGGGACGTCCTAAGCCAGTTTACTAATCAAAATGTCTTGGGAAACTTTTCTGAATACAAGACAAATGGCAATCACAGTATTCTCACCATCTACTAAACTAATAATTCAGTGCTGATGTCTTGCTGATTCATGAGGGGGGCGGGAAGAGGCTATAGCAAAAAACTCAGTAGGCATTGAACAGTTTTGCAATTCGTTATGATCTGTTAGGATTTTACCATCCTTACTTAGTTGCTGTTCCAGCATTTGCTTTCTCACGCTCTTGCGATAAACATATTTAAACATTATATTTTTGTTGTTGCTTGCTTACTGGGAAGTCTCAGATTATTCTGAACTTTAGCCTTTCTTACACTATTTCTGCAAGCATGGGCTACACATCTATTTTTCCTTTCGTTATTTATACATCCTCATTTTTCTTTGGACATCTCCCTAATTTATTGTATAGCCACAATGGTTTTTTAAAAAAATGTCCCATTTTCCTGCTTCCATGAAATTGTTTGTGATTATACCTTTAGTAGTTATTCCTTCATGAAATCCCATCCACACTAGATACCTTTTTTCCCCCTTTGGCATCTCTAACCATGGGATTTTGCCCACTATGACCCTGCATTTGATAAAATTAGCTTCTCTGAAATGAAAGTTTCACATTTAACTATACTCTTCTTTGGCCTATCTCCCAATCACAAAGAACAAAATTCAAGAAGTAATGAAAGTTTCCATGATCTCTAGTAGTGTAGTGTACCAACAGGAGTCTGACCATATTGTCTTGTTGCTCCATTTTTTGGGGGGGATACATCTACATTATAGAATTAATGCATTATGATACCATTTTAACTCCCATGGCTCAGTGCTATGGAATTGTGAGAGTTGTTTTACAAGGCTTTTAGCCTTCTTTGCCAAAGAGTGCTGGTACCTCTCCAAACAACAAATCCCAAGATTCCAAAGCCCTGAGCCTTGGTAGTTAAAGTGGTGTCAAATTATATTATACAGTATAGATGTACTTTTGGAGTCAATTTCAAAAATAATGGCAGGAATTCAGGAGCAGATTTAAAGGAATTATGCATCTGTAGCAGATTGCTATTCATGGTCCATGTGATTGTCCCCCAAATAGGAATTGGCTGTACATAGAGTAGGAACCCCATTCTGCTGATGATCAGAACATAGGTGGATGATGTTTCCATCACCTTCCCAACAACCAATGGATCTATGGATATCAGAAATAGGATCCCTGTCACACTTTCTTGTCACTGCCTCTCTGGCTCTCAAGAAGCAGGTGACATTGCCATCTGCTTGTGCCTCGATTGCCAGCAGACTAGACTCCCTTCTCTCTGTCTGGCTTCTACCCACAAGTATAGGTTTGGAGGAGTTAGAGCAATAGCCACACAACTAAAGGAGTTACATAACTAAGTCGTGTATGTAGAATTCTAGCCAGCATCTTTTGCCAATTAACTTGCAAAGTGCATGTTTGCCTGAAGTGTGGCCACTTATCAAATGTAAAAGTAGCAAAACAGAGCTAATAGTTGGATATCTGAATAGCAGTAGTACAAAGGGATTAGCATAACAACTAGTGCCATTAATATAAACTAAACATATAGTCGTGTAACAGTTCCCAAAAAGGTTTTATACAAACCACATCCAAGTACTGTATTTGGCACATATAAAGGCTGGAATGATGAGGGTTATCCGGAAAGCATAGTTACAAGATTTTTAAAAAAATATAAAGAATGAATATATTTAATAAAACTTACATGAATTGTAGCATAAGAATTACATTATTTATCCACATAATTACCATTTTGTCATCTGTGGGATGAGTTTTTGATGCCTGTGTCATGTAAGTTTCCCTCCGCTTTTTTCAGCCACATTGTAACTTTGATTTTCACTTCGTTGTTGTTTGTCACATGCTGTCTTGACATTATGTCCTTTCTATAAACTGAAACAATTTCATGATTAATCACAATGGCATTCATGTCCTTAGCATTTAAGTAGCGTATTACAGCGCAAAGTTCACACTTGGAGGAAATGGAATGAGAACACTAATCTCTAACCTTCACCACAATGCCATTCGATGAGCTACTGATGACCGGCACTGCTCATTCACATCCGCTGGCTTCCCGCTACACAGCAGTGATACCAACATCCCCTGAGAAAATTCCCCGCAAGATCTACATGCCTTGCAGCCTTACTTTCCGGATAACCCTCATAGGTTTCCACAGAGGCTAGTAGCTTTGTACTTCCCAAATGGTATTGTCAGATACAGAGGTTAGCTTTAAAGTTGCTTTTATGCATATTTATTACAACTTATTCAATTCTTGGACCTTCTTCATCAATGAAGCCATGTGTATTTAAATTACTGTTTATTGTGATATATATTCTGTATTAGCTGTGGGGATCAGAAAATTTTAATCAAAAAGTGCATAACTTATTTTCACAATGCTATTAAAATTATATGAATAATAAATGCATAGCAGTCCAGGCTTGGCATATTTGATTCATACCTATGAGGAAAGTAAAAAATATAGAATTTTCTCATGTTTCCATCATCCTGTACGGCAGGCCATTGAAAAATTAGGGAAGTAAAGTAATAATAATTAATCTTCTTTGGGGGTGTAGTTTTGCATGCCTGCTCAGATGCATGATAAATAGCTATAAAGAAAACAAAATATTATTTAGTCATAGCTTTGGTTGGTATTTTCATCTTCACATAATGGTTAATGCTACCATACTGCATTTATACATTCTATTCAGAAAGGTCATTTTTCTTGCCTTTCCTAGGAGTATCTTTTAGTATGGTAGAACAAGGAAGGAATGTCCCCTTGAGAAAAGAAACTCCTTGGAGAAAAAAATGTTTTGTCCACAAAGTTCAGCCTCTTATTTATGAAAGGTAATCCAAAACAGAACTTTAAAAAGTTACTTTGTCAACAATAGATCCCCAAAATCCCCAAGACACTATGGAAGTTTTTATCTAAAAAAGTAACTTTGCCATGCTCTACCCCATGAGAGTTTCTAGTAGTTAAAGAAGTATTGATGGGAATATGTTTGTCCCCATCTGAAGATGTTGTTTCTCACAAATGACAGATGTGAGAAATTGTCATGTGAATAGCTGTGAATTTCTTGTGCACCAAAGATGTTATGGGATGTTTGATAGGAATGTGAACAAGGCTTCATAGATCTTCTCTCAGAGCCCTGTATCTTCAAAAGCAGTTTACGTACAGATGAGAATTTCATTTCAATTTTTTTAACATAAGAGTTCACCAAACTATGTGAATCTCGTGCATAGGAATCAACTGAGGGAACCTGGGTGATGGATGCTTCCCCCCATGGGATGAGGTCAGAGTGATGCAGGGCATGGGGTGATGGGTTCACCACACACCCCGATGGGCCTCGATGGATTCACCACAATTCATGGTTAATCCACAACTTAATGTGAAGTGTTTAGAGATGAAAAGATTAAGAAGTGAAATGATAGTAATTTTTAAATTTCTGAAGACACCATGATGATTCTATAACATTCTTGGTGCATATGTGCACAAACAATAATGAATTAGAAAATCAAACCAAGGAAATAATTGTGACAAGTACTATGACAATGTTCACAAGTATCTGTTCATTGTATCTTTTTAAAGATATATTTAAGAGAACAGAATATGGAAAGCCACCTTATAATAAAGTGTGGTCATTGGCCTGTCTAGCCCAGCACTGCTGTATGATAGAATAATAGAGTTTGAAGGGACCACAAGGATCATCCAGTCCAACCCTCTGGCATGAAGGAAAAAGCCAATCAAAACACCCCAGAGATGGCTATCCAGCCTCTGCTTAAAAGCCTCTAATGAAGGAGCCTCCACCACACTCTGAGGGAGAGAGTTCCACTGTTGAATCACTCTTACATCAGGATGTTCTTCTTACTGTTCAGGTGGCATCTCATTGAACTCATTTCTCCAGGCCCTAGACTCCAGGGCAGCAGAAAACAAGCCTGCTCCCCTTTTCTCATGATATCCTTTCAAATATTTCAACATGGCTATCAGGTCTCCTCTCAACCTTCTCTTCTGCAGGCTAAACATACTTATTTCTTTCAGCTGCTTCTCATAAGCCATGGTCTCCAAAATTTTATTGTTGTAGTCATCCTCCTCTAAACATGCTCCAGCTTGTCAATATCACTTATTGAATTGTGGTGTCTAGAATTGGACACAGTATTCTAGGTGAAGTCTGACCAAAGCAGAATAGAGGTGCAGCATGGTGGCCATCCAATTAGCTGCTAATTAGCTGTTAAACCTGTTGGCGTTAGCTGAGTATAGCAGAAGCTTTTGAAGCTCAGAATAATGGACTCTGGAGTCTCCGGTAAAAGCAGGTTTTCAGCTTTACTAAAGCAGCTCAAACAACACACCATACACGATCAGCAGACAGACACGAAGAACAAACCAAAAGAGATTAGAACCAATACACAAACTGTAGCTGAAGAGAGTTATCTCTGTACACTCCCTAATCTCTCAAGGCAAGAACTCAGGGTCACATCTTCACAGCTTGCTAACTCTGCTGTTTAACCCTTTTGAGTAAAAATATATTCTGGCAATACAATCCTTTTACAATCACAATCCTATTACATAAAATTACATTTAAACACACATCATACATAAATCATACACTGACAGAACCCATGGAATCCACATCAGTTTTTACCCACAGCACTGGTGAAGTTCCAGTGCTTCTATCAGCTGATTTTGATTGATTTCAGTCAAAAGAGCCACTGAAACTTTTGTCTTCTGCTATATGGAGTGACTGTGCAGACTGTGATCACTGAATATCTAGACATCACTATGCCACAGTTTATCTGAGAAGCAAAGAGGCTTGTGCCTTGTTTACAGCCTTGTATGCCCATATAAACACAGCTATTGTCCATAAGAGCTGGCAGGGACAAGTTGGTTCTAAAACCTGCACAGGATTAAAACAGTCCCAAGTTCAAAGGGAGTAAACAAGGCTCAGTAGAGAAGGAAACTATCAGAAAGAATATTTCAAAAGATCCAGGAAGGCGGAAATATAAGGCAGGGTTGAACTGAGTTTTGGAAAAAGTTGTTTTGGAGCAAGGAATGGCCTACACTAATTTGTGACCAGCCATTACAGCTCACCCTGTCTCACTAGGGACATCATCACATTTGCTGCTGGAATTGCCATAGATCGTGGCAAATCCAGTGATTCCTGTTAAGGGCAAAAGGAACTTGTCGCCTTGTTGCCCCATGTCCTGCATCGCCCAGCTTACCCCTTATCTCATCCCATGGGAGGAAATGCCCGCCACCCAACTTCCCCTCATCAATCCTAATGTAACACAGGAAGCCATGGCAGTGGCGTATGCCAGTTTCTCCTCTATTTTACCATGAAGCCTCACCAGAAGAAGATGTACATTGTGGGATGGGAGCTGGTGGGCTCCATGGCAATACTGAAGAGGAACTGATGTATGTCTCCAAATTTCAACCATCTGATGAGGTCATAGGTCAGCAACTTATATTTAAAATGGAAGATGCTTGATCTTTTTCTCCCATCATTTTAATGTATGACATTTGAGGTGAAGTGCCTCTTTCTCCTGATAAACATCTGCAGCCTGGGATGTTCTGCTGGTGTCATGGCAGGCCCACTACACTTTTCCAGCTCCAGAAATGAGGGGATGAGGGGTCATCATTCTGGTTTTCCCCTTCCCATTTGCTCGAGTTGACCTCCTATAAGTAGGACATGGCAAATTTCCATATAGAGCTCTAATGTTATTTTTTAAAACATGCATTTTTCACTAATTTAACAGAAATGAAGTCTCTTTTGATTCAATTTTTGCATTGAACTGCATTCATTTTGTCTTAAAGGTAACATTCATCTTGCCTCATTTACATGCGAGAGATCTTTTTTTTTTCTTTTTTTAAAAAACTGTAGCATGAAAACATCTCCATACACTCAGGCCCCTTCCACACAGCTGAATAAAATCCCACATTTGAACTGGAATATATGGCAGTGTGGACCCAGATATCCCAGTTCAAAGGAGATATTGTGGGATTTTCCACCTTGATATTCTGGATTATATGGCTGTGGGCCGTCAGAAGTAACTGTTACTACTATTTTTTCACAGACTCTGAAATAACTCAACTGATTCTTTCTAATAGAAGATAATATGTGACTAAAGAGTTTGATTGTGTTGAATTGCCTATTCTGGTCACAGTGAACTAAAATATGTCATGAGCATGTGTGCTGGAGAAATGTGCAGAGAGATATATCTCAAATATTCAGTAGCAATTGCAACTAATACAATTTATTTTGCATATCCTCCCCATTAACCTGATCCTTTTTGACCCCTCATTATCTTTATTTCCTTTCCACTTTTTGCTACAGCTCTAGTTAAACCACCAGCCCAAATAAAGTTAGTTCACTTTGAGTTATAAACTCTGGGTATCTATTAAGAAAATGAAAGAGCAATACAGGTTCAGCGTGGCAGACCAAAAGGGGAAAAGTCATCATAGGTCTATATCCTTTTGGGAAAAGAAGAGTTGCTTGAATGCTTCAAAATGAATTCAAAGTATGGTTGGTTATTCAGTCCCAGTTCATGCAAATTTGGGGAAAGAATGGAAGATATAGTCACATTTTGTAGTTATTTTTCATGTCTCATTTTGGCAAGTTGTTTTATAGAAATTAACAGATAAGGCTTATGTCTTGTCAAAGGCTTTCATGGCCAGAATCATAAACAGACTGGGTTGTGGTGAGTTTTTCAGGCTATATGGCCATGTTCTAGTAGCATTATCTCCTAATGTTTTGCCTCCATCTGTTACTGGCAACATCAGAAGTTCTGAAGAAGCCAGCCACAGATGCAGGAAAATATCAGGTGAGAATGCTACTGGAACATGGCCATAAAGCCTGAATCATCTTCCCCGAGAGAGCTTTGCCTCCTTCCCCCAAGGAAGAAAAGCAACCCAAAGTAGTTCCGACCGGAACTACAGGGTTAGTCAAAATGCATAGGCCAATAAGCCATTACTTTGGGGGACGGAGCTTGGAGCAAAATAGCCTCCCTCCAGCTCAGTCTTTTCCAGACATTGAAGAGGACAGACGCTCAGTGCAGGTCGGTAGGGTGGGCCTGCAGGGGCGGTGTGGCCTTTGGCCTCTTGCCCCTGTGGCTCGCGGCTTGATTATGTACCCATAGGGTGCAGGCATTAAACTTCCAGGCTGCCGGGCCAGCTTTTGGGGCTTTTAGCCCAGCGTTTCCGAAGAATGGACTGTCGCACGGTGAAAGGGTAAGGTGCCTGATGGGGGATGAGAGGCCTTTGGTCTCCTCCCCCTGAGGCCCACTCATGGAGATTTTTGCCGAGCATGTGCGCTGTTATCGGGGTGCCGCTCGCACTGTGGCAGGCAGCGTCCTTGGCCGACAGCCTGTCAGGCTAGCTTCAAGGGGGCGGAGGTTGCTATTAGCTAAAAGGTTACCCAGGTTTATGTCATCTGGGAACCGGATGCTTTGCCCTGTTTAGCCGAGGGGTAGGCCAGGAAGGGACACCACCTCGGCTTTATTCACTACACGTTCATGCTAGTCTGATTATGAGATTCAGTTATAGATTTAATTAGGTAACAATTAATAAAGTTGCCCAGTTTTAAACCCATAACTGTTGTATGGTGTCTTCTTTTGGGGGGTTGGCAGGCAAAAACTCACAGTAACCCAGTCTGTTTATAGTTTGTATCAGTTTTATGTATTCAGTCCCAAATCTAGTGTATCCATTTTCCAGTTCAGAATTTATGTTTTTAAAATGGCACGTAATGAGTTGCATTTAAGTTGATCTGCAATTTACACATAATAGTCACACACACCCATCCAGAAATTCTGTACCCAGGGATTCAACCAATCACAACTCAAAAATATTTAGAAAAAAATCCAAGAAATAGACCATGAATTTGTCATGCACCAAATGCAGAGTAGGCCTATGCATCAGATTCTGAGGTCCAAAAGTATCAGAGTCAGCTAATTTTGAAATGCCTTAATTTCTTCAACTTCTTTATTCTCTATTCTCTACTCTGTCTCTCGGACACATTATTTTCTCTCTGATTAATTTTTATCTATCTATCATCTATCTATCTATCTGTCTGTCTGTCTGTCTGTCTATCTGCTTATCTGCTTATATATCCTTATAGCTTTCTTTCTCTCACCTTTTCTATCTTTTCTTAATTGTTTTTAGCTGTTTTTATGGAAAATTCTCAATAAAGATTATTTTTTAAAAAAATCTTCAGCTTCTAAATCTTAAAGTGCCTTAAACAACTTGCAGGACTCTATCATATGAGACTGCTAAATAGCAATTACATGAAGCTAGTGTAGGTAGCTGGTAATATTACATGGTGCTGTATCTTTCCTGTTGCTGCTTTGCATTTAAACCATTGTTGGAGCACACTTTTTAATTGATGGAAAAATGGTGGTTTCCAATATTGCTGCTTAGAATACTAGAAACCTTGAGTTGGAAGAAACCACAAGGACCACCCAATCCAATCCCCTTTCATGCAGAAACACAGAATCAATGCATCCCTGGACTAGGTTCCAATACTTTGCAGTGATGGTATCCCCAGAGACTCACAGGGCCTATCCTTTACCTTAATTTATCAATGATATGATCCCTTGGATCTCCTGGTTCTCCGGATGCCAGATTATGTCCAGATGGCACACCAGAACATCTTGTGTGCCAGTTTGGTGATGATTGAGTATTCTACGAGGGAGGAGTCTCAAAACCTCTCTGGCATTGATGCCATCTTGGAGAAGGTTCTCATTCTGTTCAGTGACATATGCATTTGAATATTTACTACATTTATATCCCATCCTTCTGTACCCCGAAGGGGACTCAGAGCAGAGTTACAAATTACACAGCAATTTGATGCCAAAATGTAAACATACAATACAATAAACATTTATATTAAAACCAAACATAAGAATAAGAAAGTTTTTCAGCAGAGGCTGGCTCTGTCAGGATCCTTGAATCCAAACCAGTGGATATTGAGGACTCTTTGTATATAGAATTTCCTTTATTGAACAAGGCAAAAATCTAGAGACCAACATTGCAAGAGGCCATGTTAGCTAGGAGATTCTAGGTTGCAATCAGGGTTAATTTAAAGCCAGTTTCTATGATGGGGTGATTATATATATATATATATATATATATATATATATATATATATTGGAGAAAAGGAGAAGCTGTGATGAGAGTAGGAAAATCATCCATTTAATTTGAAGACATAATCCCATGAAACTCCACCCTTTCCCCCTGCTTTCCCTCATTTTCTCCAGCTGAATGTAATGATGATGAAGTTCCTAAAGACAAAAAGGTGGTAAACATGCTGATTCACCAGTAAAAGTTCGCAGAGAGCCCAAATGCATAGATATCCCTGTATTTAATTTCTACAAAGATCACCGTGAAAAAAAAGAAAACCGAAAGCACCTTCCATGAATTTTACAGAATATCTGAAATCAGACTTTTAATACTCCAACTCCCAGAATTTTGACCAGTGGTCACACTTTCTGGAACTTTGGGAGCTGAAGTCAAAAGTATCTGGAGAACTTATCTGAAGTGTAAGAAGTACTGCTACGTGTTTCCCTGGAATTATGCTGCCGTGTTATTTTACATAGTTTTTGTAATGATAAACATTCAGGTGGATAATATTCCACTCCACTGAATCTTTGGCAACAGTCTAGAAAAAGGCAATTAATTTTATTTATCCCTAGGGCAATGCAGCAGGGCAAACAGATGACCTCTAGTTTAACAATGCCAAATAATAGCACTGCCAGTATCCACTGACTGAGGTAATTAAGAGTAATAATAGGAATTTTACAATAGCTAAGTACTAGGTAGAGAAAGAAAACAAAAAACTGGGTTGCTATTTTAACCTGGGTTTTCTTTTGGAGCTCATTCAACATGCATGCTGAAATTAAAATAACTGAATAGGGATTTCATATCAGGCAACTCCAGGGTACATCTTTTGCTCCCTGTGTTTTATTTTGTGGTTCACTATATAGGGTAGGAAAAGCATACATGCTCATGTTTCCAATTTAATCAATGGTCATGCCTGCGAGTCAGTATCTATTTGAGAACTCGACCAGATAATATCAAAGTACAATTATTAAGAGTTTTAATACTCTAAGACATAAGCCGAGGGATTATCACTCCTTTGCAAGAGGAAATGGAAGCTATTCACATCTGACAGACTACTTGGTCCAAGAACCAGGTTCAGTTGTTCCTTGGCTTCATTGGATACTATAAAAATGGGTATTCAGCTATAGCCAAAAAGTGGCTCTTCTAACAGATCTGACAGGTTACAAGAAGCCTAAGACAGTGAAGTTTGTAACAGAGTATCAATAAATATTGAAATTATTGAAACAGGCTATTATGTCAGATCTAGTACTGATGTCACCTGACTTTGACAAACTATTAATAATGGCTATAGATGCTTCTGACAGAGATGTTGCAAGGGTGTTCAGATGACATCCTGCCCCTGTCCTGTTTCTCAGCAAGAAGCCTTTAATGGGGAAGTTCAGTTGGTTCATACATGAAAAAGAATGTTATGCCATTGTGTATGTGCTTTACCAGCTAGGACCATATGTAAGGGCACTAGCTGGTACATATGATCACACCACCCTTTGAAAGTGTTGCATCATCCAGGGATCTAATAAGAAACTGCTCCAGTAATACCTGTCACTTGAAGTCTTTGACTTGCAATATGTGTCTGGAAGTTCCAGCACCATGGCCAGCTCTCTCTCCTCGAGTGCATGAGGGGGAGGTCAAAGGAGATGTTTCCTACATGTCTGTTAGTTGACAGTATAGCCAACCTCTAGTTTTCTGTGTTTGCAGATATGTTGTGCCACTATCATGTGATATTCAGCCCTCACTATTATCTAGGCAACAGAGCGGGGGGAGGAGCAATCAAAGGGATAATAAGGTTGAGTTTAAAGTCCAAGTTTAAAGAAGCTTAGAGAAAAAAAATATTTCTAAAATAACAAGGGTACTATGCAGCAGAGAGAAGGAAAGGGTGGTGGGCCCTTTCCCACCCATGAGAGTTTGTTAGAAGCTGAACAGAGTTAGTTTACCCAGAATAAAGAGCTTTCCTTTTTACACACTCTTTGGTGTTCATCTGCTTAGATTTCCAGCCAGGCTTTGAAGCTGCAAGGTCATTAAATGCTAATCAAGGTGGCCAACTGCAACATTCACACTTGCCTCAAACAGAGATGAGTTCTTTCTCCCACCCTGGAAATTCCACAGATATATAAACTTCACTTACCTAGTTTCCAACAGACCTCACAACCTCTGAGGATGCCTGCCACAGATGTGGGCAAAATGTCAGCAGAGTATGCTTCTGGAACATGGCCATACAGCCCAGAAAACTCATAGCAACCTAGGTTTGCTTTTTGTCTCTAGAGGTCACCTGCTTCTACCTTTCCCTTGTTTAGAGAGCTGTGGTAACTTAAGTCAGCTGGGTCATCCACCCCCTCCCTCCCTATTCTTTCTTTAGGGGATTGATTTGTTCTTTGTGGGGAGGGGTGGTGGCCAGCCAACCAACCACTCTATCCCTGACCCCCATTCATACTGGGGGTCTCCTCCTTTCCCATCCCTCCCCTTTCCTTGTTTAGGGAATTATTTTTTGGGGGGTGGTGGCCAGCCAAGCAACCACTCCATCCCTGACCTCCGGCCATCTTAGGGGTCTCCTCCTTCCTCTTCATTCCTCCAGAAGTCCTGGGGTTTCCTCCTTTGCCTTGATTTGTTCTTTGTCTCTGGGGTCACCTGCTGCTACCTTTCCCTTGTTTGGAGAGCTGTGGTAACTTAAGTGAGCCAAGTCCTCCACCCTCCTCCCTCCCCTTTCCTTCTTTAGGGGATTAATTTGTTCTTTGTGGGGCGGGGTGGTGACCAACCAACCACTCCACCCCTGACCCCTGGCCGTTGTGGAGGTGTCCTCCACCCCTCTTTCTTCTTTCCTTCTTTAGGGGACTTGTGGTTTGTTCTTTGTGGGGTGGAGTGGCTCACTGCCAGTCTGGCTAAGACATGCACCCATCCCAGCACACTGTGTCCCATCACCTGTTGCTACCTTTCCCTTGTTTGGAGAGCTGTGGTTAACTTAAGGGGTGGGTGCAGGCAATCATCCAGCTGCATCCAGCCATAGCCAGCAGCCCCAGTCCCCATTATCTCTAGTTGCTGGCCACCTGCCTGCCTAACCTGAAGGGGGGCATACTTGGTTGCTTGCTTGCTTGCGGATGGTGGGCTGCTGGTCTCTTCCAGAATGTTGTGAGAACAAGAAAGGCAAATTGCAAAAGCTTTGAGAGAAGTTTGTGCTGGTTTTTTATTACTAAAAAGTGTAATAAATAAATAATAGATAAATAGTGTGCTGGGTGATGTGGAAGTGCATCTTAGATATTTGGCAGGAAGGAATGGTTCCCTGCTGCTGCTCCTGGAAAGGTTACAGGATAAGGCCAGCAGGGGATACCTTTTAGTATATTTTTAAAAGGGATTTTATTTTCTAGAAAGAAAATAAATTCCTAAAAATCAGGGGATGACCCAAATGTTATGAAACTTGGTGAGCCAGCAGTGGTAGATGTGTCCTCCAAGTGTAGCCACTTTAATCCTGATAGCCCTAAAATGATGAGAAGGGAAGTCCATGAAGCCCCCCCTATTGCCACCAATGGGTTGGATCTAGTCACATTTGGGCAGCCGCCCATTTTTGGGAGGCACGCAAAATGTATCCGCAGGCCCCCCAGAATCTGGATAGCAGCAATGGCTCAAAGTTCAGTTGAAATGCACAAGCCTATTAGATACCAAATTAAGTATGCCTAGGAAGTGGAATGCTTTACTACATACACCTTTGTCTGATCCAGGAGTGTTGTTCTTATATTCCTATAACATTCTGCATGATCACTTATTGGTTTTCTCTTTCTGCTTCCTAGTGATTCATTTTAACTGTTCAAAAACACATTGCTATGTCAAAGGCGTAACACTCAATGACAAAAATGTGTGTGTGTGTATGTGTGTGTGTTTTCATTCTCCCAAACAAACAAAAGGACACATCTGTAGTCTTGCAAAAGTTTAGAAATAATAACCTTCAATCATCACCCACTAGTATTGTTGAAAATTTGGGTTGTGGTTGTTGGTAATTTTCCATTAAGTCAGCTTTGATATATGATGACCCTATAACTAAGAAAGCATCCGAAGACATTAATTCTGGGCTGTAATTTCCTTGACTGAGTCTGTCTCCTTGCAATGCATTCTTCCACTTTTTTCCTGATTTCCTCTTTTAACAGCAATATTGTCTTTTCAGGGGGGTAATTCTATGTTATTTTTTTCATAACACACTCTTCTTCCAGCATTCACAATAGTGTGGAGACCATCTGTTTCAGGCTGTCTTATGTTAAAAAAATGGACATCCATCTGTGAAGGGCAACCAGCACTTATGACAGAGAAAACAGGGCTAGTGTGTTGTCCTTTCTTTCATGTCCCTCCTTTCTAAACAGACTTGAAATGTCATTTTAAAGTCATCCTCCCCCCAGTTATTGTTGTTTCTAACATTAATTACCTGCTTATGTCTCTTGTTTTCAGCTTCAGTTGGCATGTTCATAGCAAAAAATGACATTGAAATGGCTGGCAATGACCCCATCCCATTTATTGTTCTAAACATATTTTCTCATTTTCTTGTTTTCTTGCAGATTGTTATATTTGTAGACACTTCTGTAATGTAAAATCAGTAGTTTTTTAAAGAGTGATCTCTTTATTCATCCTATGTGGGCTAATTACAAATAGGAATATGGGATGTGGTTGGAACTAAAGAACGCTCTTAAAATTTGATGCCAGTAATATTCAGCTTTAAAATACATTAACAAAATTGGAGTTGCAAATCACACAGGATGCATTGGGAAACGTAACGCTCTCGTTTTTGTACAAGATGTACAAAGACAAGGTGTGCATTGTTAACTTAATAACTAAAACTAAGGAAAACCCCTTCTAATACTACCTAACCTAAGTTATTAATACTAACATGCCTAAGTATGTTGTACATACTGCTCAAGAATTATCTTGGAAGTTAAGCCTTCCCTTTACTATAAGACTATAAATTTAAAAAATATTTTATTCTTAATAATACCTAACCTAATGTATTGAGAATTCAGAGGTGGAAATACAACATAGGTTGCACACATCTGTTAACTTCTAGTACCTTGCAGACAAATAGACAGATGGAAAGTTATTATACAGAGACCTGGGTGGTTTTAAGCTGGGAAATGTTAACAGATGTTAAGAATTTTTAATTGGGTAAACACCGAAAAACAAAACTAAAATGAAAACAAAGCAAAGTTGAAATTCCTATTTACCACCACAGGTCTCCATAGACATATGAATTTTCAGTGGGTGCTTAGATGGACAGCTATATTTGTATTCCATCAGTAATACCATTTTATTTCTTTGAAAAACCCAAATGGAAAATGATTAATCTCCCACCATATATAACAATAAGAACTCCATATCTGCAACATGAAAAAATAGGTCTCATTCACCTACCTGAACGTAAGCAAAGGATGAAAAATGATGCTTTATTTGTCTCATGGCAAAACAGATAAAACCTCCCACATAGCTGCCAACATTTCAGTGATGGCAACTGAGACATGGTGGACAATGCATGCCATATCAGACTGCGGACAGGATGTCAAAAGTTATTAGTGAGGAAGAATATATAAGCTGGGAGAGATTGCAGCAGCTTGCTTTTGCATGAGCTACCCTATTCCTCTTTTCCTTTCCTTTTCCCTTTTTTGAGTTAACTGAATATAAACTACTTAAGGACTGAACTCATTTTGTAACCACTGAAGTAAGCAAAGAACAAATGGAGGAAACTGGGAGAAGAAAAGAGAAATGGGGACAGATTGGGACAGTTGGAGAGTATGTTTCCATTCACTTTATAATAATGTAATTTTTGCTTTCTTCCTTCTTTGACAAAAAATCCTGATAAATGTTTGGGTTTTATGCACATAAGATACTTAAGAAATGTTGAGAGAGACTGACAGACATTTAGTAAAATACAAATTTACTAGAGGAGTGAGGTGGATGCCTTTAGGTTAAGAAGTGGAACAGTAGTACTCTCCAGATGTAATATGCCTTCAGTATAGACAGAATACTTGGGGAATGTGTGTGATTCACTTGTTTATTCAGTTTATACCTCCTGGCATGAGATTCAAAACAGCTTACAGAACTGAAAATACAAATTTAGCTAAAATTTTGTTCTACAAAAATTAAAAAAACAATAAACCTTTTTTTTTAAAAAAAGCACATGGTTAAGCAGTCTAAAATAGATTTAAAATACAACTGAAAGAATGCAGCTAAAATTCAGTGTGTTATTTTCAAATACCTTGCTTACATACGATGAAAAATGCTTGCCTAAATAGACAGAAAGCAGGTAGGAGGTTTGTCAGATCTCCTCTGGAAAGAATACCACGGTCTGGGGTAAGCTAGTGAAGGTTCTCTCCTGCATCCTTGCCAAACAGACTTATGATGGTGGTGGGACCAAGATAATGACTTCTAAAGAGAGCTTAAAACTTGGTCCAGCTCATGTAGGGTGATTTAGTCTTTCAGATTATCTGGAACCATGCTGAGATACATGTTGGCCTCTCAAACAGAATAATCAATTGGCTGAACAACATCCAGTTGCGCAACCATACACAAAAGGATCTATGTGTGAAAATAAATATGCCAACTATTCTTTGTAAAATACACAAAGGTTGCTTTATTTACTGATTCCTCATTAATAAGCAAATGTGTGGTTTTATGGAGGAAAGAGAGGAAATTAAAAATGGTTGCAAATTAGAAAGATAAAAGAGAGAGTGTGTGACAATGTAACCAAGCAAGAAGTCACCATAATGCAAGTCACTGGGGACCCCATGTAAAACTGACTTGGTAAATAACAAGATCTGGGATGCTTTGAGACAAAATTCTAGTTATTTTATTTTCCATCTCTTCATAGTTTTACATCTGCCCATGCTATACAGAGCAGATGGGGTCCATTTGTTGGTAGTGGGAAAAATGTGATTCCCGAATAACTAGAAGAAATGTTGAAGGCTGTTTTGGCCAGCCTGGTGCCCTTTGTTAGGGATAGGATTTAGGGGAGAATAACAGGGCTCAGTGCACATCTTGGCACCTTTTTAAAGAATGGCACTCCAGAATTGTCTGGCAGCTTGTGAGGTTGTACAATTGCCTATGTTTGGGGATGGCCTTGAGAGGAAGGGCCCTGGGTTATACTCCCAGATAAAGATCAGCTGTCATAAGTTAACAATAGAATTAGGCTCCACTGCAGGGCCAAGTGTTTTGCCCATGGGAGGATAAGGAGGTGGTCATAGACAGACACCAAGCTTCAGGCAGACCCACTTCACCTGCTGTCTCTCTTTTTTCATCCAGGTATAACATAAATAGGATTATAGTTCAAATAAAGTGACCCTTGTTTAACCCCAAATATATATGTTTGGCTCGTTACGTATTTCATAGTCATTGATAAAAGCTAGCTCTTAGTCACAGAATAATATAGTTGGAAGAGACCACAAGGGTCAATCAATGTAATCCCCTGCCATGCAGGAAAATACTCTTAAATCAAAGCACTCCCAACAAATGGCAATCCATCCTATGCTTCAAAACATCCAGAGACAGATTCCACCATGCTCTGAGGCAGCATATTCCACAGAACAGAAATCCCAGAGTTGCAGACAATAAAATTGATTTGACAAATTTTAAAAAGTGTGAATGATAAAATGATTTTGGTAAGCTAAAACTATTAAACAATTTCACAGGGTAAAAAAGACAGATTGAAGTATCTCCATACTATAATCCATTACCATTTTTGCCTTGATCTGAGTTTCCACTGACCCTCTCCAACATTACAGAAATGGTTATGTTGCAGGGGACTGCACTGCTCACAAGATGCATTCAGAGGAGATGTTTGTCTTCCAACAATTCACAGTTTAATTTTGGGCCAAACAACATCAGTGTGTGGTCAAGATGGCAAACATTATTAAAACAGAGAACAGCCATACTAGGACAGGCTGTGACATTTGCATTTGGCTGAGTCTACTAGAAGAAGAAAAAAGATGTCATATATCCCTTCCTCTTTGCTTGCTGAGTTAATTGTGTGCCAATTACTTTAGCACTGTGAACTAAATTTTCAGAAATTGGAACCTTCTGAAAATGAAAGGGGAAAGTGAGAGGAGGAGAGAGAAACTGAGACATTTTAAAAGCGGCTAAAATGGGATAACAAGGTGAATGAACTGGGAGTGCTGGAGGATATGCTGTGAATATGTCGTTGAAATACATGTATGTATCCTGATGCAAGCTCTTGATCCATATTGGGGGCAATCCAAGATAAAGGAAGTACAGTATGGTGAAATGGAATCCATTTATTTATCTGGAGGTTACCTACAAAAAAAATAGATTATATGTAGACCTTTGTCATCTAATCCATTCTTTTTGGATTGGAAGCCTCATTTCTCATATACAAGTCAAACAGAGCTAGGTAAATAGTAAGTTTGGCCTTAAGATGGAAACAATCCAACAATGGCAGTGTTTAGTATTTTGTTTCAACAAGTACATATAAATCTGTTGGAAAAACTTGATTGCAGTTTGGGCATCATTCCATCCTGTTTGAATCCAAGAGTTTGACGCCAAAGCTTCTTTTAGAACCACATTGCTTCCTGTTGCCAATGCAGTGCAACTTTCAGTAAACTGTTTCCACTTATTGCTATCATTTCATGCATAACTTCAGCAGGCAGGATCGCAAGAATTTATTATTTTGAAACAGAAGTGCAAAAAAGGAGACTAAATTAAAAACATAACTCTTCATTTTATTGTGGAAATATGAAGAGGGTTTTTTGGGGGGAGGAGGGAGTTGCCAGCTGTTTAAGAGGCAAACTTTGTCTGTTTTCCCTTGTGCCCCAAACAAAAAAACAACAACAGTAATATTTTAACGATTTCTTACAAGTCATTCCCCAAATGCTGTTATTTCTAAAGATTTTTATTTGTTTTTTTTCTAGTGCAAAGTCCTTGGTTAGAAGACAGTGATGCACTGTACAGCATAAAAAAGCATTTTCATCAGTGAATATACGGCAACCATTTGGGAGAGGTTAACACCCAATAAATCTATTTAAAATTAATACAGATAAACTTCATGCACCTCCTAGTATAACAGAAAGCTTTACATAGCCAAAGCTGAAGGCAACAATCACTCAAAAACTAAGCTTATTTTCTAGATCAGAATTTAGTATGCTCTTGGAGCCATATGCTCTCAAGGCCTTTGAAGAAAATAGAAAGAGCACCTCAGATATTATGACATAATTACTTTTAGAAATGCCAACTTGACAGTCAGATCCTGAACTTTACATTCACATCATTGTGACTGGAAATAGCAGAGGTCTTTGTGGATCCTAACCAAAGACTGAGAAGAAAAGCAACCCACTGTCTTCAAAACTGATGATGTTATTGATCTCTTTTCCCTGAATCTATTATCACACATCAATTAGTTAAGGAAAGCTTTGTAGATTCTCCATAGGATTTCAGCAGTCTTTGTGAGGAGCATCAAGACACTATCAAGCATCCATGCATCTTGATTCATCTTTTTCTTTTATTGGAGGAGTTCCCACTGTGATAACTGAACTGTCAAATTTTCAGGCATCCCCCTTCCCTTCCTTTTTTTTTTTACCACATTCAAGTTATGATTTCATGAAGAGGGGATTACAATATAAATACTCTCTCATTATTTAAAGGATGAGTCTGGAAGTGATAGATTTTTTCATTTATATTATTATTGTCATCATCATCATCATCATCTCTCAAAGTCTCTCATGCAAATTATTTAAAGTGGGATGGCAAGCCTATCAACCAATCAAAATTCAATCAAAACTTTACTCGTATCCTGCCCCCTCTCCCTGTAGGGACTCGGGGCCTACCATGAAATAAGGAAACTGGAAAGAAAGAATTTAAAATGAAAAGAAGGGGTAGAATAAGAGGAGATATTCACTTTTAGAATAGGATGTTGCGCTACAAACATTCCAACTTGTTCCTATTTGACCGAGACAGACCCCACTAATATTATAATTGCCACCTTGGAATTCTTCACAGCACGAATTCTTTCACTTTTCTGACCCCAAGAAAAGTCTTTGTTGCTGTATTGTTCTCCCAGGATTTTGGAAAACTGGTGTTATTGACACCTTCAATTGCATGGTCCATCTCCTTCCCTTTTGGCAAGTGAGTATGGAAAGATAAACATGTAGGAATATCCTGTTGGAGGAAAAGACAGAAAGCCAAGGTGCTCTAGGTTGAGCTGTGGGCCCCATCAGGTTCCTGATGATACAGCATTTGATGCCAGTGTGGAGTAATATATTCACTAATGATTTTTGAAATTACTTCAGTGGACAAGGGTGAATGGGCATGGCAGCACTCATCTGCAAAATCCATGTGAACAAATGAAGGGCCTTTTAAGCCATAAAACTCATTAAATGGCACGAGAATTGCATAGCATGGAATGTTGACATTCAACCAGCTGTGCATAAAACCATCTACAACACTCAATTCAGTCACTAGTTTAGAAGAAATATGAATGTGTTGCATGGGAATGTGAACACACACCCAAGATTAATGGTTTTGTGGTGGATAGTTAAGGCTGAGTCAAGAATTCCACATGAAGAAGGGAAAGATTTCACAAAGACATTTGAAACTTGCAAAGCATTCAGAAACAAGGAAAAATGCAGAGTAATTCTTTGGATGATCTGTAATTTTCCATATAATCTGAGTGTTTGCTTTTCCCAGCATTTGCTTTTTATTTGATTTGGCATTTCACTCATCCTTTTTAGCTACACTCCCTTAACACAAATTTAGTTTTTTCACACATTCGATTTTGTAGTATCTTGCTGAGAATAGTTGGGATTGAACATTATTTTCCCAGGATAAAAATATATCTACCTGGAAAGGTTGTGCTTTGTAGTGTTTGAAAAATAATGATCTTGTAGACTATCTCCATCTTTTCAAACTTTATATTGCTTTTAATTCCAGTGGTTTTGTTCATGTATTTGCTCAAAGAACCATAATCATTGTTGTTAATTTTAAACAACTTTATTTATTGCATATTTTGTGGAAAAGAAAAAAAGAAAATCTTTATTGTATATTAATATGAAATCTAATATACCCAGAATACCTCTCTCCCCTTAAAAACCTGCAATAAAAATGGAAGCAATTCCAGTAAGGCATGGTGTTTTATTTTCCCTCCCTTCAAATCAAAACAGCTAAAAAAATATTTCTGCTTTTGGCTTGATTTTTGCCTGAATAAATAATATGTTTTTATTTTCATAAATGTAATCCCTTGAGAAATTTTCTGTGGAGGATAAATAAAATATACTTTCTTTTCCAAACAAAAATAAACCTTCACAGACACGTTGATTCAGTGGCAGAAACTTTGTGGGAAAAGGTATATTCATCTCTTTCTCCTTCTACAAACATAGCACATCCTGTAAGAAGAACTCCGCTGGTAGGATTCCGGAATCCAGGGTTATATCATTACATTTTACTATATTGTCGAACCACCAAAACCTGTCACTTAGTATTCATTTTCAAAAATTATTTGAGGCTAACATTCTTGATAGAACTTTTACTTTTGTAGATGTTTCTTCTTCTTAACTCCATGACGGTCCCACAATGGATCACCTGTGTGTGAGCCTTTTTTGAATTTGATTTTATATGTACAGAGGTGTACTATTTGCACAATTGCCCTCATTAGTTTCCAAATCCAACACCTTGGTGGTGGGCATGAAAAGCAAATCAGGCACTCTTAATAGGGTTACTGTAAATGTGTGAAGGGATGGATGGAGAGATATACATACAAGCCCTGCCTGCTGTTCATTGGTTTCTGTTGTTATCTACACAAGAAGTGCATCTTTCTGAAAGAAAGAATTTCTCTTTACTGTGGAGGCTCTTCAACCAATTGCCACCTTGATTTTCTTGAGTTCCAAGTTTCAAGGGAAGGTTCCCTACATCAGAAACATTGCCTGATTTAGAAATCATCCCTTCACTACATGTGAGATGAACCCTCCCTGCGTGCTACTTTGGATGGGACTAGCTTATGTGCCCATCTTCCCACAAATCACATGTTCACATATTTAGAATACTTGAATAGAATAAATGAAAATGCTGTCATGTAAAGGAAGGAAGTAAAAATTAGTCAAATGATTAGTCAATTTTTTCTGCAAAAACATGCCCTGGCAACATTATATTCAAATTGAACGCACAATTGTTGCTATTGATATTCTTCTTTCTGCTCTCTTTCTTTCCCCCTTATCAGTTCTTCCCCATCACCCCCCATTTCTTGATTCAAATTTCATAGACTTCAAGCTATTTCATGTTATGCCATCACCTATATAGTTTCTTTAAAGCTATACTTAGTGGGGGAAAAGTTGTGGAACACCAGCTGTTGCTTTCAGTTTCGACTGAAATTCATGTCATGTCATCTTCACTCCAGTATCAATTTCCAAGAAATATTTAAAATGTATTCGCCTTCTATATACATGGGTTCTATATCTGTGGATTCAACCATTCACAGCTTGACCGCCCCCCCCCCCCCAAAAAAAAAAACCTTTAAAAAAACCAGTGATTATGCCAGTATTGACACCATTTACTATGCTATTGTATAGGATGAGACTTCTATATCTAGATTTTGGTATCCAGGGATTTTTTTTTTGGGAGCGGGGTGGGTTCTAGAAGCAAACACCAGTGGATATTTTGGACCAGTAATCTGAGTCTATATAAGAGTATATTCTGTGCTCTTTTTCCTAATTGACTTTATAGTTTGCAGTGCCTGCCAGATATATTAATACAGATCCTATGTTTTTCCTTTCATAATGCTTGGTGAGTCCAAATATGGGATACATAATTTGGACAGTTAACTTGAAGATCCAGTAACTTGGCCAACAGCCTAGGTTAGAATCTGAAAGAGATTCCCCTTCCCCAGTCTGTAGATAAAGAGAACCTCCTGTTGAACTACTCTTACTGCTTCTGTGAGGAATTAAAGTATACACAGCTACTACCAATGGTTTTCCTGGTAACCAAAGGAATCATTAAGTTTTGAAAAGGATGATGGGTGCCTGGTACTAGCTGTGAATCCACTGTTTCCAAGGTTTGTGCCTTCCTCTGAACAGGATTTTATCCCCCCCCCCCCCCCCCAATTATATCATTCTGGATCCATATTAGCAAATTTGTCAATAATTTAAATAAAATATTTACTCAATTTTTAAAGATAAGCAAGGCCACACCTACCCAACACTTTTGCCCTGTCCAATACAAGCTTGGCTGTGTTTGCAATGTGGCAGTATGTCCATTTTATGGCCTACCCTTTCCATTTGGAACTGCTCCTTATGTCTCTGGGCCAAAATCTATACAGCCCAGAGACTCGTGTCCTTCAGTGATAGTAAAATACTATTGAACAATGTTCATCTTGAGTCCAGAGTTGTCTCTGAAACACTCCATGCTGGGGGAAATTACCAATTTTCTTTGGAATTCACAAAAGAAATTTCCTAATATCTAAATAGAAAACATTCTGAGCAATTTCAGTCCATCTCTTTTAAAAAGGAAAAATACGAAACAGCTGTTTCTAAGTGTGAATTAACCTTTTCTTTGCCATCTCCTTTTATGTTGTGCTTGTCTACTCTGTCCTGCTTATACCTCTAGTTCTGAGCAAAAAGATGAGCATAGATATATATAGATGCAAACCTTGTTACTATTTCAGAATCAATGAGGAAGTTCTGTAAAATAAAATGCAGTCTTTGCAGTACCTGTGTCAGTACTGAAGAATGAGCTGCTCATATTTTAAAGAAAGATTTTCATTGAAGTTTTTCTTCTACCTTTCCTTTGAAAAATAGAAATTGAAGGGTTACAGATTAAACACAACTCCCCCAGCTTTCCAACATAGCCAAAGGATACTTTTTCTTGACTCCCTCCTCCAAAATTATTGACACAGCTGTGGTAACAGACTACTGGAAGCTCTGCAATTTAATAGTAGATATCAATTCCCCCTTCTCTTTCATTCACTTCTTCTGGCCATATTTTTCTTTCTATCATTAAGGTAAATCAGGAAAGTTGCAATTCACACAGCTAAGAATCCTTTCTTTTCACAGGTGGATCCTCCTCTCTTCTTGAACCTTATTTTCTGTACGTTTTCCCTACCCCATCAAAGCTAAAGATAATTTCTCTACAATATACAAAAGAAGCCTGGGGAAGCCGGGAGTTTTTAAACATCCTGTACAGTCTGACTCATGTAATGTTTTCCTGTTTTACAGTGTTATGAGTGATCTTCTAGTCAGAAGTAATAAAGAGTCATTGTGAATATTATTGCCATAAATTAAACTGAGGTGCTATATTTAAGACTTACAGCCTGGCTCAGTAATGAATGAAAGGCTTTGCTTCTAGATTATATATATATATTTCCATCCTTACCGGACAGACACCTGAATTTACCATTTGTTTGATGATCTTTGCCAGAGTACACTCTACTTCTATAAAGTGCCTTAGGTGCCTCGCTAAGACTTCCTAACTTTGATGGAGAGCTTTAAAACCCTTATTTGACCCAACTCGTTCCAAAACAAACCCAACTTTCTGCAGCTCAAATGGTCCCTTAGTCTTAGTTACTTGCAAATATGGTGTGGTTAATCAGCTGGCTGCTGCTAAAGACATTAGAAAAAGAGATCATTTATCCCCGGGGTAAGGAGAGGGAGGGAATTGCTTGCTGAATGACTGAAGCCATACTAAAAATAAAGACAGATGCCTCCACATCAACCCCAGTGATTTCTGCAGCAGTAGCACATAACACAGTTTCTTCAAGTTCTGCCCTCAGCACTAATGCACCTCTGTCTTGGGTTCATAGGTGAAAAGTGGCAAATTTATTTCTGTTCATTCACTCCTATGTTCTCCTTTACCAGTATTTATGAACCGGTAAACCAAAGACAGTAGGCAACAAGACAACAATTTTACAGTTAAGTCACATTTATTTATAAACAGTTGGAATCCTAAAACTGATAAAACTTCAAGATAAACGTTATTGAAGATAAATATGTCTGTTATTGATTATCTTATAACCTATTGTATATCCTCATGTATAAATTGACTTCATGTATAAGTGTAAGACAGGTTTTGGGACTAAAATTGTGGATTTCCATATGACTCTAGGATACGTTGAGGGTCATTGCATAGAGGGTCAGCCACACCTTGCTGTTGCCAATGCTGTTTTCCCACCCAAGCATTCAGAAAAGGCCACATTAGAAACAGTGTAGTGGGCTGGTGCTTCTTTTAGGTTCTCCTGGGATGGACCAAGTTCTCACTTTTCATTACACTACTTATAGGTGGATTTTTTTATATGTAGGGATTAAGGTTCAGTGCCCATGGATAAGATGACCCAGGTTTTTTGGATCAGTGTTTTGACTAAAACTTCTAGACTTATTCATTAAGTTTTTTTAAAAAAAAATGAATGTGTGTGTTTTTTAAAAAGCTCCAGTTATGATACCACTGGGGCAAAAATGGAGAATGTGCATGAGATCACCTGTGTTTTTTCATCCATAAGAAATACGTGTTAAAGCATTTTAGAAGAATTTCTTCATTGTATTACTTCGGTATCTCAAAATGTTTCATACACATACACACACTTATAATATAGATCTATAGATATAGGCACACACACAAAGAAACAAAGACTGAATCCTTCAAAGGCCCTTTGTATTACCTAAAGTCCAGTTAAATAGAAATGAGTCTGAGCTGCTGTGAATGGCCAAGAAAGGATGAATGATAGCCACACATAAATCAGAGTAATTGCCAATGGAGAAAGCAATACTTAATTGTCTCCTACAAGTTCTCTTTAACTAATGTAAGTATTCGAATCACTATGTATGCTTCAATGTATCTGATAGTAATGGTGACTACTAGGGCTGGGTGGTTTTGTTTCGTTAATTCGTAATTCGTTAATAATTCGTTAATTTTTTCAATTACAAAACGATAACAAACCATTCTGGAGCAATTTTTTAAAAAAACTAATTTTTAAACACGTTTTGTAAATGCTTCGTATTTCGTTATTGTATTCGTTTCGTTATTGTTCTGAGGTCGTTTTGTTATTATTTCCGCATGTCTGGGGCAAGTTTTTTGTTTAATTAGTGAAAAAAAATTATAATATCACACCAACAGTCAACAACAGAGGGAGAGGGAAGCTTCAGAAGTTTTTGGAGGTTTTTTAGCGTATTTCACGGTCGCGTCCGCCATTAACGAATCGATTCGTTATTGTTTCGGAAATCGATTCGTTAATGTTTTGTAATTTTTTTCACATTTACGAAATTTTGTAAATATCGAACTTTTTAAAAGGAAAATTTTGTAATTATTTTAAATATCGAAACAAAAAAAAACCCCAAATACAAATCGATTTTAGAAACAAATTTTTCCGTTGTTACCCAGGCCTAGTGACTACGATTCATTTCTTTTTGTGAACTTGTATCATATTCATTCTATCAGCAATGTTGGCTGGTTGTTCCCTGCCAGTGGAGTGGTGAATCCCACCACGAGTTCTAACTTAAAAGACTGTCAGGGCTGTAGCTGTGGGGGGGGGGGAGTGTTAGGAGTTTTAAAAAACTTGGTTTAGTCATGAATTTTAACTGGCTAACCAGATCCCCATGCTAAGACTATGATAAGCAGAAATTAAATGTATCCCTTCAGAACTGAAATCACTATCTCAAGCAAATTCTGACAATTTATTCACACTGTCATTACTTGCAGCAATAGCCTAAGGCATGGAGTGTGTGAGTGTGGAGGGGGGGTGGATTTTAAGGCCCTCACGAAGGAGACCAGACTTGATGGGCCCGGTTGTCTAGGGTGGAGCTGCAGGCTATTTAAGGCAGCTCCACCTCCCTGTGTGCTCTTTGCTTAGCTGGGGTAGGAGGTGGGTTTCTAAAGGGTTGTTAAACCTTTTCCTCTTTGCTCCCTCCCTTCCCCTTTTCCAGATAGTAGGATTCCCATTACCATGCCTTTGCTCCAGTGAGACACCCTACAATTTGGGCAGTTTCTGCCCTTGGCATTTATTAGCAGAGATTTCCCAGCAGAGCATAAGGGCTGGGCTGGAGATTTGGGTGGCTGCACTCGAGGAAGGCACATTCTGTAGCAGAGGAGATTTGCCCTCCCTCCCAACTTTAGAATAAATTCTTAATAAGTTATTGCCTGAGTGAATCAGACTCTTTGCTCAAATCTCAAGTCATGATTACTAGGCCACAGTGAAAGGTTGTAGACAACACCTTCCTTTAAAATAGTGCTTAATGAATTGTTGTCTGAAGGGAATCACACTCTCTCAGCCCCAGGAAGGGATAGGTAATTCCACTCATTAACTGTGTCATCACATACTACGTTGTTTTGCATTCCTCCCGTTAGGAGTTCAGCTTTGGCCTCGTGTTAGGTTTATTTATTTATTTGTAGTATTTGTATACTGCTTTTCTCACCCCAAGAGGGACTCAAAGCGGTTTACACATAAGTAAAGGCAAAAATCCAATGCCAGTATAAACAATTACAATTATACACTACAATTAAACAAAGAAGTAAAACCAGAATTCAGCTCTTCTGAGAACTGTGAATAATATTTAAAATCCAAGGGAAGTTATTTAGTCTTTCAGATATTTTATATATCTTAGAACTCACTCCTTACCCTGATTTTTCAAGATTTTTTTTTTTACTGAGAACATCCCTGTCTACATCTTTTTCCTGCTCAGCCCAACCAGTCACCATTTTGCTGCTTACTCCATCCATTTGGAATTGCTCTATATGTTGTTAGGACACACAGATGGCTGAAAGAGGACTGAAATCCATAAAGGCTAGTCCCCAATATTCTTTGATGATATGAAGATAACATTGAGCAATACTCACACTGGGACCATCTGTACCTCCAGATGGCATGGGGAAAATTTTTAATCTTCCCTGCCCTACACTTGCTTTAAAAGCAAGAAGTTAGAAGTAGTTTCCAGTTACTTCCTTTTTTTTAAAGAAAATAACATTGTAATGTATTATGCTCTGAAGTATAAACAGCTGCAGAATATAGTGAGCACACAGCAAGTGAATAAAAATAAAACGGGGAGGAAATTGGGACATTTGAAAAACAATAGTAAGTGTTGGAGGTTACAATAGTAAGTGTTGGAGGTTACAGTAGGACAAATGCCAGAGGGTAATGGAGATAATGGTCATTTGAACTCTCCGGGGTGAAGCCCCTCCGTAGACTATGATATGCAGAAATATCAGAAGATATGTTTGCTGTCAGTGGAATCAATGATGGTGATTCTGAACAGACTACATCAAATCTCACACCAAATTCAAAGGCTACTTGACTTGCATCCCCCGCAGTGTTTTCAGGGAGTCAAGCCTGCAGAGATGCCCAGGCGCTCATATACGGAGGACACTCCTCTGACCACAGCTGCTGTAAATCACAGTCATAAACCAACAGTTGAAACTAAAGCATGCCTCACTCTGCAAAAAACCCAGATAGTTCTGCAGCTCAATCAAAATGCCTTGGGTTGGAGCCATAAACAACAAATTGTAAAATCACTGGCTTACTTGCTCAGAATCCAGCCCAAGCTCATTGACTTAAAAGATCACCATTTTCTTCCAACACAGAATGGTGTAAAATGAATCCTCCTTACCTTCAACTCCCTTGAAATGCCAGACCGCCTAGCTCAAATAAAGGACATCTTATGGAACATGCATAGTATAACTATCAGTAGGGAATTTAAGGATCTGACAGTCAGTCATCTCATTCCTCAAAATACATTAGATACACAAGAACAAAAAAGAAACCTAACACAGTTAACACAGCTCCAAGACAGGAATTGCCAGCCAGCAGTTGCTTACATTGATCTGGAACTTCAATCAGACTCTAATACAGATTCTTTAATGGCTCCTCCCAAGCCAAGTCCCCCCTCTAAGACCATTACAAAAGAAAACAACAATGATAGAGATCAATCTGTGATTCCAGTAATGACTCAAGTAACAGAAAAGCAGATCAAAGACACTCCTACAGGTGCCGCTTTAAACATTCCACATACTATGGACTCTCCTCAAACCCAGATGGAGCTTGCCTCTTCACCGGTCGTTAGGCGAGTGCTTACAGACAGCAAATGAGTTTGGCTCCCTACTCGCCAATGATCCACATTTCATTACTCATAACGCATTGATCCATTCAGCCCCTTCATCAGAAGGACAAGTTTCTTTCTCACCAAACAAGGACCCGGACCTGATACAGAAGGATCGTGACCCCTTGGGACTATAACAGTTACAGGGCCAGCACGGGGTCAGTCTATTGACATGGAATGTGGCTGGGTGGCTCACATCCATTAGAGACCCTTGTTTTATAGACTTTCTCTCCCACTATGACATTATTCTGATCCAGGAATCTGGGGCAGTAGGTGATCTGATAGCTAATGGATTCCACTCATATTGTGTAGGCGCAGAGCCAAGGGCTACATATGGAAGAGCCAAAGGTGGATTAGGGATTTTAGTCTCTACTAGGCCTGGGTAACAACGGAAAAATTTGTTTCTAAAATCGATTCGTTTTTTGGGGTTTTTTGCGTTTCGATATTTAAAAGAATTCCGAAATTTTCCTTAAAAAAAGTTCAATATTTACGAAATTTCGTAAATGGTAAAAAAAATTACAAAACAATAACGAAACAATAACGAATCGATTCGTTAATGGCAGCCGCGATCGCGCAATACGCTAAAAAAACTTCTGAAGCTTCCCTCTCCCTCTGTTGTTGACTGTTGGTGTGATATTATATTTTTTTTCACTAATTAAACAAAAAACAACTATAAAACTTGCCCCAGACATGCGGAAATAATAACGAAACGACCTCAAACCAATAACGAAACGAATACATAACGAAATACGAAGCACTTACGAAACGAATTGAAAAATTCGTTTCATTTTTAAGTTGCTTCAGAATGGTTCGTTATCGCTTCGTTAACAAAAAAAAATAACGAATTTTAACGAATTACGAATTAACGAAACGAAACCGCCCAGCCCTAGTCTCTACCACTTTACGTGCCATAACAAGGCCCCTTCCCTCATTAAAAAACAACTGCCGTGGCAGTGCTAATTCATGGCAGTGCAACGTATCATACTTTGATGATAATAAATGTCTATTTGCCCCCAACGAGGAAGAAAGCCCAAACTAGAGCTTTATGGACAGAATTGGAAAATTATGCTGCAGAACTCATGGTGCAGAACCCCAAATGCCTCTGTAATTATGGGAGGGGATCTCAATGCAAGAATGGGACCTTATGATGCCACACTCTTTAAATGTTACAAAGGCCTTCCTCCTGCCACTGAATATGAGGCTCCACTTCTTACCCGGTGTTCCAAAGATCAAAAAACAAACTTTGCAGGGTTGTGTTTGGCCCAATCAACATCAAGATTGAATCTCCACATCTTAAATGGTGCTCTGGAAGGTGATCACCCAGCGGAATTTACCTATCTTTCTGGCTCTAAAATGAGCACCATTGACTATATAGCCATCTCAAGGGACCTTCTTCCGTATGCCAAAACCTTGGAAGTTAAGCCCAAGTTTGACAGTGATCACTTTCCTGTCCTGCTGCACCTAAATTCTTTCACCCAAAATACCCACAAACTCAAACTGTTTGAATCTAAGTCATTAGCCCAACTCTTATATGGCGCTCAGCTGGGCCCCTTCCCCAGTTTTGCCCATTAGAGCTGGTTCAGTCAAAGTTTCTGCAGGTATCTAAATGCATTTCTAATGCCACCCTGCGACTAGAGACAGGCTTTATGAGAGTGGAAGCCAGGGTGTGGGTGGCCATACTCAACCTCTGGCTCAGACTATCCCATGTAGCCCTTGGTCTTGCCCCACTAACCATGGAGGCTGGCTTCCAATCTACATGGAAGCAGGCAGTAGCATCCAAAATCTCCTCATTGGGATTTTCTCCAGGTCTACTATTCGCTATGGATTACAATCAAGCCAAAGCACTTATTAAACAATATATCACAGATTTTATTCACATGATGCATCGTCAGAGGAGGAATTTTCTTCCCTTCCTCCCTCCTTTGAAATGACACAACAAAAACAGAACACAACCCAGGCTCAACTGAAAGCATTTTGTCCCAAGCCAGAACTCGTAACACTTACATGCGAACACTGACATCTTTTAGGGTCTTTGGAAACCAGTGATTTTTATGAAGAAGGAGAAAAAAAAGAGAAATAGATCATGATTCCATTGTATTCAGCGCTCCAAAAAAAAAGATAAACTAAAATAAAAGAAAATAAGGCAGCAGTCTACCCCGCAAGGTACAAAAATCCTTCCAAAGGAAAACTGTCCATTGTCCATTGACCTAGTATTCATCCAGAGTGTCGGCCCGCGGGATGGAGAGGCCCCGCTCCTTCAGCGCTTGGACTTTGAGCTTCTCCGACTCCTGCTTGGTTTGCTGTTCCACCCGCTGGATTTCCAGGATCTCCTCAATCAAGACTTGTTGCAAAGGGGTGTCGCTTTCCTTTTCCAGGTCAATCTCTCCAAGGAGCACGACGTTCTCGCCCCTCACCACGAAGATGCCCCGCGGGATGTCCCCATACTTTTTCCCCACATGAATGTGCTCCACCATCTGATGCAACACCAAATTGGCAAACTGGTCGATGCTTCGCAAATACCCAATCAGTGTCCTGCCATCTCTGAGGAGAACCAAATGTTTCTTGTCGATGTCCTGGATGAGGCTAGCCGTCCCCGGCATGTAGTTCATCTTGGCCCCGGAGCCTGTGCCTGAGAAGGCCTGCGACGGAGCCTGCTGCCCGGCTCCCGGCCTGGAAGCACACGCTCCCAATATATCACAGACACAGAGCACCAACTAGATTTGGTCTCGGTTCCAACCTTCCTTATCAATGAAGACAGGAGATATCTTGGCTCGCCTATAGCATATTTAACAAACTTAGAGGTTCCTATTCTTTGAAGGGCTTTCACCCTGGCTCGATGCCACGCTCTCCCATCAGGTGTACTCAAAGGGCGCTACCGGAAGATCCCTTTTCCAGAGAGACTCTGCCCCTGTGACTCAGGTCATGTAGAAACAATAGAACATGTGCTCCTTCAGTGCCCATTCTACAGGGATATCCATGCCAGGCTTATCTTACCTCTGTTATAAAAGCACCCAGGCCATTCAGGGCAATTTTATACCTTCTTGCTACTTGCAGATACTAATTCAGCTACAACCTACAATGTTGCAAAGTTCTGTGCAGCAGCATACAAAATCCGTCAGGGAATGACTAGTCCCAAAAGTTAACTGTGTGTCCAATAATCTTCTTCCCTGAATCTACAATTTGGTGATGAATCTGTGCATTGTATGTTTTTACCCTGTTTCCCCTTCCGCTCCCTCACCCACATTGTGCTTCAGTAGTTATATTTATATTTTTAATGTACCAAACACCACATACCAAGTTTGCATGAAAATGTGACTTCTATTTCCTGTGCTGGTCAGTGACCGAAATAAATGATTTGATTTGATTTGATTACTCTCATCCCCAGTAGAATATCAGGTTGTAGACTCTGGAGACCTTTCTTCGGATGCCAAATCAGGTTAAATGCCAATGGTTATGTTTAGATCGAGCACTGCTCAGCTTTTATTGCTCAACCTCTGATCAGACAAGCCCTCTGCTGTCCCATCTATCTTGAAATCTTAGATGCAGCCAAAAGTGATTCACGGTGGTTACCCTCCTGGTGATGAGTCCTCTGACAGTGGGCAAGGTTAGGTGAAAGGCTCACCTAAATCATCTTGTCTGAGAATTCATTAGAGGTGTGAGAATCTTCTTTATTTTAATCACAAGAATTGTTGTAAGCATATCAGAACATATAATCCTCTTGATTTAGGTAGCAGGATGTAGGACCATAAATCTCCAAAAAAACAAAATAGTTCTCACATGAAAGATTGGCTAATTATGGCATATGTCTCCTCACTGCAAAACCTGCATTGTTTTTGAGAGCTATTTTTAAATTAAGACTTTTTCTGTAAAAGCTGCAATTTTAAAAACCAAATATCATTTTCTGTACAGAATATACCATGTGCATTTTTCAAAATGAAAATATTCCAACCACTAAGAGTCTTGTCTCTTCAGCATTTTCCTCCTCTGTTTTTTACCCATGACTCAGATATTTTTCAAATATTCTTTCCAGCAGCAGGAGGTTGATATAAACCCTATTTTTCTTTATGTTCTTTCCTCTTCATTTCTTTGAAAGGCATAAGATTGAAAGCACGGGATTTCAGGCATCCCATTAGTAGTTCTACATCAGATATAAAATGATCCCATCCATAATTCTAATGATCTATGTAACAATTTTCTATCCCATGACTTGCAGTCAGCAGCATTTTTAATATTAATGTATTAGTATTAAAATGTGTGTGTGTTTTCTAATAGCACAAGAACAAGCAAAATATGCCCCATGAGTTAGATATTAGGCCTGTGTGATCAGTGAAAAAATTAGGGGGCACTGGCGAATTGTTTCTAAAGGGTTTCTAAAGTATTGTTGAAGGCTTTCATGGCTGGAATCACTAGGTTCTTGTGGGTTTTTTCGGGCTATAGGGCCATGTTCTAGAGGCATTTCTCCTGACGTTTCGCCTGCATCTATGGCAAGCATCCTCAGAGGTAGTGAGGTCTGTTGGAAATAGGACAATGAGTTTATATATCTGTGGAATGGCTGGGGTGGGGCAAAGAGCTCTTCTCTGCTGGAGCTAGGTGTGAATGTTTCAACTGACCACCTTCATTAGCATTTGAAGGCCTGCCTGAGACTGGGAAAATCTCTTGTTGAGAGGTGTTAAGATGTGCCTGGTTGTTTCCTCTCTGCTGTTTTGCTGTTGTAATTTTAGAGTTTTTTAATACTGGTAGCCAGATTTTGTTCATTTTCATGGTCTCTTCCTTTCTGTTGAAATTGTCCACATGCTTGTGGATTTCAGTGGCTTCTCTGTGTAGTCTGACATGGTGGTTGTTGGTGTGGTCCAGCATTTCTGTGTTCTGCAAGCCCATCTATTTTCAGAATGTTTTCATCATCCACTGGTTTTTAGGAAATTCTTAAAGTTTCTACAAATAAAGAAAGAAGGCTGCTGAGGGGATGGGGTGTAGTTTGGCTGGCCTTTCTACCCCCAAATGAGGCAGTAACTCTCCTAAAGAAGGAAAGGTGAGGAGATGGGAGGAAGATCCCAGCCTGGGACTCTAAGACTAGCAGGAGCAGGGAGGAGTGGTTGGTATGATTGCCAGTCATATGTCTTGAGTCAGTCTTCATGATCCACACCTGAAGGGCACTGTCAACATGACTCATTGCTGCATGCCTCCAAAAGTGATAGCTGGTCTACTAAAGAAGGAATACTTGGACAGAGGCCAGGCCACACTGCCCCCAATCCTGTCCCAATCAGGTTGGCACAGACAGTTATAGCAGTCAGATGCAAAGTTGGAAGTGATATGATTTCTTTACTTTAAACTGGCAGAAGAAGTTTCTCAAACACAGAGATTGCTTTTGGCCAACAACTGCAGGCCACCCTGTTAGTGGTAACAATAAGCAGATACAAGTACTGAGAAGAGATTTCTTTTCTGTACACTGGTGTACTTTTAGTGGGCTACTTAATCTACCAAACACACTGAATGGTTTTTGCAAACCACAGCCCCCCCAACCAAAATATCACATACAATAACTGACAGAACTGATATTTCTTAAACACTATTAAGCAAGAACAAGGTCTCCCAAAATACAGGGAATCTTTATAGTTTGTTTCCCCCAAAAAGGATTTGGTCTCAGTGCTTTGTCTTGTCCTGGACTGAAACAACTTGACTCAATGCACACAGAGAGCACAGGAGTAGCACTAGAAAATGTTCACTGAAACAAAGTGTTGTTTAGTAGTTTTTGGCTCCCAACACACAGAGATAGGTCAGCAGTGCACTCAGCAGCCAAGTAGCCTCAAATATTTTCTAAAATGCATAAAAAAGATAAAGCAGTCATAAGGCAAAAGGTGCCCCTCCCCCCTCCCCCCAATAAAGCAAAGCAAGCAGTGCCTGCCAGTGCCCAGCATGCAAAGCTTCTCTCTTTTTTTCTCTGGTCTTTTTTCTTTCCCTGCCCAATCACAAATGGAGGCTGTGTTGTGATGCTCAAGAATTCAAAGAGCAATGGCCACTGCTCCACCTCCCCCCCCCCCTCACCCTGATTGGCTAAGAGGCATGTCATAAGTTTGGCTTCACCTTCCAGTCAAGCTTGGTTGCTCTTTGGATTAAAACTGTGTCACAGAGATTTAACACGTTTACATAACTTTTTAAAAAAAAAACAAGTGAAAGTTTTTATTCCTAAATTTTTGGCATAGGCAATGCCTACACATCAGAGATTGCCAGATATTGTGTTGTAAGTACGAATCTATTAAATTAGATCTGATTTACAATGAACAATCAACATTTTGCACAGCCCTATTAGATACACCTCCCTCTAGCCCCCGCTATCTCTCTCTGTCACCTAACCATGTTTCTATGTTTTTCAGTAGAACTTTATATTTCTTACCTGAGTACCATGTTTCTAGACACATTTCTCCTGTCCTGCCATAATTCTTCTCCTCTTTTCCAGCATCAGAAGAAATGACATAATTGCAATGGCATCAATGCAACAGATAATGCAATATGAGACTTGTGAGCAGAGGCAGGAGGCTGCATCTTCTGGCAGGTTTCAGGACGTGAATGTAGTCATCCCTAGGAAATTGTCTATCTATTAATATGGAACACCAAAGAATAATATAGCCACAGTTAATGGTTTATACCAGTTATCTTATTCTTGAACCATTCTGCTTTGAAAAAAAGACTCTTTGCCCTTGTGCCTTTGGGGGAGAGATCACAAACTTTCACCCCTCCCACCCTTAGTTGATGACATTTGTGCAATTTCTCAGTTTGGATGATATATGAGTACACACTAGGCTCCAGAGAAATGCTACATTTTAGTGACATATAGGCTTTTCTGATCCAACAGATGGCATCTTTATAGCAGCATTTTTCAGGTAGAAAATGTGGCCTTTCAAGTATGCTTGAACTGAAACTCCCATCATCCTTTAGGCTTAATATGCTGCCAGGGCTGCTGGAAGTTGAAGTCCAATAACACCTGGAGATCTACATAATTACCATTTCTGTAGTCCATTACATTGAAAATCCTGATTTTCCCTCATTTCATTCTACAAAAGTTGCAGAAAACATGAAAATGCCTTCTAGATCTATCAGAAAAGTTTGTAAAGAGTAAGGACAAGTAGAAACAATACTAACTGAAATGTTAAGCCTGGACAATACTTCTATGATGTGTTATCTTTGTAGAATCATCTTCCCATGGTATAGCACTGCCTTTCTTTATAACTACCTGAACATATGAAATGACATTCAACCTTCGCTTGAAATACGGTGTGCTCTATTAAGCCAAAGGGGATCATAAGACATTTGGCGGATAGTGATCTATTGTTTTAAATGAGTCAGGAAAATGAAGGTTTATATAGATTCATTACTTTGATTTATACTGCACACCTGCATAGTAAAAGGAGAGGAGCCTTTCAGGTATGCAAGGATTATATTAAGTCATCTTTTTGCAGTGTGAAGTCAAAATGTGGTGATGACTCATAGTATAGTTAATAAAAACTAAAATTTGAATCTCCATTTTACTAGATCTAGTTGATCTTACTCAACCCCCTCGATGGACTGTCACCTTGTCGTGGTGAGGGGGCTTGCGCGTTCCGATGAACCTGTAGGCACAACAACTGGAGTCGTGCACTCCCAGGAGTGGCCGCGGGGGAGGTTCCAGACCAAGCACAGTCCGAAGACCCAAAGACCTCAACGGCGGAGCAGGCGGAGGATAACATGGTACATGTTACAACGGCTGCGAAGGCGGAAGAAGGCTGCAACAGACTGAGAAGCCACGGTCATTGTGTTAAACTACATCACCAGTGGAACCTCACTCTGTGAAGTATGTGTGTTGATCAGTTGTGCACTGACCTCCACACATTAAAAAAACCCACGCACAGGCATCTTCCAAGAAAAAAAACAAACCAACCAAAGCCCCATGGCGATCAGCGAGTGGCGACGGGGGCAGGACTGTGAAATCTGGAAGCCCCTAGTCACAGACTGGCACATGGGCGGTGGGTACGGACTCAGTCATTCTACCTCAAGATCCGAGGCAGTTGAGTAGTTCGGCAGCTGTATCCGCGACTGAGCAGCCCTTTTGAGGACCCACTCTGCTCACTCCACATGGGGAGGGGGCTAGAAAAGGTGCCCTAAACATAGTCTGCCTCACTTATCCCTGACTGGACTGCCGCGTCCAGTGGGGTCACCACCCTGCGGCCAAAAAAGGAAAATGAACATCGGTACGTGGAACGTACGGACTCTGATGGACAACAGTGGCAGTGAACGCCCCGAACGCAGAACTGCCATCATTGCAAGGGAGCTGGGACGCTTCAACATCGACATAGCAGCCCTTCAGGAGACCCGGAGAGCAGGAGAGGGACAGCTGAAGGAAGAAAAAGGAGGCTACACCTTCTTCTGGAAGGGACTGCCCGAAGAAGACAAAAGACTGCACGGAGTTGGCTTTGCTATCAGGAATGATCTGGTGAAACATCTGACCGAAGCACCCACTGGCATCAACGAACGTCTCTCAACCCTCCGAATCGACCTTGCCAAAAACCAACGGGCAACCATCATAAGTGCCTATGCATCAACACTAGATGCTGAAGAAGACATCAAGGAGAAATTCTACTGTCAGCTGGACACCGCCCTATCGGGGATACCTAAGGAGGACAAAATCATCCTCCTGGGGGACTTCAATGCAAGAGTCGGGCGAGACTTCGACCTGTGGCCAGGGACCATAGGAAAAGACGGGGTTGGAAACAGCAACTCAAATGGCATCCTGCTTCTCACCAAATGTGCGGAGCACAACCTTGTCATCACCAACACGCTCTTCCACCAGAAAAACAAGTTCAAGACATCATGGAAGCACCCCCGGTCAAAGCATTGGCATTGGTAATCACACGCGCCAGAGACCGCCGTGACGTGCTCCTCACAAGAGCCATGACAGGTGCTGACGACTGCTGGACTGACCACAGGCTAATTCGATCCTCGATGGCTATCAAGATCGCTCCCAAGCGCAGACTCCAAGGAAGGAAGACAAGGCGCAAAATGAACACCCAAGCCCTTCAGGAGCCCTCCAGACGAGCCCATCTCCAAACAGCACTCAAGAACCATCTACCCACAGAACACCCCGAAAATGTCGAGGAACATTGGAACAAACTGAAGACCTCCATCATTCAAGCCTGCGAAGAAACTATTGGATACCAAGCCAAGAAACATCAAGACTAGTTTGATGAAAATGACATCGAGATCCAACAGCTAATTGACAAGAAAAGGAAAGCCTTCCAAGCATGGCAGAGAGACATCAACTGTGCTGCTAAGAAAAAGATCTATGCCAGTGCAAAAGCTGAGGTCCAGAGAAGGACAAGAGAACTCAAGAACATCTGGTGGACAAAGAAGGCCGAAGAAATCCAACACCTGGCAGATACCCATAATGCTCAGGGATTTTTCAAAGCCACAAAGGTCATCTACGGACCAAGAAACCATGGCATACAGCCTCTACGCTCATCAGATGGAACCAAACTCCTGAAGGACCAAAACTCAATTGCACTACGTTGGAAAGAACACTACCAAAGCCTCCTGAACCGCAGCTCCAATGTGGCCGAAGAGGTCCTCTCACAAATCCCACAACAACAAACCAGGGATGAGCTTGCAGCACTGCCTAGTTTGGAAGAAGTCAGCAATGCCATCAACCATCAGAAGAATAACAAAGCCAGTGGACCAGATGGGATCCCTGCTGAAATCTTTAAAGAGGGAGGACCTGAGCTGACACACCAACTCCACCAGCTCATAGAAAAAGTGTGGGTGACCGAGAAAATCCCAGCAGATTTCAAGGACGCCACCATCATCACCCTCTTCAAAAAAGGGGAAAGAACAGACTGCGGAAACTATCGAGGTATCTCCCTTCTAACCTCCACTGGGAAAATCCTCGCAAGAATCCTTGCAAACCGCCTTCTGCCCCTCTCAGAAGACACCCTCCCAGAATCTCAGAATGGCTTCCGCCCCTCCAGAGGAACAGTGGACATGATCTTCACTGCACGACAGCTCCAAGAAAAATGCAGGGAACAAAACCAACCTCTGTACATGGCATTCATCGACCTCGCAAAGGCATTCGACACAGTGAATTGCAGCGCTCTCTGGACCATCCTCCACAAAATCGGGTGCCCTAACAAATTTGTGAACATCCTGCGGCTCCTCCATGATGACATGATGGCAACAGTCTTGGACAGCAGTGGCTCCCAAAGTGACCCATTTAAAGTGGAATCCGGTGTCAAACAGGGATGTGTTATTGCTCCAACTCTATTCTCCATCTTCATCGCTATGATACTTCACCTTGTTGACGGGAGGCTTCCCACCGGAGTGGAAATAATCTATCGGACAGATGGCAAGCTATTCAACCTCAGCAGACTGAAAGCCAAAACCAAGGTTACAACAACAGCTGTTATAGAACTCCAGTATGCTGATGACAATGTCGTCTGTGCGCATTCAGAAGAAGATCTACAAGCCACTCTAAACACCTTCGCAGAAGCATATGAGAAGCTCGGCCTGTCACTGAACATTGAGAAAACCAAGGTGCTGTTCCAGCAGTCACCAGCCCATCCCTCTCCAATGCCAGTAATACAGCTTAATGGCGTAACATTAGAAAATGTGGACCATTTCCGCTACCTTGACAGCCACCTCTCCACCAAAGTCAACATCGACGCTGAAATACAACACCGCCTGAGCTCTGCAAGTGCAGCATTTTCCAGAATGAAGCAGAGAGTGTTTGAGGACCGGGACATCCGTAGGGAGACCAAGGTGCTTGTCTATAAAGCTATTGTCCTCCCAACCCTGCTCTATGCCTGTGAAACGTGGACTGTCTACAGACGTCACATGCAGCTCCTGGAACGTTTCCATCAGCGCTGCCTCCGGAAAATCCTGCAAATCTCCTGGGAAGACAAGCGGACAAACGTCAGTGTGCTGGAAGAAGCAAAGACCACCAGCATTGAAGCAATGGTCCTCCAACATCAACTCCGCTGGGCCGGCCACGTTGTCCGGATGCCTGACCACCGTCTCCCAAAGCAGTTGCTCTACTCCGAACTTAAGAACGGAAAACGGAATGTTGGTGGGCAGGAAAAGAGATTTAAAGATGGGCTCAAAGCCAACCTTAAAAACTCTGGCATAGACACTGAGAACTGGGAAGCCCTGGCCCTTGAGCGCTCCAGCTGGAGGACAGCTGTGACCAGCAGTGCTGCAGAATTTGAAGAGGCACGAGTGGAGGGTGAAAGAGAGAAACGTGCCAGGAGGAAAGCGCGTCAAGCCAACCCCGACCGGGACCGCCTTCCACCTGGAAACCAATGCCCTCACTGCGGAAGAAGATGCAGAGCAAGAATAGGGCTCCACAGCCACATACGGACCCACAAGGAAATCCATAATGGAAGACCATCTTACTCGTCCAACGAGGGATCGCCTAAGTAAGTAAGTAAGTAAGTGATCTTACTCAAGCTCACCTTTACATTAATTAGGAAAAAACCTTTCTAAATGCCTTTCTGAATTTGAGAGTAAAAGTAAAGTACAGTTTGCAAAAAGTCTGTGTGCTTTCCTGGTCTTAATAGGTACATCTTCTGATATGAAAAAAGAAACTTTCACTATTGAGCTGTTTTGTTGAAGATATAACAACTTGTTCCAAATTAACATGGTCTTAAGAAAGAGGCTGTGCAGTAAGGGTGGTATTTGGATCCTTCAATATCATAATATCTCAAATGCAAAAATGTGTGAAATTTACCCCCAGATAAATTCAAAGGGTATTTATTCCCTACTGAATGAAGCACCTGCCTCAGCCTAGGGATGGGAAGAGAATTTGTAAATATTCAAATCCCATATGAAAGGAAGAGGAGAATCACACATTGAGAAATTTGTGCTGAATCCACACTTGTAAAATAATTCAGTTCCAGTGCACTGTGTCCTGCCCTGTTTTCCTCTCATTATTCCCACATTATTATTAACACAGAAAAGAGCATTTTCTGTACTGAAATATTATTTTCTATACAGAAAGCAATTTCCTTGCATAGGAGACATGATTTTCTATATGAAAAAAAAATTCTGTGCAAAAATAATGCTGTTGTGTGCAAACACAAAAAGCATATGTGGATTCTTCTCAGAATAAATCCCAAACTGTAATAGTCAGCAAAAACTGCATATGGAGAAAATAGTGTTAAATTGTTTAAGAAAAAAGTGAATGATGATTTACATACCTGCCTCAGGGAGTGGGCTTTGAATGCCATGCAAGCAATCATTTACTTATTTATTTTGCTGCAATGTTATTCTAATTGGCATGAATAAGAAGAACTTCTGGGAATTCCTGCCTCATATGCTTTTGAGCTGGGGTAGTGTGAATATAGCAAGAGACAGAATAGTTCAATTAAAATATGTAAATATATGATATATGTAAATGCATTACTACATATTTTTGCATCCTTCTGGGTTTTAACACTTCTGGAAATAAATATCTGCACAGCCAAGACAAACATAGCTTACATTATGTACTTGAGTATAAGTCAATGCCTGGCAGCTGTAATGGACTGGATGAGGGCAAACGAATTGAAGCTTAACCCACACAAAACAGTTGTGCTTCTGTTCAGTGGAAAGACATATCTAGAAACAGGGATTCAGTCTGAATTACATGAATTATATGAGGTCACACTCCCCCTGAGAATACAAGTTTTCAGTTTGAGAGTATTCTTGTATCTGGCTCTTAATCTGAAAGCTAAGGTATCAGCAGTGTACACAGTTAAAGCTAGTGTGCCAACTGCACCTCATTCCTGGAGAAGTTGGATATGGCAACAGTGGTTACATCACGTTGGACCACTGCAATGCATTCTACATGGGGCTGCCTTTGAAAAGTGCTCAGAAAATCTGGTTAGTCCAAAGAGTAGCAGCCAAATTGCTAACTGGGCCTGGCTACAGAGAGCATACAACTCCTCTATTGCAACAGTTTCACTAGTTGCCAACTCATTTGTTGCAAAATTCAAGGTGCTGGTTTTTACTTATAAAACCCTATACTGCTTATGTCCAGGTATATCTCTCTACAGACCTGTTAGAAATCTATGATCCTCTGGGAAGGACCTTCTCTCTGCTCCACCACCCACTCAAGCATGTTTGTTGGAAACAAGAGAGATGGCCGTTTTGGTGGTAGCTCCCAGACTTTCCTTCCAAGAGATACCAGGATGGCCCATCTCTACTTGTTTTTCACAATAAAATAAAGGCATTTCATTACCATCAGGCATTGGGGGGGGGGGAGCATGAGGAGCACATTGTTGTGGAGGATGTTCATAGGATTTTGAGAGGATTGTCAGCTTTGAATATCATTATAATTCTATTTAAACAATAGTATTTTAACATTATTTTAACTTTTGCCCACAAATACTTACTTGTATTTTAGGTTTTTTATCTGTCTAATTTTAATTTTTTATAAAATATGTTACATTTTTTAGCTGTCTTGAGTCACTATGGGTAGAAAGATGGGGTAGAAATAAAGTTAATAATTGCAACAACAACCATGTTAAGTATAGAACAGGTTATGCCATATGTATAACTATGAATCATAATAAAATGTTTAGGAAACATACATGCAACATGTAACCATCTACATTGAAGAAAAGAATGGAATTTAACTTGGAAACTGTGAAAGAGATGGAAATGAAAACATATATCTTACCAGCACTATCTTTAAAAATAGAAATATGCAATATGTCCTAAAATCACCCAATCTATTAAAGGACTGGAAAGATGCCAATATAGCATGGGTTGTTATTATGAATGCAATCCTTCAGTGTTTTTGTTCTTTCACATATGGATTTGTTCCATCTCCATTACATAAATGTTGTGCATTTTGAATGAATTTTCATATTTCAGGACTTTCTGTGCACACAATAAAATTAAAAGGTTTATTTGTGTAAAACAATTTTTGTGTGAAAAAATCTGAATTACATCAGGAAAAAACTTTTTTTTTGTTGCTTTTTCCAGTGTTTTCTGAAGTCCTTTTATTCTCACACATGGGTCACAAACTCTTGCATTGGTTCATCATTTCTTGATGCAATGTCTTTATCTGATAGCTTTCTCTATCCATAGATATTATTAATAATGAGAATATTGGCTGTGTTTTTTTCTTCTGCATTCAATCCTTTAAAATGTCAGCTGGAATCCTGTTACTTACAATGTTTTAAAGTAAATTTACAACCTCATAACTGTTTCCCATTCATATTTATGATCATGGCACTATTGCCATGATCATAAATGCCCTTAAAATCTAGACAGCTGTACCACATGATGGAATTCTCTAGTACTCATGAGCAGAGCTCTAAAGGATAGCATGCCCAGTTCTTGCTGCCAGGGAATAAAGGGATTATTGCAGAAGCAGGGATGCCAGTGAGGTCTGGCTGAATATATAGTGACAAGAATGGAAAGGAATCTCCAGACAAAATCCTGATACTGATAAAAAAAACTCCCAGCTCTGGGGAGGAGTTGTTGGTCCACTATTACATCAATATACTAAGGAATAGGCAATATCATAGTTAAACAAATGGATGTGTTCCTGAACATTGTCTATTTAATAGAAAATTATATACCAAAGCAGAAATAGCATTTAAATAATAATAATTATATGTTCCTAAAATACAAAAGGGGGGAAAGCACTTCAGTATCATTCAGCAAAATGGATTATCCAAAACTAACAGTATGCACATATCAAATGAAACAGATTTGTCAAGACTTGAATAAGTAAATAAAACATGTTGAACCTTCTAGAGACCACTTGACATCTTTCAAAATTTATCCAGGGATATATTTTTTTCCCGCCTCTACTTTCCTTATGTTTGCCCTTTTTGCATCCAATGTCACCTATACTCATCTGCTGCTTCCAAGAGAGATAAAAATAGGATAATGAAGGAGTCAGGTTGACTGACTGGCTTTCTCTTCATTATGTCTCATGGCTACTCCATTTACTATCCAAAGGTAGTATTGGTAATAGAAAAATGAATTCCTATAGGAACCCGGCTACCTCTATGGTAGTCATTGCTTTGCCATCTTGTCTGTCTTCTTATAACCCAGTTACATAGGAATAAAATAACATACTGTGATACCTTGACTTAAGAGTTTAATTTGTCTTGTGACTCAATATGCTCTTATATAAAATGCTATTAATTTTTTCCGGTCCCCTGTAGTCACTCCAAATTTTTGTTACATGTTTTTAAATAAGAAAATGTATTTTATTAATAAAAATAATCTATAAATACACATTCACATGAAACAATGAAAAAAGATAAACTTTAAAATGGTAGAAGCACAAAGTTGTGGCAAGGAAACACAAAATGCAGGGGCAGAAGCATCAGTTTCATCATACTGTACTCATTCCAGCCTCCCTCCCTCTCTTGCTCTCTCCCCCTCCTTTCATGAAGCCAAATATACAAGGAATAAAATCACACAAAATCAACTAACTCAAAGTTCCTTAAAAGCAGATAAGAGCAAAGCATTCAGCAATCCCCCAAAGTGGACAAGACCATGAGGCACAGAAGTACAAGGAATGGAGGCTGCTCCGCCAAAGCCCTAAATTCCCATACTCTTCAACAAGCATTCCTTCTAGAGCTAGCTCTTAACTCGCAATGCTGCTATTATGGTAAAGCAAAACCTGTGCTGAGAGACAGCTCTTAACTCAAAACTAATATAGTTGAGGTGCTGTTAAGTCGATGCTCCACTGTATAATAAAAATGAAGGCAAGTCAATACATGACAATCACCTCTCCCACTTTCCTTTTCTTTTTTATTTGTGTTTCTCTAGAAAAGTATCCATACAAAGCAGCCATCAACAAAATGGCTTCCATGCCTTTGCCTCTCTGTGTTTAAAATGTTGCAAGCCCCTTGATGCTCCTCTGGATAAACTCAAATTGAGAGAAAGTCTTTGAAACCTGCACATTTTGAAGATGTTTTCACAGTGAGAAAAACTGAACACATAACTCATTCGTTCCTGTGAGGATGAAATTATTGAAGTGTGACATTCCTACTTTGAGACCACCAAGAACCTCATAAATTGAACATTCTGGATTTTTTTTCTATTTTTAAAATAGTTAGGATTCCAGGCTTTTTACATCCCAAATATAAACAGAGAATATGGATAAATGACCTGGGTAAAAGTATAGAGGGTGCATTTTTCAAGTGTGCAGATAAAACCAAATTAGGATGGATAGCTAATACTCCAGAGAACAGGATCAGTATTCAAAATGACCTTAACAGACCTTAACCTGGCTGATGGGAATGAGAGAGAGGACCTTCTCTTCAATTGTCCACCAGCTCTGGAACTCTCTCCCATAGGAGACCAGAATTGCCCCCACGCTGACCTCATTCAGAAAGCAACTAAAAAACTTACTGTGCTCCAAGTATATGGAGAGCTCAATGTCTGAAGATCTGGCCTTACCAAATAAGGAATGGAATATGGATATGGCTTTTAACTCTGTTTTTATTGATGTGAAATATGCTTTACTGGTCTTTTATTGTGATTTTTTTTACAATTGAATGCTTTATACCATTTACGTGTATTGTTTAATTTATTGTTTATTTTTATGGCATTGAATGTTTGCTTTTTATGTTGTAAGCTGCTCTGTTGTAAGACGTACACAATTGTAAGGTAAAATTTGTGTGTCTCTAACAGGATACTGGATGTTGACTTTGGACAACATTTTCAATGAAGTTTAAATTAATTTTGTTTTATCTGAAAATAATGTTTAAATACTTTTCTGGCTAAAATGTCAGGGGATATTTAACAATAAAATGTGATTGTCACTGTATTGAAGAGACTTATCTTGGCATATTAGTTTTGAAGAGGCTGTAATGTTCTGTAGTTGTTGCCTTTTAGGAGTTTATAGAATCATAGAGTTGGAAGAGACCTCATGTCCAACCCACTGCCAAGAAGCAGGAAAATCACATTCAAAGCACCTTCGACAGATGACCTCTAAGATTTGAGAATATCTGATACTTCTAAACTATTTAAGCTATTGTGATCAAACGTCACACAAGGATGATCCAGGATAACAAAATGAAGGCTTGATGTAACTTTGCCCCATGTTATTAAAGGTTGGGGTAAATTTCAATCTCTACCCCAGAATTTGAACTTCACCCTGGCCTGGGGCTTGTGGGGACAGCTGGGCCAGTTCCCAAATCAAACAGACAACAACTGTCCCAACTGCCATGCTATGTTTTCTAAGCTTAGTCTATCCAAGGACACAAGGTAGAAGTCCCCTTCACTCCCTGATCTCCTTGTTGTGGCAGTCTCCAGCCACAGCATTGGTCTTACCAGTCTGTCATCACATGCAGTTATGTTGGTCGGGGTGAAAGGACGCTCTGGGATGGGATGGGGAGAGGAAAGCAGGGTGAGAGGAAGGAAGATTCCTCCTCTCCTCCTCCCTCCGTACTTTAACACATCAGTGAATGTCTCATGATGGCAGATAGGTAGGACCTGTACCTTGGCTGGAGACCACCGCAAAACAGATAATGGGGTGGGGGGAGGCAAGATGGCTATCAAGTAGTGCCTAACTGTGGTCATTGCCATTGAATGGTTGACACTCTCCAGTGAAAATAAGAGACCCCGTGTGGCTTATACCCAGAGCTGATTCAGTATTGGGCATGTTGGATTGACTCTCCAGATTATGGGCCAGTGTGGATCCAGCCTAGGTCTGTTAAAGGTCATGCTTAATTAAGTGGATTCACCTGAACTATGTTCAGTTTTCCCTATACGATTGCATATAACTTTGTTGCTTCTTTGACCTCCATGATGTCTGTACAGATGCTATGCTATCAGGTATTACTTTTCTAGGAGTCGTGCTTCTGCATTTGTTATGTTTGAAATCCCATTGAATTGAAACCGTTCTCATAAATGCAGGAAGTCTTGCCTTTATAGAAGGTCACATTAAACTGATGTTTTCATGTGAAGCTCTAGCCATTTGCATTTCTACATGAAACAGGTCTTTTTTAAAAAATGGATGGGCTTTAATTGCTCATTCAAGGCCAAGACAGCGGAAAATACTTTGCATTGCATTAGAGCTATCTTTCGATGTTTATTGTAGTTGAAAAATTATCAATTTATCTCTCACATATAATATTTTTAGGTAAACTTAGAGATGGCAGAAAAAGCTAGAAGAGGTGTCATGTGTCATAATTGCACTTTACAATCAAGAAGCATTGGCATTTAAATGCTATCACAAGGAGGATGGCAAAGCTAAAATAGTTTTATTTTTCTAAAGTAAGGAAATCTGCAAATTGGTCATGATTGTCCATCTGATCATTACGGCTCTTTCCTAGACAAAACACATCTATTGGATGAAATACACGAGGGCCTTTTTTATCACTGATATATATTGCTGTTATAATTAGGAGCAAAGAGAACTTGGGGAAATCACAGAGTCCTCTATCCTAACTTGTCCAATGGCATTATTGGAACCTATAGTTTTTGCCCATATTCTGGGACTAATATACTTGGTGGATTCCCAAACTGGACTCAATATTTGAAAGCAGTTCTTCAACATTTGGAATTATCCCCCCTGCCCATGTTAGCTCTTAAACAACCACTTTCTTTGTAATCCGGTCTAATATAATAGCAAAACTGTAATCCATAACATCTTGTAACCTTTGAATTGGGTTCAAGATATCTGTGGTAACATGTATTGGCTGCAACAATATTATTTTAAAACACCACTTCAAGATTTATTTTTGAACTCAGCTATGAGTTTTACAGCGTGTGTGACAAGCAGCTGAGTTCTGCTTTATTGCAATGCTGAAAGATCTACCCAGAAACTTCCTTCTGGAGTAAAAACAAAAAAGACATGAAATAATTGCCTGTGACTATTTTTCCCCAGAATATCCAATTGTTATCACTCCCACTTATGAAAAAAACACATTCTTTTTTAGGTTTTGGGAAACTTCGTATCTTTGCTTTAGAGTAGGTTCATATCTTTTCTAGGTTTGGGGAGGGTTAATATCTTTGTTCCATGAATGCCTATGAATACAAAAATAGGGTGGATGCTCAGTGCTCCTTATATAAAATGGCTTAGTGAAATGGCATCCCCTATATAGAATGAAAAAAGTTAGCTTTTTGGCATTTTAAAAACCATTTTTGAGCTGTAGTTAGTTGAATCTATGGATGTACAACTTTATACATACAGAGTAGGCTTGGTTGATCCAGTTCGTTAATTTCTTAATTCATTTTTTATTTGTTTTTTTATTATAATTAGAAGCGATATTGAAGTGTTTTGGCAACCCGGAAGTGTTTTTGCAATATCGAAGCCATGCCCCCATCTTCCTTATGACGTCCACCAGTGAATTGTAAATGCTGGGGGAGTGGCCTTTAGGAACAGGCTTCCAAGGAGCTCTGTGCTTGGCCACGCCCACCTCTCCCTTGGACAGCTGGCCAGGGAGGAGAAGAAAGGTGACGGATTTAAAAACCAACACTTTTAAAATCCGTCACCTTTCTTCTCCTCCCTGGCCAGTTGTCCAAGAGAGAGCTGGGTGTGGCCAAGCACAGAGCTCCTTGCTTGGAGGTGGCTGGGGGCGAGGCCTCCGAGGAGCTCTGTGCTTGGCTACGCCCAGCTCTCCCTTCTGCTGCAAGGGATGGAAGGGAAACTGCGAGATTTTAATGGTTCTGAGGGAGGGAAGGGCACCTTCCATTAACGAAACAAATTAAAAGATTCGTATTTCCTGGTAATTTTGAACTTTTTTAAAGGATATTTTCGGAAATAATTTAAAAATCGAACTTCCAGCGCCCCCTACATACGAAACAAGTTTAGAACCATTTTTTTTCTTGATCAACCAAGCCTAATACAGAGAATCCATCATTTCTTTTTTATTTTTTCTCAAAACTACATTTGTTATTATGGACACTCAAGTCAACTTTGACTTGGTTCACTGGGAAGATTTTTTCAGAGAAGATTTGCCTTTCAAAGTGTTGCTAAACATTATGTGATAAGTTTGTAACCTGCTAATTTTCTAGCTGCTTTATTAATAGGTTTCTTGTTATCATGACAGTGTGATGAATGCACAAAAATGCTTTTTTTTTCCCCCTGATGATGTTGAGGAGAAATAGAAGGCACTAGCTTTCCACTATTTTCTCACAATGCTAAGAGTCTGATGATTGGGTTTAAAGCACCATTATATTCAGAAGGAAATTCTATTGATTTCAGTGGGTCTTTCTCTTAGGGTTGGGTAGAAGATTTCAGCCTTACTTTGATACATGATGTTTACTGTCTGTGAGCATTAGGTCTAACACAAAATGTAACTTGTTATGGGAGAAATTTTACCTCATATGGTCCTCCAGATCTTGTTAGATAATGCTTCCCGCTGAAAAGGTAATGGCACTTCATGCAGTCATGCCAGGCACATGACCTTGGAGGTGTCTACAGACAACACTGGTTCTTTGGCTTAGAAATGGAGATGAGCACCAACCTCCAGAGTCGGACATGACTGGACTTAATGTCAAGGGAAAACCTTTACCTATATATAGAACATACACAGACACACAACATTTCAGAGGCACATGGGTATATGAAAATAACATGATAAACATTGTCTGGTTAAGGCATTTTTCCTGAAGATAAACCAATATAATTTAATTTTCTGCAGCAGGTAGAAAGATATGTTGGTTGCAATGAGGCCAGGATTTCGATTGGGGGGGGGGGCTGAGTTTGTTTCGGGGGGGGGGCTGAGTCCGAGTGAAAGAGGGTCTACCCTAGCAAACCTTTTGTATTGTTACCCCAATATCCCCATGCATATGGGATATATTGAGCAGGGTGATCAGATCATGGTATGAATAAACATAACAGTGTAAATAATGCACCAGTAAGGCCTTTTCGCGAACCACTATGAGAATTTGGGGGGGGGGGGGCTGAAGCCCCCCAAGCCCCCCCCCCCCCCCCGACTACATGCCTGGTTGCAATACACCCATGCCAGTCTTGTCTAGCGTGACAGCTGGTTTTACACTGTTTTCAACATCCATGAATTATTCATGATTTAAAAGATCCTCTCTCTCTCTCTCTCTCTCATCTCTACATGCAGTCAGTCTGTCAGCCAATTTCATGATGGTCTGATATTACTACAGGATTAGTTTTATGAATTGGCAGTGTGCTGACAGCTCAATTTGAAAATAAACATCTATGAAACTCACCTACTGAAGCAATTTGGAAATCAGCTGGTTGAAAACTCTGCATAATCTTTGGAAAGTCTGACTCTGCTATCCTTTTTTATTTCTGTTGCCAACTGCTAAGTTTATTTCCATAGCTACTTATGGGGCCACTCAAGAAAGCATTAACCTCTAAACCTGAAAGATATTTTAGTTTTAAATAAATTATATGAACTTCCCAAAGATATCTTTACTTTATCCCTTTGCTCCAGGCTACACAGATGGACCATTTCAGAATTCAAGAAGCAATTTCTCATTTCAATCACCCATGTAAATGTAATGACTTTACATGTTCCAATTGATGTATATATTTCTGAAGTATATGTTAGTAAGTGTATATAAAACATGGATGAAACAAAGTCCTCTGAAAAAAATATATAGTCGAGTGAGAGATCGTTGGATTTGTGGTACAACAGAGCTAGAGGAAACTATTTTGGGAGAAACTGATGTAGATGCTACCACACTGGCTAGAACTGGTAAGAAGCAGCTTTTTAGGAATTTTCCCCACGCCTATACTGCATAATAAAGCTCTGTTGTGTCAGCACCAAATGGAACCTCTGCTCCTGCAGATGCTGGTAACTAAGGACTAACTTTAGAGAATCATGCAAGAACCCATTAACTAATTAGGTCAAAAATCATTGTGTCCAGA